>NC_088880.1:12125254-12465254 GCF_032884065.1 Artemia franciscana | reverse complement strand
TGTGTGTGTGTGTGTGTGTGTGTGTGTGTGTGTGTGTGTGTGTGTGTGTGTGTGTGTGTGTGTGTGTGTGTGTGTGTGTGTGTGTGTGTGTGTGTGTGTGTGTGTGTGTGTGTGTGTGTGTGTGTGTGTGTGTGTGTGTGTGTGTGTGTGTGTGTGTGTGTGTGTGTGTGTGTGTGTGTGTGTGTGTGTGTGTGTGTGTGTGTGTGTGTGTGTGTGTGTGTGGTGTGTGTGTGTGTGTGTGTGTGTGTGTGTGTGTGTGTGTGTGTGTGTGTGTGTGTGTGTGTGTGTGTGTGTGTGTGTGTGTGTGTGTGTGTGTGTGTGTGTGTGTGTGTGTGTGTGTGTGTGTGTGTGTGTGTGTGTGTGTGTGTGTGTGTGTGTGTGTGTGTGTGTGTGTGTGTGTGTGTGTGTGTGTGTGTGTGTGTGTGTGTGTGTGTGTGTGTGTGTGTGTGTGTGTGTGTGTGTGTGTGTGTGTGTGTGTGTGTGTGTGTGTGTGTGTGTGTGTGTGTGTGTGTGTGTGTGTGTGTGTGTGTGTGTGTGTGTGTGTGTGTGTGTGTGTGTGTGTGTGTGTGTGTGTGTGTGTGTGTGTGTGTGTGTGTGTGTGTGTGTGTGTGTGTGTGTGTGTGTGTGTGTGTGTGTGTGTGTGTGTGTGTGTGTGTGTGTGTGTGTGTGTGTGTGTGTGTGTGTGTGTGTGTGTGTGTGTGTGTGTGTGTGTGTGTGTGTGTGTGTGTGTGTGTGTGTGTGTGTGTGTGTGTGTGTGTGTGTGTGTGTGTGTGTGTGTGTGTGTGTGTGTGTGTGTGTGTGTGTGTGTGTGTGTGTGTGTGTGTGTGTGTGTGTGTGTGTGTGTGTGTGTGTGTGTGTGTGTGTGTGTGTGTGTGTGTGTGTGTGTGTGTGTGTGTGTGTGTGTGTGTGTGTGTGTGTGTGTGTGTGTGTGTGTGTGTGTGTGTGTGTGTGTGTGTGTGTGTGTGTGTGTGTGTGTGTGTGTGTGTGTGTGTGTGTGTGTGTGTGTGTGTGTGTGTGTGTGTGTGTGTGTGTGTGTGTGTGTGTGTGTGTGTGTGTGTGTGTGTGTGTGTGTGTGTGTGTGTGTGTGTGTGTGTGTGTGTGTGTGTGTGTGTGTGTGTGTGTGTGTGTGTGTGTGTGTGTGTGTGTGTGTGTGTGTGTGTGTGTGTGTGTGTGTGTGTGTGTGTGTGTGTGTGTGTGTGTGTGTGTGTGTGTGTGTGTGTGTGTGTGTGTGTGTGTGTGTGTGTGTGTGTGTGTGTGTGTGTGTGTGTGTGTGTGTGTGTGTGTGTGTGTGTGTGTGTGTGTGTGTGTGTGTGTGTGTGTGTGTGTGTGTGTGTGTGTGTGTGTGTGTGTGTGTGTGTGTGTGTGTGTGTGTGTGTGTGTGTGTGTGTGTGTGTGTGTGTGTGTGTGTGTGTGTGTGTGTGTGTGTGTGTGTGTGTGTGTGTGTGTGTGTGTGTGTGTGTGTGTGTGTGTGTGTGTGTGTGTGTGTGTGTGTGTGTGTGTGTGTGTGTGTGTGTGTGTGTGTGTGTGTGTGTGTGTGTGTGTGTGTGTGTGTGTGTGTGTGTGTGTGTGTGTGTGTGTGTGTGTGTGTGTGTGTGTGTGTGTGTGTGTGTGTGTGTGTGTGTGTGTGTGTGTGTGTGTGTGTGTGTGTGTGTGTGTGTGTGTGTGTGTGTGTGTGTGTGTGTGTGTGTGTGTGTGTGTGTGTGTGTGTGTGTGTGTGTGTGTGTGTGTGTGTGTGTGTGTGTGTGTGTGTGTGTGTGTGTGTGTGTGTGTGTGTGTGTGTGTGTGTGTGTGTGTGTGTGTGTGTGTGTGTGTGTGTGTGTGTGTGTGTGTGTGTGTGTGTGTGTGTGTGTGTGTGTGTGTGTGTGTGTGTGTGTGTGTGTGTGTGTGTGTGTGTGTGTGTGTGTGTGTGTGTGTGTGTGTGTGTGTGTGTGTGTGTGTGTGTGTGTGTGTGTGTGTGTGTGTGTGTGTGTGTGTGTGTGTGTGTGTGTGTGTGTGTGTGTGTGTGTGTGTGTGTGTGTGTGTGTGTGTGTGTGTGTGTGTGTGTGTGTGTGTGTGTGTGTGTGTGTGTGTGTGTGTGTGTGTGTGTGTGTGTGTGTGTGTGTGTGTGTGTGTGTGTGTGTGTGTGTGTGTGTGTGTGTGTGTGTGTGTGTGTGTGTGTGTGTGTGTGTGTGTGTGTGTGTGTGTGTGGTGTGTGTGTGTGTGTGTGTGTGTGTGTGTGTGTGTGTGTGTGTGTGTGTGTGTGTGTGTGTGTGTGTGTGTGTGTGTGTGTGTGTGTGTGTGTGTGTGTGTGTGTGTGTGTGTGTGTGTGTGTGTGTGTGTGTGTGTGTGTGTGTGTGTGTGTGTGTGTGTGTGTGTGTGTGTGTGTGTGTGTGTGTGTGTGTGTGTGTGTGTGTGTGTGTGTGTGTGTGTGTGTGTGTGTGTGTGTGTGTGTGTGTGTGTGTGTGTGTGTGTGTGTGTGTGTGTGTGTGTGTGTGTGTGTGTGTGTGTGTGTGTGTGTGTGTGTGTGTGTGTGTGTGTGTGTGTGTGTGTGTGTGTGTGTGTGTGTGTGTGTGTGTGTGTGTGTGTGTGTGTGTGTGTGTGTGTGTGTGTGTGTGTGTGTGTGTGTGTGTGTGTGTGTGTGTGTGTGTGTGTGTGTGTGTGTGTGTGTGTGTGTGTGTGTGTGTGTGTGTGTGTGTGTGTGTGTGTGTGTGTGTGTGTGTGTGTGTGTGTGTGTGTGTGTGTGTGTGTGTGTGTGTGTGTGTGTGTGTGTGTGTGTGTGTGTGTGTGTGTGTGTGTGTGTGGTGTGTGTGTGTGTGTGTGTGTGTGTGTGTGTGTGTGTGTGTGTGTGTGTGTGTGTGTGTGTGTGTGTGTGTGTGTGTGTGTGTGTGTGTGTGTGGTGTGTGTGTGTGTGTGTGTGTGTGTGTGTGTGTGTGTGTGTGTGTGTGTGTGTGTGTGTGTGTGTGTGTGTGTGTGTGTGTGTGTGTGTGTGTGTGTGTGTGTGTGTGTGTGTGTGTGTGTGTGTGTGTTGTGGTGTGTGTGTGTGTGTGTGTGTGTGTGTGTGTGTGTGTGTGTGTGTGTGTGTGTGTGTGTGTGTGTGTGTGTGTGTGTGTGTGTGTGTGTGGTGTGTGTGTGTGTGTGTGTGTGTGTGTGTGTGTGTGTGTGTGTGTGTGTGTGTGTGTGTGTGTGTGTGTGTGTGTGTGTGTGTGTGTGTGTGTGTGTGTGGTGTGTGTGTGTGTGTGTGTGTGTGTGTGTGTGTGTGTGTGTGTGTGTGTGTGTGTGTGTGTGTGTGTGTGTGTGTGTGTGTGTGTGTGTGTGTGTGTGTGTGTGTGTGTGTGTGTGTGTGTGTGTGTGTGTGTGTGTGTGTGTGTGTGTGTGTGTGTGTGTGTGTGTGTGTGTGTGTGTGTGTGTGTGTGTGTGTGTGTGAGTGTGTGTGTGTGTGTGTGTGTGTGTGTGTGTGTGTGTGTGTGTGTGTGTGTGTGTGTGTGTGTGTGTGTGTGTGTGTGTGTGTGTGTGTGTGTGTGTGTGTGTGTGTGTGTGTGTGTGTGTGTGTGTGTGTGTGTGTGTGTGTGTGTGTGTGTGTGTGTGTGTGTGTGTGTGTGTGTGTGTGTGTGTGTGTGTGTGTGTGTGTGTGTGTGTGTGTGTGTGTGTGTGTGTGTGTGTGTGTGTGTGTGTGTGTGTGTGTGTGTGTGTGTGTGTGTGTGTGTGTGTGTGTGTGTGTGTGTGTGTGTGTGTGTGTGTGTGTGTGTGTGTGTGTGTGTGTGTGTGTGTGTGTGTGTGTGTGTGTGTGTGTGTGTGTGTGTGTGTGTGTGTGTGTGTGTGTGTGTGTGTGTGTGTGTGTGTGTGTGTGTGTGTGTGTGTGTGTGTGTGTGTGTGTGTGTGTGTGTGTGTGTGTGTGTGTGTGTGTGTGTGTGTGTGTGTGTGTGTGTGTGTGTGTGTGTGTGTGTGTGTGTGTGTGTGTGTGTGTGTGTGTGTGTGTGTGTGTGTGTGTGTGTGTGTGTGTGTGTGTGTGTGTGTGTGTGTGTGTGTGTGTGTGTGTGTGTGTGTGTGTGTGTGTGTGTGTGTGTGTGTGTGTGTGTGTGTGTGTGTGTGTGTGTGTGTGTGTGTGTGTGTGTGTGTGTGTGTGTGTGTGTGTGTGTGTGTGTGTGTGTGTGTGTGTGTGTGTGTGTGTGTGTGTGTGTGTGTGTGTGTGTGTGTGTGTGTGTGTGTGTGTGTGTGTGTGTGTGTGTGTGTGTGTGTGTGTGTGTGTGTGTGTGTGTGTGTGTGTGTGTGTGTGTGTGTGTGTGTGTGTGTGTGTGTGTGTGTGTGTGTGTGTGTGTGTGTGTGTGTGTGTGTGTGTGTGTGTGTGTGTGTGTGTGTGTGTGTGTGTGTGTGTGTGTGTGTGTGTGTGTGTGTGTGTGTGTGTGTGTGTGTGTGTGTGTGTGTGTGTGTGTGTGTGTGTGTGTGTGTGTGTGTGTGTGTGTGTGCGTGTGTGTGTGTTAGTTTGAGTCTCTCCGGTATGTTTTGTGGATTCACAAATAGAAACCCAGCTTTTAGACCCCTGATTCCCAACGTGGAGTGCAGCCAAAACCAGTGGGACATGGTGATATTTTGGTGGGTCATAGGCAGACCGTGCACCCTTTATACACTTTAGAGGCTTATTTTTGAAAAAAAAACACGTGAATGACGTCACATTTTGAAACTCGCTCTCACTTAGCTGTAACAATTAAGTTTGCTAGAGTATAAAATTTCCCAAGCAGAAAGTTTTAAATGCAAAAATATTTGATTGATTCTGTTTCTTAATTCTAGTCTTTTTAAAGTAATATCATAATTAATTAAAAAAAAATATGTACGATTATCAAGTCGAAAATTCCAAGGCTTTTATAAGCTAGGGCTTTTTTATTTGTAAGTAAAAATATGTCGTCTTAACATAAAACCGCAATTATTATGGAGAACTCTGACTTGCTCAATTTACAAATAGACAAATGTGTAGAGGAAGCTTCAGACCGCATTAACAAATCAGACTTTCAAATTGACAAGGAACAATATAAAGATAGTATGCTTGTTGTAAATCCTAGATCCCGTACTGTTAAAAAATCATTCAAGTGTGATATATGTCGAAGAAAATTTTCTCAATCGAGCCATTTGAATGTGCATAAAAGACTGCATACAGGTGAAAAACCTTTCAAGTGTGATACATGTAAGAAGTGTTTTTCTGATTCGAGCAATTTTAAAGTGCATCAAAGATTGCATACAGGTGAAAAACCTTTTAAATGTGAGCTATGTACGAAAAATTTTTCTCAGTTGAGCAATCTGAATCTGCATCAGAGATTTCATACAGGTGAAAAGCCATTCAAATGTGATGTATGTGCGAAATCCTTTTATCAATCGTGCAATTTGAATGTGCATAAAAGACTGCATACAGGTGAAAAACCTTTTAAATGTGAGCTATGTACGAAAAAATTTTCTCAGTTGAGCAATCTGAATCTGCATCAGAGATTTCATACAGGTGAAAAGCCATTCAAATGTGATGTATGTGCGAAATCCTTTTTTCAATCGTGCCATTTGAATGTGCATAAAAGACTGCATACAGGTGAAAAACCTTTTAAATGTGAGCTATGTACGAAAAAATTTTCTCAGTTGAGCAATCTGAATCTGCATCAGAGATTTCATACAGGTGAAAAGCGATTCAAATGTGATGTATGTGCGAAATCCTTTTTCCAATCGTGCCATTTGAATGTGCATAAAAGACTGCATACAGGTGAAAAACCTTTCAAGTGTGATACTTGTAAGAAGTGTTTTTCTGATTCCAGTAATTTTAAAGTGCATCAAAGGTTGCATACAGGTGAAAAACCTTTTATTTGTAATGAATGTAAGAGATGCTTTTCCTCTTTAGGTAGTTTGAGTGCACATCGAAGAGCGCATACAGGTGAGAAACTACATAAATGTGATGGATGTAGTAAATATTTCTCTGATTCGAGTAATTTGAATAAGCATCGATGAGTCCATACGGGTGAGAGACCATTTAAAAATTGAAATGTTATTTATGCAGACTCCCAGTCTCAGAGGCCGTATTTGGAAACGGTATGCCATTGATCCCTAAACATATATGTCCCAGTGTTAAGCTCTATATGTAAGTGCACCAGTGTACAGTAAGGAGTACTATCTTAGGTGCACCAGTGTAGAGTTTCAGTATGTATTAAATAAAAAAAAAACTAGTATTTTTAACTGTAAGTAAGGAGCGACATTAAAACTTAAAACTAACAGAAATTACTCCGTATATGAAATGGGTTGTCCCCTCCTCAACGCCTCGCTCTTTACGCTAAAGTTTGACTCTTTGCCACAATTCTTCTTTTTAAAACAATTAAAAGCTTTAGCGTAAAGAGCGAGGCGTTGAGGAGGGGACAACCCATTTCATATACGGAGTAATTTCTGTTCGTTTTACGTTTTAATGTCGCTCCTTACTTACATTTAAAAAAACTAGTTTTTTTATTTAATTTCTGAACGTTTTTGAATTAATGCATGTTTGATTTTGGCTCTCCACCATAGGACTTGTCCAATCTTATTGAATTTTTTGTATTGAATCAGATTAACATATTATTAAGATGAAATGTGCATATTAATTCCTTTTTTGGCTAAATGGCTTTCTCTTAGTTTTGATCAGACGATTTTGAGACATAAGGGGTGGGGAAGGAGGCCTAGTTGCCCTCCAATTTTTTGGTTACATAAAAAAGCAACTATAACTTTTAATTTTTAACTAACGTTTCTATTAGTAAAAAATATACGTAACTTAAGAATTAACTTACGTAACAAACTTTTATATTCTTATGTTTTTATTATGTATATAAGGGGGTTTGTACCCTCGTTAATGCCTCGCTCTTTACACTAAATCGTAAGTTTTGTCTCAATTCTTTAAGAATGACCCCTGAATCAGAAAGGCCGTAGAGTAAATAGTTGAAATTACTAAAAATACTTTAGCATAAAAAGCGAGATATTTATCTCCTCCTAAATACCTCGCTATTTATGCTAAAGTATATTTAGAGCCCCTCATATGCGTAAAAATCTCTGCTCGTTTTAAGCTTCAATGCTACTCCTTACTTTCTCCTTAATTGAAAAAACTTTTTCATGTTTATTTTTTCATTTTTTTTTTATAGTAGTTTTAGAAAATCCTGCGTCCTTTTCATTGAATTTCTTTTCCCCCATGACATGTTTCTCCAAGGAAAGATCCTCCCACATAGCCCCTTCCCCTCAGCCCCACCCCCAAAACCAAAATAATCCCCCTGAAAACGTCTCTATACTTCCCAGTAATGATTATTATATGTAAACACTGGTCAAAGTTTGTAACTTACAGCCCCTCCCCCAGAGACTGTGGGGGAGTAAGTCATTCCCAAAGACATGGTTATTATGGTTTTTGACTATGCGGAACAAAATGGCTATCTCAAAATTTTGATCCGTTGACGTTGGAGAAAAAACGAGCATGGGAGGGGCCTAGGTGCCCTCCAATTTTTTTGGTCACTTAAAAAGGGCACTAGAGCTTTTCATTTCCGTTAGAATGAGCCCTCTTGCGACATTCTAGGACCACTGGGTCGATACGATGACCCCTGGGGAAAAGAAAAAAAAAAACAAATAAACACGCACCCGTGATTTGTCTTCTGGCAAAAAATACGAAATCCCACGTTTTTATAGATAGGAGCTTGAAATTTTTGCTATAGGGTTCTCTGATACGCCGAATGCGATGGTGCGATTTTCGTTAAGATTCTATGACTTTTACGGGGTGTTTCCCCCTATTTTCCAAAATACAGCAAATTTTCTCAGGCTCGTAACTTTTGATGAAAAAGACTAAATTTGATGAAACTTATATATTTAAAATCAGCATGAAAATCCGATTCTTTTTATGTATATTTTAGCATCAAAATTCCGTTTTTTTAGAGTTTCGTTTACTATTGAGCCGGGTCGCTCCTTACTACAGTTCGTTACCACGAGCTGTTTGAAACGTACCAGTGTTCAGTTCCATGGGTAAATGTACCAGTGTTTAGTTCTGAATGTATTATATTATCGTCGTAGTAGCTGTATCTGTTATCTAGTTTAAAGTAAAGAACGACCACTAGCCAATGTTAACTGAAATAATCGATTGACAAGATAACTTGAAACAAATAGCTTTTTAAAAGTTGCTTCTCTAAGGTATGTTATATAAAGAATAATTAATCATAAATAGGGAATATGTAAGTTTCATCGGTATCATGGCTGTAGAGATGACTGAAACCGAGTAAAGAACAAACCATGGTACGTATGGGACTTAGTTAGCTGCCTGATTCTCTAAAATTCGCCTCCTGCTATTCCAAATAAGAAAAAGAGCGAAGAGCTTATATGGTACTCGTGACGAGGTCGGAAGAACCAACATTTCGCAATATTATCACGGTAATGGTTTTTTTTTCTGAAGGCTACCATGATAAAAACCGCTGCGCGGGATTTCTGCCTCTGAAGCTAAATAGCTTTTTCTAAAATTTTTGATCGCTTTAAATCCATCGCTTGATTCAGCTTCTCCTACGTTTGCTGGTCCATATTACAACAAATTCCAGATTTAATCACCATAAATAGTGATCCAATATGATATTTTTGGTAAAAGTATTAGTCAAGGCCGGACACTGTAAGAAAGGTTTTGAAATTAAACTAAAACTTAATACTAAAAATGGCAGAGCAAGAAAGGAAACTTGTAAAAATTATCTCCTGCAGGAATTGAGCCTACGGCCTTTAAAGGAGAATAGCAACACCATATCCTCTGCGCTTTGCAGGTATTCAAGGAGATATTTTTAAAATACTTTTTTCTAATTTTTCCGCATTAACCGTCTCTCCACTCCCCCCAGATGGTCGAATTGGGGAAGCGACTATTTCTAATTTAATCTGGTCCTGCCTCTGATACACCTGCCAACTTTCATCGTCCTATCTTATCTAGAAGAGCCCGAACTAGCAAAACCAGGACTGGCAGACCGACCGACAGACGGACGGAAATTGCGATTGTTATATGGCACTCGGCTGACGGGCAGATGCCATAAAAATGCTATTGGCTTTATCCAGTTTAGGATTTTTATATCCGGGTCGCAGTGGTAGCTACAAACCTAGTAAGAGACGATCCCCCAAAGTAGAAATAATAGCCCTAAAACTAAAACTAAAACTCCTAAGACTACATTCATAAAAAAAAAACGAAGAGCACTATTAGAACCCTATTCAATGCCACTATATAGGAAACTAACTGGCCCTTGGCTTGAACAACATAGTTATATTAAAATACGATCATTAAAAGAACAAACATTTTGCATATTGGGATTAATTGTCTACTTATACACAAGGAACACACAAAAATGCAAACAACTGTAACATATGAAAATACCAACAGCTATTACAAATCAAAATGCTAACAACTATGATAAATGAAAATACTAATAATAAATCACATATAATTGCTAACAACTATTAGATGAATTGCAGTTCTAGGAGCTATAACACAAACATTACGTAAACAATCAAAAAAGTTCATCATAAATGGGGTCGGTCAGAAGAATCTCATGTAATAGTTATTAATATTAGGTTTGTTTAGACTTTAATTTGATATATGCATCAAAATCGTCTGTGGGAGATTCATAAATAGAACAATATATGGTTTTAATAAATCTATGACGACATTTATTATCTAGTATATGAAAATGAAGTTCTTTGAAAAAAATAATTTTATTTTAAATACTTTTTTGTTAATCACAAAAACACGTAATTGCGACAACTTCTTTATGCAATGATATAAGCTACTATAGTGTTACAGAAAAATACAGATTTTTAGCTAAAAAAATATTTTTTCTTTAATTACAAAAAGTTTTTAACTACATCAATTTCCTTTAGAATGAGCCATTAAACTACTCTTTACGATGTTCCAGTGCCTAGCAGTCTGAAGAGAAAAAAAAGATGCCGCATATGCAGAATATCGTGATTGCAGCCACTTTTCTTGATCTTCAAGTCAATATATTTCCCTTGTTGTTTAAGCCAAGAGACGGTAAGTTTCCTATATAGGGGTTTCAGACAAGGCGGTTCTAATAGTGTTCTTCTTGTTTTGATACGACTCTAAAAAAATTGATATGGCTCTGGCATTTTAAGCCTCCTTTAGAAAAGCTTAAATTTTGAACAAGAGATTCAGATATCAGGGAGAGTGGCATCAGTATTTTGGATATGCCTAGGTGGGGCATGCCCCAAAATGGATAGGGAACCACTGCTTTAGACACAAATCAGAGATTAACATAACTTTTGGTTTAGTTTTATCCATTTAGTGGAGATCAAGTTCGTTTAAGTTGTGATACTGGTCGTCCAAGGCGAGAATCACCCAAGGTCGTCTCAGCGAGAGTATATGAATTACTCTGTATGACTAATAAGACATACATCTTATTTTAGCTGTTTGGGAATTTAAATCATCATATTGGCAGAATAAGATTGTGACTGGACAGAGTGGTAGAAGAAACAAATAGCTCAGTTTCACGAAGGGAATATAAAACTTCATCACAAAAAAGAAACACGAGATGGCAGGGGCATCACTAGCCTTTTATCTTTGAGGGGGGACGTCGAAAATGTGCTGACGAATTTGGGTACGTGCCGACAAAAACCGACATATTTTTACTTCGTTTTTATCGTGTTAAAATAACATTAGTTGCGGAAAATTGTCATATATAATAGAGAAAAACTCAGGTACAAAAGTAAAATCAAGACAATGAAAATAAGCTAAACTTTAAGGTTGCGTGGCTTTTGAACATTCCAGTTTTCTACAAGAAGTTTAAAGTCAATTTTTCCAGTACGACTTTTTCTGACTTTTTCTGACATTTTTCATGAGCACGAGATGGTCAAGTCAATCGTTTCCCATTGTCGACATCAATCTGTTCTTGACGATTTTTGTCTTGCTAAATATTCGTTCACCTTTGGCAACTGTCACTGGAATAGTTTTTCTTTTTCAAAAGTGAATGCTCTGTATGCTAAATGCAACCCTAGACTGTTCTAATTCGACAGAGAGAACAACTCGGCAAACTCAATGATATTTCCAGTGCTTTTGCAAATCTCTGAAAAAGACCGGTAATATTCCCTCTGTGGGCTAGGCATTTTAGGTACTGAATATTTATTCCTAACTTCTTGGAAATTTGAGCATTTGTTCCATCAAGGTGACCACTCACGTAACTTCCAAAATCGTAGCATTGAAATGCCAGTTTTCATTCATTGATACAAGCCTTCCGCCAGACTCGTAGAATTTCTTCTGCAAAATCGGCTTCTTTCTTTGACTTAGAATCTTTAATGACGAGTAAACGATCTTTAGCGAGTCCCTCTCTATCAATGTGCCGTACACCTACAGCTAAACACTCTTCATGGCTGACAGCAGGTATTTCGCCTGCAAAGAGGCCAAAAAAGTCAGTTTCATTAATCTCTGCTATGATGGTTTGAGCTGGCTCTGTTGCGACAATCGCAATTAATTTATTTTGGCTACTAGACGACAGATAGCTGGTGAAATTCGGCCTGTTCTGTTTTTTTTTTATCTAATGGCTCATTTCGATGTTGTGTCTCAAAAAAAGATAGGCTAGCTCAATGTGATATTTCCCGTCACGATTTTTCCCATGAAATGCCAGCCCTTCTTTACTTGTGAAATGTCAGCCTATGTATATAATGCGACGCCCTCTTTCGCTTTCTTTTTTTGACTCTAAATCATTCATTAGTTTCTCCGTATTAACTAAGTTTGGCAATGATTTATCTCTCTGTAAAACACCTAACATCACCTACAGAAGCTTTGTGACCATTTGATTGGAAGTGAGTGACGAGCATTCCAGCCTTGGCACCCTTGCTTCGAATTTTGTGCCAGTTTCTAGTTTTTGTTATAAATGAAGAATCTTTGTTTCTGTATTCGCGTCCAGGTCTAGTTGGAAAGAACAAACAGACAAAGCAGTAGGCTAAATATTTAGAGACTATACTCTAGGAATCCGGTAATCATTTTACTAGTTTCTCACAAACCGGAATTGGTGTTTAGATCTCTGGGATTGGATTTCCTTGTTTATTGAAAATTGATTTTGGCTGAAATTGTCCTATTTTGACAGGTTTCAGCTTTTCTGAGTCAGAAAGTTTTTCTTTCTTAATCCTGGGATTGTGCTCGACTCATACGATTCCAGCTTGCTGTGAACTTTTTGCTTCAAATTATACTCTTTCTATTCTTGACACTTTCTGAGAAATAAATTTTTCTTACTTTCTAATAAGCCTAGTTCCATATTCGCTGATTGGTCATTCTATGTCTAGCGCTTGTATTACAGCATTTAATTCGTTAGTGATGGAATCCAACTTTAATTAGATCTACGTTGCATGGGCAACGTGAGGTGCTACGGCAACGTTTGTTCACCTTCGCCGAGCAGAAGTGTTGCGAGAGCAACACTTTGGTTTTGGTTCCTCGTTCGATTTAACGCTGAAGTTGTTAATCTGTAAGGATCTTAAAATAAACAAGTCCCCTACACGTCTTACCGCCGGAACCTAATTGGTCTTACCATCAAGTACACCGGAAACATATAATAGGTACACCAACTAGAAAAAAAATTGTGAACCCTTCATTGCCGAAGATGATTATGAGCTAAAAGCCGACTGTTGCTTAAAACTCCCCTACATGTCTCACAATTGGTATCGGCTTATTTTTAGTATCAGTATGTACCTTACTACAAAGGTTGTCAACCCCATTAAACTTTCAAACTGGTACATACTCATGAGGGAGTTTTTCTGCTAAAAATGAATGACATATACTTTGATCGGCTCATCAAGAGCTATCGAGTGCCGTCGAAAAAAAAACTATCTGTCTTAGTTCAAAAGTTGACTTTTTTGCCCTAGGCCAAGTTTCTAACGTTATCACTTAGAAAGGAGCAAAGGATAAACTCTAATTTCTTTAGCAATGAGAGAAAAAAGCACATCTGATGCCATTTCTCTACTATAATCCCAAGTGCAAAAAACCGAATGATAAACTCAGCTGAAATCACGAACAGAAATGGATAGAAACAATAGATGGCAGCACTTTCGGACCCGTGGGAAACTGCCACTTTTTGTTTCTGTAAATTTTTCTATTTATCACTCAAAGAAGATATATTGGCTGTGGGGCCGAGTAACTGCTGTATATATTTAACGCTTATAGATTTTAGTCCAAATTTCAATTTGAAACTGGTGCCTGCCTGATTGCCTGCTAGAACGGAGCTTTCCATTCGAAAGCAGAAACATGGTTTGATGAAACGAAAGCTTGACTGCATAACTTCAGATAGTTCTCTCTGACATAGGCTATATAACTCCACTTCACTTCACACACTATAGGCTCTGGCTCAAGGACAAGTAAAAACCATCCTTTTTGGCCCTAGGCAAGAGTTTTACGAAGCTCTCCAACCCTTACCACTTCGACCCTTACCACTGACACTTACCTTACCACTTTCTAGGAATAAGCTGAAATCGCGATGCTAAAAAAAAAAAAAAAAAAAAAAAAAAACGACAGAACCGATGTGTTGCTCTCGCAACACAATTCAAGTGTCACTTACTTTTTTCGCTGCCTCTTGGTACAGTCAATACTGCAAGAAAGAACAGCGAAGATATTACTGATTCCTACTGTTTCTTTGTAATGATTTTCTGAACAGCGAATTCTTCCAATGTTTTTTTTTTCTTTCACTAGGTTCCACAGTGTCAGACCTGAGAGGATAAGTCGTTCGATTTTTTCAGCCGTATTTTCTTCTACTCAGACTCCGATATTTGTCAAGGATTATCCAGGACAAATTTCATCAAGAAATGTCTGAAATATTACTTCAATTATACCACAGTTGCTTGTCTGTATTTATTTCAGGCATTCGAAAAAACAGAAAAGCTCGAAACAAATTCAAAAACTTTTATAAGGCAATCTGGCCATGACCTATTAAACTTGAAAGGTAATTTCAAAACCATATTCTTCTTTGCTTCTTGCAGGCAATTTGGTACACTTTAGTTCAGTTCATTTCCATTTTAAAGCATACCTCAAAAGAAAAGAGTGTAGGAACCTCAAAAGTAGAGAGCAAGCTCAAACGTGTAGAGATCCGCTGCATAGGAATACCGCTATTTTGTATATACAATTACGGATAATCCAATATCTCTGAAGTTCAAGCGGCTCCAATATTCCACTCCGGTACGAAAGACCACTTACCAGGACTGTGCTCAAACTCACAAAAAATTAAATTGAATTATATTCTTTAAAAGTAAGATCCTGCCCAGACTTTGGGACTCATCTATCAAATCGTCTACTTGCAACTAGGACATCGGCTGAAGTTTTGTGATAAATATCTTTAGCAGTCTCAGAATGCGAGACGCGATGTAGCTGCAACTGCGAAGCACTAAAACAAGAGGCACCACTGAAGACAGATTCTAAGCTATCTGTTGTCTCAAATTGCACTAAGCTATGTTGCGGTTCAAGATAAAGTTCGTTCGTGACAGGGCCTTCTACAGTTTCCTTGGAGCTTCCCTGGCCGTAACCATTTTGGAATATAAAATAGAGCTGTCTTTTGTACAATTTTTGCCCTAATCTTCACTTCAATACCTTTTTTCAGTTCTTCACCATGATGCTTTTAAATATGGGCAGCTTGATAATCATAGTCAAATTCGTAACACATTTCATCCTTCTTTTGGAAAAAATTTCACACCAAGCTTTATTCTAATTCTGGAGCTTTTCCTTTGTTCTGCAAACATATTTATGTACTGATGATCCGAACAAATAAAATAGTGCTCTAAGCGTCCTTTTAGGTTCAAAATAAAAAATAAATAAATAAAGTTTAAGCTAATATAAATTGCAATTCCTAGATCACTAAGGAACTTGCATCCCTCTTAACTTTCCTCACTCTTGACAAACCGGTTAGGTGTGAATTTATTTCGAAATGTTTATGTATTATAGAATTTCCTTTCGGAGTAGCAATACAACCCAGATACCCAGATAACTAAGCTTCCTGCCTTCTTTTCTTTATTAAATAAAGTCTTGAAATAAATTAAATGTCGCAAAGCAGCAAAATAGGTGTCTGTCGACCTCTTGCACATGAAGCAGTAAGTTCAATCGGGCTTCGCTCGACGAAAACTCTTCCAGAGCTTTCCTTTGCACCAAAAGAGACTTTTGTCGGGCAACTTCTGACAAAAGTCCTTCTTTAGGCCGTTTAGGGGAGGGGGAGTCCCACCACTCCTTAGTGGCGCCCCTGCGAGACGTAGAAAAAAGAAATAAAACGTAAATATGTAAATACTTACAATAAATAGAGCTAAGGAAAGAAACTTACTCAAGGAAGATATGGAAGTGGCTTCTCGAGCAAAAATTATGATCTCTTGTGTTTCCTTTATGATTTACTTAATTGGTTTGAGGAGAGAGGGACACTTGGACATCCAAGAAAATGGCAAATAAAATTAATAAGGCCGGTTAACAAATCAAAATGAAGTTTTAGGATCGATTCTGGGAAAACCTTCTTGGGTTTCCTATTGATTCTCAAATTCATCGATATTTTACCCTTTACAACATTGAAACGGAGCTTTTCATTACTTCAGACCCCACAGAATTTGACATCACCCAAAACAGGTCTGGCTCCTGGTGCTTTACAAACCTTTATACCCAAATCCCTGAGAATTACAAACCTGTAAAATATCATTTCCGCAAGTCGTTATTAATCCGTTAAATATTATAAGACGAATTGTCGTCATGTGAAACTAATGCTAAACAATTCATTAGTTCCAAATAAGATCAAGTTTGACCCGTCATATATTTCAGCTTGCAACCAATAACACCAAACAATCTCTCTCTCTCTCTCTATATATGAAAAAAAAGTCAATAGTCACACAGAGGTCATTTATCAAACAATAAATAAAATTGACCAAAGAACTAACTAACTTCCTCTAGAACAGAAATAACTTCCTCTAGTTCTCTAGTTCAATTGAGATATCCAAAGATTCATGACTATATACATATGAACAGCGTCATAAAGGGATCTGAAATCATGCTTCACGTGTTTTAGCTGTTAAAGAAATACATAATCTAACAAAAACTTTTCAAATATACAAAATATAGTCGTAAAATGGTTACTCTTTGCAAAGTTATTTAACAGGAAATCTAAGAAAGCGCAAAAATAAACCAACTTCACTTATTTATTTTGAGGGTCATCCCTGCTCGTAAAGCTAATATTTATGCTTGAAATATTGCTAAAATACTGCTCTATTTTTCTCTTTTTGGAATTTGTCTAGGATATAAAAAAAAACAGAGTTTTCTAGGATATAAAAAAAACCGTCCTTTTTTAGGGTTTTGGTTTGAAAAATACACAACAAAATTCACTTGCAAGTAATCTTTTCCAATTTTCCTACAAACTGAGGGTCTTTCAAGCTTCCCTTTCACCTCTCAATCACCCTGTGCACATGTATCTTTATTGAGTTAATCGTTTGAGATGGTAGGCATAGTCAAAACATTGACATTTGGAAATTATGAATTTTAATTATGGAAATTTGATTACATAAAACACTTATAACGTTTAGATTCCATAATTGACACTTATAAAACTTACTTTCTTGATTCTCTGATATCTGATTTGGGTCCAAACATCCTTCACCAAACAACTTAGCGTATTTACCAATGGATTTTAGGAGATCGTGAAAAATCACTCCTCTCAGCCACGGCTTGTCACGACTAAAAAGAAAAGAAGCAAGATAAAAATTTGCCTTAAGAAGAAAAACACAAAATTTAGAAGGAAAAAAGTCGAGAGTAAAACTTTGGGAAACATAAATAAGTCCAACAATAGCACAACAGGCTTGGTTTTAGTAGGCTATTTCGAAAAAAAACAAAACAAAGATAACAATTAAAATAGTTAATTTAATACAACAAGGTTTGCCTTACCCATACACTTTTCTTAACTATGATTAAATTAAATATTTGTAATTCGATCTATTTCTCAGCGTCTGGGCAATTTGATGCTCAGTTTGCATCCGTAGTTTTGCATCAGTTTGCATCTGTAGTTTGCAAAATAATTTTTCAGTAAAAAAAAATGTAATGTTCTGGATACTTTTTGTGCTGTCAACACCATAATTTGAGAAGTCCCAGCAAGTGTAAGGTCTGATTATGATCTAGGTGAGATTATCCTCCCTTAGTTGTTTGTTTCTGTAAATGTTTTGGGATCTCATCAACTTATTTCAACGTGTTCCTTTAGACGATTTACCAAATCTCCCACTAAAAACTATATCGTACCAGCCACCCCCTGCCTTCACTCTCGCAGATATTATCTACTCTGACCCTTGGCCTCAATGATGGTAATTTAACAATAAACCTATCTAAAAGTGTTGCAAGGAGTGTCGTTTCTAAGATCAATCTTGTCGTCTTGGAAGATATCGGCTTTACTGTTCAGGGCATGGATAAAATTCTTAGTTTTACGGCGAGCAGCGACCTGGAACGACATTCCAGTGTCAAAGCCCCCGTTCAGAAATGTGATGTATTGTTACATTTAGTTTATCACATTGCGTTGATTTATAATTCCTCCATGAAACCAATATAATTTTTTGCACTTACATTAGCCCAAGTCTGGAATACGCGTACCCAGTTTGGTACACTGGCGTCACCTATTATCAAAGTAATAACCTCGAAGGTATCCGCAGTTATTTTATGAGCTCATTGCGGTACTTATGAAAGAGTACCATGGTATTATGTCTACTGATCGTTAAAGAAAGAAGATACGGCCCGGCGACGAAACTTGGCTTCAAGTGTCTGTTGTCTGAAACTCACAAGACACTTTCCATGTTTATGTGTCAGATTTACGACACAAGCACTGTAATGGACAGTTTACCTGATCAGTTGGTTTTCAAACGCTAAGCCTGACACCATTTAATTCGATTGGCCCATACTTGTCTTGATTTGTAGCTTACTTTGCGAGCAATTTTAATTCCTGGGGTTCTTCTAAGTCTATTTAAAATAAGAATATTAACATGTAACTAACAATCTAATGCTAGTCTGTTTTTATGTTATAATGTAAAATAAGGAATTATTTATTAATTAGTGTGGCCTGTGGTCACTATTATTTATCACTGTGAAGTCTGGTTATTTTTTCTTTGGTTTATTTTGCGACACGCTGCTTAGTGTCTTAGAGCATTTATTTTGAAGGTATTAGCACTTATTTTGTTTATTCTGTTTCGCTCGAGAATAGTGCTTTATTCAACAAGCTTAAAATAGAAGGAATTCATCAGAACGTTAAAAATTTATAGAATTGACTAAATAGACCGCTAAAAATAATTAAAACACAAAAGGAAATAAACGTTATGTTTTTCAATGTTATGTTTCACCTTTATCCTCACTTGTAACCTTAATCTGATTAAAAACAGACCCCAAAACTGGGCCATGATAGGAGTTAAATTTACTTCTCGTAATCAGATTCGACGTCACCTTATTCTTAAATGTTTTTAAATTGTTTGACAACTTAATTAAAGCAGTTTTGAATATAATTAGTGGTGTAGATGGGGGAGAGGGGGGGGAAGACTGTGTCCAAGGGCAGCCTCTGAGGGAGGTGCCGAACTGAGGAGGCTATTTTTTTCTTTTTTAGCATAAAGTTAGACTACATCTTGTTATTACATTGTGGTAGCGATGGCGGGCACAAAAATCGACATTATCCCCGAGCGCTAAAAACCTAGCTACGCCTCTGGCTAAAATATATATAATTATTAAATGTACATTTGCTCATTATTATACACAACAGCCCCCCAAGGCTTGTGGCAAAACCTCTCTATAAAAACTGAAAGAGCTTTTTGTTCTAAGCAAACAAAAAAAATAATAGCAAGAAATCCAGTTCAAATTAGAAATACTCTGGACATTAAATACCGCTATTGCAACAAAAGTTTAATGGGTACTACTAGTAAATAAAAGCACACCAACCAAAAAACAAGCACTGTCAAGCAATACTAATCATTATCTTATTATTCAAATGAACGAAATGTAAATGAAGAGCAACTGCTTCTAATTGTTACCAAAATTATAAAAACAGGATTTTCAATCGGAGCTAAGAGCTCCTATGACACTTGTGACAAAGTCGGAAGAATCAAGAACCAAGAGCTCATATGGCAAGAGCTCTAGAAAAATTCCTAAAATCAATAGATTGATTTAAAAGGAAAATCAGAGACTTAATGCCGGTCGGGATTTAAAATAAAAGGTCTGAGACACGAGGTCCTTGTATATATCAAAATTCATTAAGATCCAATCACCCACTCGTAAGTTAAAAATACCTCATTTTTTCTGATATTTCCTATCCCTTCAGCCCCCCAGATGGTTGAATAAAGGAAAACGACCTTATCAAGTCAATTTGGGCAGCCCCCTGGCACGCCTACCAATTTTCATCGTCCTAGCACGTCAAGAACCACCGAACTCGCCAAAGCACTGGACCCCCCTAACTCCCCCAAAGAGAACGGATCCAGTCCGGTTACGTTAACCACATTTCTACGACTTTTGCTTATTCTACCCACAAAATTTCATCCCGATCTCGCCACTCTATGCATTTTCCAAGATTTCTGGTTTCTCTCTCCAACCCCCCCCCCCCCCACCAATGTCACCAGATCTGGTCGGGATTTAAAATAAGAGCTCTGAGACATGAGTTCCTTCTAAATATCAAATTTCATCACGATCCGGTCACCCTTTTTTAAGTTTAAAATAACTCAATTTTTTTAATTTTTTCGATTTAACCCCCCCTCCAGCTTCTCCAAAGAGAGCGGATTCAGCCCGGTTATGTCAATCACGTTTCTAGGACTTTTGCTTATTCTTCCCACCAAGTTTCACCCCGATCTATCCACTCTAAGCGTTTTCAATATCACCGGATATGGTTGGGATATACAATAAGAGCTCTGAGACACGAGGTCCTTCTAATTATTAAATTTTATTTAGATCCGATCATCCATTCATAAGTTAAAATACCTGATTTTTTCAATTTTTTCTCTCCCTCGAGCCCCCCAGATGGTCGAAACGGGAAACTGACTGTTATCAAGTCAATTTGTGCTGGTCCCTGACACGCCTACCAATTTTCATCGTCCTAGCACGTACAGAAGCACCGAACAAGCCAGAGCACTGGAAATACCCCCCCCCCCCAAAGAGCAGATCCGTCCAAAATAAGTCAATCACGTATCTAGAACTTGTGCTTACTCTTCCCATCAAGTTTCATCCCGATCTCTCGACTCTAAACGTTTTCCATGATTTCCGGTTTCCAAGATTTCTGTTTCCCCCCTCCAACCCCCTATGTCCCCAGATCCGACTAGAATTGAAAATGGAGCATCTGAGACATTCGTAAGATAAAGATACTGCAATTGTCAAATTTTAAGAAATTTCCGGTTTCCCCCTCCAACTCCCCCAAATGTCGCCAAATCTGGTCGAGATTAAAATAAGAGCTTTGAAGCACAAGATCATTCTAAATATCAAATTTCATTAAGATCTGATCACCCGTTCGTATGTTACAAATACCTCCTTTTTTCGATTTTTTCCGACTTATTGAGATAGTCTAAGTCAGCATTTTCCAAAATCAATAACAAATTCAATAGCTGAGTACAATTGTCAAAAATTTACATTGAGATAGGCTAAGTCAGCATTTTCCAAAATCGATAACAAACTCAATAGCTGAGTAAAATTGTCAAAAATTTGCATTGAGATAGGCGATGTTAGCGTTTTCCAAACTCAATAACAAACTAGACCAACGTTGCCTGAGCAACGTGAAGTGATGCGGCAACCTTTGTCCGACTTCCCCGAATAAAGTGTTGCGAGAGCAACACTTTGGTTTTGTTTATTTGCTATCGGTTAAACGCCGAAGTTGTCAGCCTATCGAAGCTTTTAAAACGTTACGTTCAAAGAAGAACGCGATCAGTAATCACATGATCAAAGGCTATTCCTCAGCGTTGAAAAAAGAACAATAACAAAAGAATGTCGTAAGAAGGGACTAAATTGACCTTGCAGCCAGTTGAACTTTATCCTTTTCAATCGTAGACATCGTGACGGATGGAAGCTTAGAACAATATCTTATATGATCCAGTTGGTATTATAAAGCTATCTGTAACTTTTCAGGATCAAAATACCATACATGACACTATTAATTAAGAAGAAACTACTATGACTTACTTTTTATCAGCTCATCACGAGCTATCGATAATACCGAAAGAAGGGACTAAATTGACTTTGCAGTCAGTTGAACGTTATCCTTATCAATCGTAGACATCGTGACGGATGAAAACTTGAAACAGTATCTTATATGATCTAGTTGGTATTATAAGGCTATCCGTAACTTTTCAGGATCAAAATATTATAGATGACATTCTATTAATTATTAAGAAACTGCCTCGTTGTTTTACGTTATCGTTTGTACCCGTTGCGTAAACACTTAATTCTAGGCTACAGTGAGTATGGGTAGGCTACACCAACTAGCAAAAGTTACAAACCCCTCTTCACTGAAGATAATTGTAGCCTAACAGATGATTATTACTTACAAGTCCCCTACATGTCTTACCACTGGAACCAACTCGGTCTAACCATGAAATACACTGGAAACAAATAATAGGTACACCAAATAGCAAAATTTGCAAACCCCTCACTGCCGAATATGATTATGAGCTAACAGCCGATCTTTCCTTACAAGTCCCCTACATGTTTCACAATTGGTATCGGCCTATTTTTGGTTTCAGTGTGTACCCTACTACTGAAGTTGTCAGCCCCTTGAAACTTGAAAACTAGTATATCTCATGAAGGAATTGTTTTAACAAAAAATAGATGACATATACTTTGATCAGCTCATCAAGAGCTATCGATTCCCGTCGAAAAACAAATTCTATTTGTCTTAGTTCAAAAGTTGATTTTTTTTTTGCCGTAGGCCAACTTTCTAACGCCACCACTTAGAAAGGAGCAAAGGATAAGCTCCAATTTCTCTAGCAATGACAGAACTTTTAAAGTTTAAGAGGTACATCTGATAAAATTTCTCTACCTCAATCCCAAGTCTGAAAAAACAAATGATAAACCCAGCCGAAATCACGGCAGCACTTTCGGACCCGTGGGAAAATGCCACTTTTTTGCTTCTGTAAATTTTTTTATTTATCACTCAAAGAAGATATATTGGCTGTGGGGCCGGGTAACTGCCGCATATATTTAACTAGATTTTAGTCCATCTTCAATTTGAAAGTGGTGCCTGCCTGCTTGCCTGCTAGAACGGAGCTTTCCACTCGAAAGCAGAAACATGGTTCGATGAAACGAAAGCTTGGCTGCACAACTTCAGCGTTATCCAAACTGGGAGGCGCACCCCCCTAGGGAGAAACGGATTAGTTTAAGGGGAGGTGCGAACATCGACCAGGATTGACAAAATTAAATTGATACTACGCAGTCACACAATATATATTAACCCTTCCTCGATGCTGCCGAATACTCCGTTCAGGAACGATCAGTTAGACGATTTTTGTTATCAAGTGGTATCTAGTTTCTCAGATACAAAAATCTTCGATGTGTTGAAGATAGTAATATAAAGGTGAAGATTTTTTTTTTTTTGCAAACTCATTCCTGGCAAAGGCACATTCATTGACAATTTTAATGTAATTGACAATTTTTTTTTAATGAGAAAGCCCTATTGTCAAAAAATTCCGCATGACTTTGCAGAGATGGTGCAAAGTTACTGTCATGACACAAAACTGACCTTCCAGGTTACTAGCACTAATTAAAATGAAAACACCCAATGTTCTCTGAACGGACAGCATGCTCCACAGACCAGCTCTCGTATCAAAAAGTATGAGTGAAGAGCTTAAAGACGTTTTTACAACAGTAAAAAATCTATAAACTACATAAAAAGCAATCAATGTAAGTCATTTTATTTAAAAAGCTGTGTCACAATATGGGAGCTACTTACACCTCCCTTTCGTATTATTGTGAAGAATGCTGGCTATCTCGTGCCATATTGATTCAGAGGATACATGAGCTCCAAGTGTAATTGCAACTTCATCGAAGAAAATCAAAATGAGGACACAAATATGTCTAGCGGCGATAATTTAATTATTAAACTGATATGTTTTGTGAATATTTTAGGAAAATTACTTTTAAATAAATTGTACTTAAAATAAAGTACTTTTGAAATAAATTGATGTAAGGGCCAAAAATACATCTGTTGATTTAAAAAGATAATGTGAAACCATTCATAAAAAAATTAGAGCAATGGGAGGCAGCTTGGAGGGGGGGGGGTAACTTTGACAAGTATCCACTTACGCACTCAAGGGAACATAGAAGCAAAGAAAAATCTATTTTTTGAACACGTGGATACTTTACTAATTAATTTCTCAAATTATTTTGATGATCTCGATTTTACAAAATGTGCTTGGATGCCAGATACATTTATCAACGAAGAAGATAACGAATTTGAATTAACAAGTAATAAGACTTAACAAGCAACACAACAGCAACGCTTTAAGAAATTTATAATAAAATCTCTTGTGATACTTATCCTGATATATCAGCAGCCAAGTGAATCAATCGTACTCCAAACCATCTTCTGGACCATACTGTGGTGGTTTTTTGTGGATGGTGAAGCTCTCCCTTTTGAAAGAGTGCAGACAGTCTGGTATCATAATATCAATTTCTTTCTCTTTTTACTAGTATCAAAGCTTATTCCAATAGGCAATGCATAGACCTCCCCCCCCAAAAATAATCCCCCGGACCCTATCCCAAGTACTCCCAAAAGCGTTCAACCTCTTGCCTGGTCAAGTCAAATTTCTCAAAGCTCACATGAGGGGTCATTGATTAATGAAATGGTGGAAGTAGGGGTGTATGTCACTATCCAGGATGATAATGAAACTGAATTCAAGAGATCCAATCAAGAAGCTTAAAAAAGTGGAAAAAATTCTCCCCAATCAAAAACATATTCTCTGAGGCCAACCTGACTTTCATACATAATGATGATAGAAGGTAATAAGCTTACCTAAGCTATGGATGTCAGGTGACTGATTTTTCTTCTAACGATAATTTCGACAGGACCTGTGCCTGTCATCATCAGGTTAATTCAAATTTCTTGCCGGAAAGTAAAATCACTAAATAAATAAAACTAAAAACACTGAACAACACTAATTATGAGCCGAACCTGGAGTTATTGTTGTGCCATGGCCCGAATTTTGGTAGAGGCGTTGATGGCTGCTGTCCTGGTGGATCTTAAAGAGGTTGTGCCTTTAGGAAAGGGGTGGAGTCTTTTGTGAGTTTTCAATTTATGGGTGATTGGTTCCCAAATTTCGCTAATATGAAACTCACCATTGTCTTTATTAATGGCTGGTTTATTTTTAGCAATTTCCAAAGCTTCTCTGATTTTCTGCTTTAAGAGTTGTGGGACAATAGCAATAAGTTGGGCTTGGTCAAACTTAATGGAGTGGGAAGGGTTTTCAAAGATATGATGGGCCAATGCAGAGAAATTATCTTCCTCCTTTAGCTTTGTCTTTTTAAGGCAGGCATCAATGGAATCAGCATGTTCTTTTAATCGGTGATGTAGAGGTCTCATGGTACGACCTATATAGGTATCACCACAACTGCAAGGAATCTCATATACCCCTGGTGGATCTGAAGTAATCTTATCCTTGCCTTTGTTCAAGAAGGAGGAAATAGTCCTTCCAGAGGGAAAAAACACCTTAAAGCCAAGTTTAGTGAGTTTGGAACTTAAAATGTCAGTAATGCCCTTGATATAAGGTAATGACAAAAAGGGTTTATCATCTTCAATCTTAGGAGCGAAATTCTTGGTAATTCCACTCATCTTTCTCCTGAAAATAACCTTGTCAATGACTTTTCGGGGGTATCCGTTACCTATCAGAACATCTCTTATATAATCAAGTTCAGCCTTCAGCTCAAAATCAGAGGAGCACACCAGAAATGCTCTATCAACCAACGAATAGACTACAGAATTTTTAACTATAGGGTGGTTATAGGAGTCATATCTCAGATATCTATCACTATGAGTTGGCTTTCTATACACACTCAAGTCCAACCTAGTTTCTCGTTTTGTAATGAGGACATCTAAGAAGGGTAAATTGCAGTTATTTTCAAGTTCAATGGTGAACTTAATATCTGGGTCCTGCTTGTTAAAAATATTGAGAAAGGATATTAATTCGTCTTGTGCCCCATTCCAAATTATTAAGCAATCGTCAACATATCTCATGTAGAGTTGGAGATACTTGAAGTCCTGTTTGAAGATATTAGTTTCAATATGTTGTAGAAACACCTCGCTAAGAACTGGTGCCAAGGCTGATCCCATTGGTATGCCCCAAATCTGTTTATAAGTTTGATGCCTGAAAGTGAAGTAAGCATTGCTGAGACATAAAGACGTGAGAGTAATGATTTCTGTGGAGTCCAAGCAAGTCAGTTCTCTCCAGGAACCATCCTTTTCTAAAGCTGATTGTAAAGCTGGTATAAGACGCGGCAAGGGTATGCTGGTAAATAAAGATACAACATCAAAACTGCACATTGTGGTATTCTCCCCAATGTTGATGCTATTTAGCTTATCAACTACTTCTTTAGTATTTCTTATTGTGTGCTTGCTGCTGAGGGTTATGGATCTTAAAATACCAGCCAAATATCTTTCCAACTTCTGTGTGGCTGAACCTACTGTTGAGATAATAGGTCTAAGGGGTATATCTGGTTTGTGAATTTTCGGTACACCATAAAATCTAGGAATGACTGGTCTGACAGGAAGGAGGGTTCGGTAAAGTTTATCATTAATCCTATTGGTAAGGCTGAGATTATCCAGAGCTTTTTTGACATTATCATAAGCAACCTTTACAGCATTAACGTCAACTTTTTCATACACTTTATTGTCACTCAAGAGGTTTAATGATTTGCTGACATACTCAGTCTCATTAAGGATAACTATTGTATTGCCTTTATCAGCTTTGGTAATTATGATATTGGTATCATTCTTAAGATCTGTGAGGACTTTCATTTCATCTTTTGTTAGATTCTCCTCAGCAAGTTTCTTTTTGGAAAAACCTTTCCGTAGGGTATTAGAAACCAAGCCTTACCAATAGGATTAATGATAAACTTTACCGAACACTCCTTCCTGTCAGACCAGTCATTCCTAGATTTTATGGTGTACCGAAAATTCACAAACCAGATATACCCCTTAGACCTATTATCTCAACAGTAGGTTCAGCCACACAGAAGTTGGAAAGATATTTGGCTGGTATTTTAAGATCCATAACCCTCAGCAGCAAGCACACAATAAGAAATACTAAAGAAGTAGTTGATAAGCTAAATAGCATCAACATTGGGGAGAATACCACAATGTGCAGTTTTGATGTTGTATCTTTATTTACCAGCATACCCTTGCCGCGTCTTATACCAGCTTTACAATCAGCTTTAGAAAAGGATGGTTCCTGGAGAGAACTGACTTGCTTGGACTCCACAGAAATCATTACTCTCACGTCTTTATGTCTCAGCAATGCTTACTTCACTTTCAGGCATCAAACTTATAAACAGATTTGGGGCATACCAATGGGATCAGCCTTGGCACCAGTTCTTAGCGAGGTGTTTCTACAACATATTGAAACTAATATCTTCAAACAGGACTTCAAGTATCTCCAACTCTACATGAGATATGTTGACGATTGCTTAATAATTTGGAATGGGGCACAAGACGAATTAATATCCTTTCTCAATATTTTTAACAAGCAGGACCCAGATATTAAGTTCACCATTGAACTTGAAAATAACTGCAATTTACCCTTCTTAGATGTCCTCATTACAAAACGAGAAACTAGGTTGGACTTGAGTGTGTATAGAAAGCCAACTCATAGTGATAGATATCTGAGATATGACTCCTATAACCACCCTATAGTTAAAAATTCTGTAGTCTATTCGTTGGTTGATAGAGCATTTCTGGTGTGCTCCTCTGATTTTGAGCTGAAGGCTGAACTTGATTATATAAGAGATGTTCTGATAGGTAACGGATACCCCCGAAAAGTCATTGACAAGGTTATTTTCAGGAGAAAGATGAGTGGAATTACCAAGAATTTCGCTCCTAAGATTGAAGATGATAAACCCTTTTTGTCATTACCTTATATCAAGGGCATTACTGACATTTTAAGTTCCAAACTCACTAAACTTGGCTTTAAGGTGTTTTTTCCCTCTGGAAGGACTATTTCCTCCTTCTTGAACAAAGGCAAGGATAAGATTACTTCAGATCCACCAGGGGTATATGAGATTCCTTGCAGTTGTGGTGATACCTATATAGGTCGTACCATGAGACCTCTACATCACCGATTAAAAGAACATGCTGATTCCATTGATGCCTGCCTTAAAAAGACAAAGCTAAAGGAGGAAGATAATTTCTCTGCATTGGCCCATCATATCTTTGAAAACCCTTCCCACTCCATTAAGTTTGACCAAGCCCAACTTATTGCTATTGTCCCACAACTCTTAAAGCAGAAAATCAGAGAAGCTTTGGAAATTGCTAAAAATAAACCAGCCATTAATAAAGACAATGGTGAGTTTCATATTAGCGAAATTTGGGAACCAATCACCCATAAATTGAAAACTCACAAAAGACTCCACCCCTTTCCTAAAGGCACAACCTCTTTAAGATCCACCAGGACAGCAGCCATCAACGCCTCTACCAAAATTCGGGCCATGGCACAACAATAACTCCAGGTTCGGCTCATAATTAGTGTTGTTCAGTGTTTTTAGTTTTATTTATTTAGTGATTTTACTTTCCGGCAAGAAATTTGAATTAACCTGATGATGACAGGCACAGGTCCTGTCAAAATTATCGTTAGAAGAAAAATCAGTCACCTGACATCCATAGCTTAGGTAAGCTTATTACCTTCTATCATCATTATCCAATCAAAAACAATACCCCTCCCCATGATCCAACCCTCCCCTCACAAAACCTTCGAATATACTTAAAAATCACTCCAGATACCCCCTTTGAGATAAAAAAGATAGCTCTATTGAGGGTTGCAATCTTTAAAGTGTTAAAATCAATGTTCTCATTAAACATTAACCGTGATGGATCTCTGATAATAGCCCTCCAAGATTCTAAATCAGCAGATATATTATGTAATTCAAAATCTCTTCTTAACATACCAATAAAATATGTTCTCTGGACCCCAAACCAAAACCCAACTAAAATAGTAGTGTACAACATTCCTCCAGAAATTCCTATTCAGGATCTAAGAGAAGGGCTCTCTGACAGAACTGGTAACCCAATCCCAGAAGCTGATGTAACCCAATTGGGTAAACAAGATGCCAACAGCCAAAAGCTAATCAAGTCTTTCTTATTCACACTAAGGGAAGAAAATAATAACCTGAATCAGATATTCCTTTTTGGACAAAGGAAACCCCACAAGCCGTACAAGCCAAAACCTATCCAATGCCAAAAATGTTTAAAACTTCGACACACAAAAAACACATGCAGTGAAACATTACATGAATGCAATTTTTGTAAAATCTCCCACCCCACTGGAATGACAAATTGTAAAAACAATCAGCCAAAATGTATCAACTGCAATGGTGCCGACGATTCTACAATTAAAACTTTATATCCTGTATACAAAAAAACGAGCAGTAACACTCCAAATAGCAACAGAAAAAAGCATACCGTACCCATTTGCACCATGGAAGCAAATGCAGCTTAATCACACCTGACCAAAAACTCTATGAAACCACCCAACCCTCTCACCCACAGACCAACCATTCTACCAAAAGCATCAAGCACCCCCAATAAGACTCCTTCCTCAAAACAACCAAGCTCACACTCCTATAAGAGATATTCACCCTGGACAAACCATCTAGCCTCTGCAAGCAATGATAGAAGATCAGAACGGCCACCTCTCCCAAGTAGAAACGAAACAGAAGTATTATCGGGAATTAATCAAATTATCAACAAAAAGCCAGATGAAAATCCAAATGAATTAACACCTAACATGTGCCTTTTTTATACTAAATTCTAATGCAGTACAGTCAATGAACCTACAACAACCACAAAAAGCAAAAATCATAAGCGAATTGGCAAAATTGTACCTACCCAATCACATGAATATCCAAGCAAAAAAAATCTTGCTCTACTCCTAGCAAAGCAAAACATTGATACACAGCAATATGAAAATTAAAACAACAAAGCAGCATATTTCAATACTTCAGTGGAATGTAAGATCACTTTCAGAAAATAAGTTAAATGAACTTTTATCTTTTATGAATAATAATCCCATTGATATTGCTTGTCTTAGGGAAACCCAATTGACTAATAGCAAACAAACAAAGTCTCCAGGATATACTATCCTGAGAAAGGATAGGTCTTCACAGAGGAAAGGAGGTGACGTAGCTATAATTTTAAATAATAATATTAAATTTTTTGGTATTAATTTCCCAGATTTTTCAAATGATGTTGATGTTATTGGTATCAATGTCTGGATGAATAATACAGAAACATACATATTAAGTCTTTATAACCCTAATGGCCAGACTACAGATGCCATGGATTTTTTCACTTATATAACTAATTCTAATATGTTAAAAAACATAATCATCTGCGGGGATTTTAATGCCCACAGTCTTCTGTGGGGGGATAAGCCAGCAAACAAAGCTGGTAAGCTTATTGAAAGATTGATTTCAAATAATGTCGATTTAGCGATTGCTACCCCTCCTAATCTAAATACATATTTTAACCCCAAAAGTGGCAAATTCTCAACTATTGACCTACAAATTGTGTCAATAAATCTGAATAAAATTTATATTAAGAAAATTGAAAATCTATGCACTGACCATTATGCAATAGTCTCCTCTTTAAATGAACCAGCCAAAATTCTCCCACATATCCCTAAATATGTCAACACTAAAGCAAATGAGACCATGTTTAGAAATAAGCTTAATGATGAAATTCTAATTTTAACCCAGAAATCACATACCTCAGTTGTAACAGCTGACACACATGCTGAAGTTATGACATCTATACTATCAAATACATCTAATCATGCTATCCCCAAAACATCACCTAGGAAAACAACCCTTAAAGACACTCCTAAAGCATGGTAGACAAAAGATTGCCAAATTATTTGGAGAATAAAAAATGCAACTAGGAGAGCATACCTAAAAAAAATCCCCTGCTACATATTTGAGTAAATTACAAACAGAGGCTAATCTCAAGAGAACAATAATTAATGCTAAATATAATTACTGGAATAATTTTGCAAACAATCTTTCCAGAAAAATATGTGAGCCAATCATGCATAAACTTATAAGCAAAATCTGTGGGAAAAACATCTCCCAACCCACTTCTGTATGAACTAATACATGAGAATACTCACTATGACAATGACACTGAAAAGGCAAAATTATTTGCTACCCTTTTTTCAAAAAAGCTAACATCTAAAAGTAAGAATATCACCACCCAAATCTTGACAAATCCAATCTACCAGCCCCAACCAGGTTCAGAGTATATTAACCGTCCTTTCTCAATACATGAACTGAATAATGCAATACAACATATCAAGGCCAATGCTACAAGTAGCTATGATAATACACCCTACATGGATAAAGAATTGTACCCCTTTGAACAAACAGGAGCTCCTAAATTCCTATTACCATGCATGGGCCACATCCATATTTCCTAATATCTGGAAATGTTCATCTCTCCTACCAATTTTGAAGAAAAATAAACCTAAACATGACCCTGAGTCATATAGACCTATAATGATTACTCCTGTGCTGGGAAAAATAATGAAGAAAATGATTTACCATCGGCTGCTATGGTTTGTTGAGAAGAATAATCTGATACCACATACTCATACTGGCTTCAGGAAACACCACTCATCAACAGTTGCTTTCATATTGTTAACAAATGCAATAAATGAATCCCTATCGAAAAATAATGTCTAACTGCTGCATTCCTAGACTTTGAAGGAGCATATGATAATGTTGACCACCAGATTCTTTTAGTTAAACTTGCACATCTTGGACTACCCCCCAAACTTGTGTCCTTCATCGAATCTTTCATAGAAGACCGAAGTTTCATTGTTTGTGTAGATTCAGCATCTTCACCGAAAACTACAATAACCATAGGCCTTCCACAGGGTGCAGTCCTGAGTTGCCTCCTCTTCTCACTATTTCTTTGGGACATGAGCCTCCCACATACCAATCTGCAGTATGCTGATGATCTGGTATTATGGGCAATTGGCAAAACCTTTGAGATTGCACATTCAAAGTTACAAAATGCACTTTTCCAATTTGAAAAGTTTTCTCAAAAGTCCACTTTACCCATTGCACCCACTCCAAAATTATCCAATTCCACCATAAGCGAAATAATTCTAATGCAAGGATGACACTTAATGGAATACTTATTCTAGAGGACAATCAAATTAATTAACTAAACCTCATATTCGACCAAAAACTAAACTTCCACCTTCACATCACAAATACAATAAAAAAAAATGCTATAGAAAAATAAGAATAATTAAAAGGCTACTAGCCACACCTTGGGGCTGTAATGAGAAAACACTACTCCAATTTTATAAATCACATATAAGGCCCATATTGATTATGGCCTCATAGTTTATGGTGTTTGTGCTAAGACCCATATGCAAAAAATCGAAACGACACAAAATGATGTATTCCGTCTCATACTTGGTCTTGGGAAACCAACAAATAGTAAGTTTCTGCTTACTGATAGTGGACTATCACCAATAAATGAAAGAAGAAGACCTCTGCTAATTAATTACCTTACAAAAATTGAAGCTAATGATTATCCTACCCTGCATAACTGGTTAAGAAATCCATCTATATTTAGAGGCATTGCAAATGTATATGCAAATACCCAGAAGAAGTTCCCAGTGCCAGCAAAATCTATTGCACCCACATCCCCCCCCCATGGAGTTGGTCAATCCCCATAATAAACACTGACTTCTCAAAGGGGACCAAAGAACTTACCCCCATTGCTTTTATACAAAAAAAAAATTGCCAAGCTCAATAATGTTGCATATAAAAACTATTTCCAAATCTTTGTTGATGGGTCCAAAATGAATGAGAAAGTGGCAAGCGGGGCGTTTACTCCAACCCATAATATTAATTTAGGAGAGAGATTACACGATAATGCATCTGTAATGTCTGCCAAGTTAAATGCCATAATGATGACATTAGAGTTCCTCATGGTTAATGAATATATGACTGTAAATTTTAAAAATATTATAATATATTCTGACTCTTTATCAAGCCTTGAGCTGCTTTCTTCAGCTTCTCAATATAAGATGGATATTGACACATTTCTTTGTGTTAGGATTATTAATATTCTCGCTTCAAAAGGTATTTTAACTCATCTCCAGTATATTCCAAGCCACTTGGGTATAAAAGGTAACCATAAGGCAGATGAAAAAGCAAAAAATGCTTTAAATATTGACCAGCCAAGTGGGAGACTAATCCCCATTAGAGATATTTACCACTGAAGACTTACAGACGTACTGATAAATAATAAGAATCCAACCCTATCACCTTTCTCCAGTAAGCACCTTTCCAAGATTTATCATAGAATTCGGTCAGGTTCAAATGGGCTAAATTTTCAGGCGTTTTCATATCAACTCCGTAGTTCAAGTGGTGAAGTTCCCTTTTTCCCCCTTTGCGGGTCATTTAATCTTAAAAATAAAACAATAGATCATTGCCTATTTGAATGTTATATGCTGACGTCTGCACAGTATACCCTGCAATGTAAAATGATAAAATGCTTCAAACACCACAAAATTCCACTAACAGCCAAGAGTCTTGCTGACCATACTTGCACACAGAGCACAGAACTCAATATATATTCTCTTATAATTCAACTGCTTGTATCAAAAGATATACTGCAAGAAATCTGAGCAGATACAAGATAAATTCGAAAAACCACCTCCGTAGTTTTGTCCCTCTCACAGAGTGAGTCAAAAGGAAAAGGGCTGAATAGCCTCGACTGAAAAGCCCCCTCCTGCTGAAAAAGAAGATGAAGAAGATTGAAAACTTGATTGAATTAGCTTGTGATAATTATTTGAAAAATATTTACAGAGTGCATCTCTCATTCAATTTTGGCTAGGAATTAAGAGTGAATATGATATGTTGTCAAATAAAACTTATTAAGCATTGATATAGTGTGCATAATCATAATTTTGAGAAAAAAAGAGCGGGGGAGGAGGCCTAGTTGCCCTCCGATTTTCGGTTAATTAAAAAGGCAACTAGAACTTTTAATTTTCTACGAATCTTTTAAAAATACTTTAGCGTAAAGAGCGAGGTATTAGGAGGAGGTGAGCCCCTCATATGGGTAATAATTTCTGTTCGTTTTAAGTTTTAATGCTGCTCCTTACTTCCAGCTGAAAAAAAACTTTTTCATATTTATTTTTTCATTGTTTTTTTTTAAGTAATGCTAGTAAATCCTGCGCTCCCTTCACGGAAATTTTCTTCGCCCATGACAAATTCCTCGATGGAAAGTTCCCCCAGCATATCCCCTTCTTCTCAACCCCTGCCTCCAACCAAAAAATCCTCCTGAAAACGCCTGTACACTTCCCAATAACCATTGCTGTATGTAAGCACTGGTCAAAGTTTGAACTTGTAACCCCTCCCATGGGGACTGTGGGGGAGTAAGTCGTCCCCAAAGACATAGTTATAAGGTTTTTTGACTACGCTGAATAAAATGGCTATCTCAGAATTTTGATCTGTTGACTTTGGGAAAATAATTAGCGTGGGAGGGGGCCTAGGTGCCATCCAATTTTTTTGGTCACTGAAAACGGGCACTAGAACTTTTCATTTCCGTTAGAATGAGCCCTCTCGCAACATTCTAGGACAACTGGATCGATACGATCACCCCTGGGAAAAAAAAAACAAACAATCAAATAAACACGCATCCGTGATCTGCCTTCTGGCAAAAAATACAAAATTCCACATTTTTGCAGATAGGAGCTTCAAACTTCTACATTAGGGTTCTCTGATACGCTGAATTTGATGGTATGATTTTCGTTAAGATTCTATGACTTTTAGGGGGTGTTTCCCCCTATTTTCTAAAATAACGCAAATTTTCTCAGGCTCGTAACTTTTAATGGGTAAGACTAAACTTGATGAAACTTATATATTTAAAATCAACATTAAAAGCGATTCTCTTTATGTAGCTTTTGGTACCAAAGTTCCATTTTTTAGAGTTTTGGTTACTATTGAGCCGGGTCGCTCCTTACTACAGTTCGTTACCACGAACTTTTTGATCATGGAAATAATTTTACATACTGACACCATAGAGAAACAGAGATAATATATGTAAAAATGTTGTGATTCAAAAACTTTTGCTCTCTTTACAGGTTTGAAATGTTATACAGAAAAACCAATGAAAGAGAATTTAATTTTCTGTTCTTTTTATTGGCTTAAAACTTAATACAGGACCACAAGAGGACAAAACAGGTCTAAAAATCAGGGTTATTTAGCTCTGCATCCTGACATACACTTGAAGCACAGGAAAACATATCAAAGATGTAAACCAGTAAAATTAAAGCACATTTTTTACCGTAGAGCAATAGAATCCCAGTGTACCCAATTCTTCAGTTCGGGACGGGGGTCAGTGGCGTGAATCTGTAAGCTTAGCCCGAGTCAAACCCAGCTCTAAATGGGTAACTGGAGAAATCTGGAGAAGGTAAAAAGGAAGGGTGTGCGAAAGCACAGGATGGCTGGCCCCCAGCCCCCCATTGCACTTCCTGGCTGAAGGGCCAAGAAACGGAGATCAGCGCCGCCGGTACGGACTGTAAAGTCTAATGCCGTATCCTTTACCTTTTCCTACCTTTTTTTTTTCTTTCGTGTATGTTGCTACAATTTGATGCGCATAAAACTTACCAAAATTTATTACTATAACAATAATATACCGCCAGTTTTAGTAATTATGTTTTCATCAAACATACTTTCTAAAATATCTTTCAAAATCATGTAGCTTATATACCATCAAAAGAAAATAATGAAAAAGAAAGTATATTTACCTCAATACTTTAACTGAATCTAGCAGAGGATGAGAGTCTTCTAAACTCAATTTGGGTCTATTTAGATAATCTATCATCTTCTGCCAAAGTTGGTCCTTGAGAACTTCATTTTCAGGTAAAAGGATTGAGCTCTGGAGAAAAATTGTAATGTTTGTATTTATTCTAATGACACAAAAAACGCAAACATCTGTAACTACTACAGCTGGAACAACAGTTAAAAAACCTTAGAGTATATTGTAGTTTTTATTCCTGCCCATCTGAATTCTTAATAAGTGCAGAATTATTATATAAAATTGGTTAGATATTGTTGTTTTAGGGCTAGCTCTGAGAATCTAGTAAAATTTGGGGCTTCTTTCTAATACTCTTCAAAAAGTAACAAAAGCAAGAGAAGTAACAAATTGGCCCAAATTTTTTAGTTATTACTGCATAGGGGTAGAGAGTTGCTCCTAGCACTCCCACTTCAGGGTCCTTAAATAATAAGCAAGCAATATCAGTAGCTTTTCAAACAGTTCATGGTAAGTAAGAAGCGACTCAGCCCAACAGTAACCAAAACCATAAAACGGGGGTTGAGGTTTTAAGCTCAAATGTACAATAATGTATTTGATTTTTTTTGCCTCAAGAAAGATCTGTCGAGGAATCACCAGAGCAGAACAAAACCAGGCTTGCAGCTTTACGTCAACGAAGGCGTATCGTGGAACCACCAGAGCAACGCAAAACCAGGCTTGCAGCTGACAGAGATATTAATAAAAGAAGGCGTGTCGAGGAATCACCAGAGCAACACGGAACCAGGCTTGAGGCTTTACGTAAACGAAGCCGTGTCGAGGAACCTCCAGAGCAACGTGGAACCAGGCTTGCGGCTGACAGAGTTAGTAAAAAAAGAAGGCGTGTCGATGCATTACAAAAGCAATGTGTGTATAATCTTCTGGCATTTAAGTACTGCCCTTCCGATGATTATAGCTTGAATCGAGATGATCAAATCAGAACTATGTCTGAAATCTATTCCTATTGCAAGGCCTTGAAATTTAATGGCGAAACAATGGGAATGTGTTGCGCCTCAGGAAAAGTTAAGCTTCCTCAACTCGCTGTACCACCAGAGCCATTAAAAACTTTGCTTACTAGGTATGCGTCTGAATCGAAGCGTTTGTTAACAAACATCAGGAAATATAGCTCATGTTTCCAAATGGCGTTGTTCGGTGCCTAAATCAGAGATCAAGGTCATTTTATGCCTATTTCAAAGTAAAAGGGCAAATTTATCATAAAGGAGGCTCCCTTCTATCATTCTCAGGTGAGCATCACAAAATTTTTGCAACTGTACTTTATCAGTGATAGCAATGCTGAATCGAATGCAAGTTACAAAATTTTTCCCGACGTTGAAAGGACTATTGGTTCCCAGTTGCAACCTTTTTTCCACAAAAATAGTAATTTAGTGCTTCTGTTCAAAACATCAATCGAATTGATGCCTACTGATACGCATAAAATTGTTATTTCCGCTGACAAAACGCCTACAGCTGAACATGTGCGTAGATACAATGCTCAAACTATCAACGAAGTGGCAATCGTTATGGTCGGTGATCAGTTCTTACCTAGATATATTATTTCTTATAGGAGAAACAATCAGTTGACAAGAATTGCTGAAACTCATCAATGCTATGATGCCCTACAATATCCAATCATTTTCGGGGATGGAGCCGACGGCTATCACTTTAATATTAAATTGATAAATCCAGCCACTAACAAAGAAATGGATAAGAAATGCAGCGCAATGAAATATTATGCCTATAGATTAATGATTCGTCAAGATGAAGAGAGTTACATTTTAAAATGCCGTCAATTAATTCACAATACATCGTTGGTATGTATGCAAAGATTGAACCAGAACGTTTGCTATTCATCCGTCTGAATCAGACCAAGCTCCCCTCTGAACAATACCATTCATTTGCGAGATGCAGTTATAAATGACAGTAATTCCACAACATTGGAAGAGTAACAATTTTACCTTCGTCATATGCTGGCAGTCCGCGTCATATGCATGAATATGCTCGATATGCCATTGCGTATGTTCGTCTCTATAGTCGTCCAGATTTATTTATGACATTTACATGTAATCCATCTTGGGACGAGAGCTTTTACTTCCTGGACAATCGCCGGCTCATATACATGACATTACGGCACGTGTCTTCCGGCAAAAGTTGAAATCACTGACAAATTTTAGAGTAAAACTTAAAATGTTTGGGCCTGTGCGATGCTGGTTGTACTCAGTGGAATGGCAAAAGCGAGGATTGCCATATGCACATATACTAATTTGGTTATTTGATAAAATTTCTTCTAATGAAATTGACGATGTGATTTCCGCTGAAATACCTAATGTAGACGTCGATAGGGGATTACATGACATTGTGGTAAAAAATATGATACCTTGTGATCCTTGACTTTTAGTACCTAACACAATTACCAGCAATGATGGATACCCTTTATGTAGAAGAAGGTCTACCAAAGATGGCAGAAAATCAGCAATCATAAAGTCGCGTAATCGTTACATCAAAGTAGATAACCAGCGGGTCTTTCCATATTCACCTTTATTATCGAATGCATACAATGTACACATAAACGCGGAATATTATAATTCCGTAAAGGCAATCAAATACATCTGTAAATACGCCAACAAAGGCAGCGACATGGCAGTCTTTGGATTGCAGTCCGAAATCAGTGATATCGATGAAGTCGTATAATATCACCAAAGAAAGGCAAGAAGTTTTCAAACTGGCACGCAACAAATTCTACAAGAAGAACGTGTGGACCATGAGAGGAGTTATTTACGTGAAAAGAGGCTCCCAAAATATTCCGTGTAAATTGATTAGTGATGCAGTTGAAATCCATGATTTCGCTAATAAGCCGTCGATATCATAAATAAATGGTGGTTTCTTGTCTTTCTTGTGATTGTGAACTATGCACCGCTTCCAGATTTTCTTGGATTCCCGTTTAAAATTAGATGCGATATTAAATACGTCTATTGGTGGTAATAAAGATGTGCCTTATGCAAAAAATTTACCCGACTGTGATTTTTCTTCAGAAGGTACATTAGAGTGTAAGCCCGACAGATGTAAATTCCCGGTCACAGTGTTTCATGTTAATGCTCAAGGTTTACAAAGTGCGTATAATGAACTCAAGTATTTGCTATCATCTAGTACAAAAGATATTGTGGCCATATGTGAACCGTTTTTGTCTAGTTCTTCACCTATGTCTATGTTCGAGGTTCCTATGATGAAAAGTGTATCTCACAGTAGGAAATTGAATGCACGAGGTGGACAGGTGATCTGTATTTGCCAGGATTGGTCTTTTAGTGTAAAAGAGAATATATCAATTTGGGAAGAGGGTTTATGTGAATTGCCATTTGTGGAAATTAACCCCACGAGTGGTGGTTCGTTTATATCTGGTTCAGTAAATAGACCTTCATCGAGTAACTCAAAAAGTTTTTTCGAGGTTTTCGAGTCAGTTCTTTTAAAACTCAGCGAGTAAAGGAAACCAGATATTATATCAGGGGACTTCAATTTTGATTTGCTGAATTTAGATCTTAGTACTCATAAGGAATTTTTGAATAGTATGCTGTGTGCTGGTTTTCTTCCAAGCGTTTCTCTCCCAACTAGAGTTACAAATACTACAGCACCACTGATTGATAATATTTTTTTTCTGTTAATTCAGTTAAAGCCCTGAAAGCCTCTGTAATTTTATCTGATATGTTGGACCATTTCCCGGTGAGTGTTCTTCTGGATTTAGGGAGAGTTAATACTCGTTCTTGAGATGGTACTTCACATAAACGATTTGAGTGGATTGATTTTAAGCTACTACGCGAACTAATCAATAGTAACGATTGGAGTCTAATTTATGGTTCGAACGATGTTAATGTTGCATTTTCTAAATTTATTTCTGATATGACACGGCTCAGAGAGGAGGCTACTATAACCAATGCTGTCACTTACTTGAAGTACTTTTACTTGAAGTACTACTTAAGTAAAATTTTCCATTACTTGTACTTGTACTAAAGTAAAAACTCTAGGGTGTACTTATTACTTGATATTTAAGTAAGATTACGAAATACTTATTACTTAAGATACTTTTAATGTACTTGTTTTTCAAATACTTTTCAAATACTCTTGTATGTGTGTGCTTTGGCAATGCACAAAAAAAACACTGCGTAATAGACACATCTATTATCAAAAACCGTAACAAGTTGCTGAGAACAGATGGTGGTGAATAAACCGAATTCCCGACAGCATGTTTAAAGAAGAAGCAGGACCTTTTATGTCATAAGCGTCTTTAATCTCAAACTAACTGAAAAGTCAGCATGGCCAAACAGCTTCCATTTATACTTCAAGGGAGGTACTTTACTGTGAAGGGGGAAATTGACCAAGACGGGTCTGTGAATGCATCCTGCAAGTTTTGCCCCAACAAAACCGTAAAGGGACACCTACATGCAACGACCAACTTCCACAAGCATTTGAAGGTAACTGACTCCTATTTTCTGCCTATTTGTATTTATGTCATGTGTCTTTTTTCTTTATTGTCATGATTAGCCTTATTCCATCAATTAATGGGCCACCCATTGGTAAATGTCAACTTTCTTTCCAAGTGCTCAAAAGTGCATATTACTGCATATAGCAAGATTCTCATGATCGCATGTTGTTTCTTTGTCATTATTACAGAAGCGGATCCATTTTTTCGCTTCTAAAATCCCCCTCCAATGAAACTAAAAATACGTAAAATAGGCTTGCGGTAAATTTATGGCAATTCATATAGGCTAACTGACTTACCAATAAAGTCAACTATGCCTTTTTTATGCTCTTTACGAATATAATAATTGCTTCTACCATAAATTCAAACTTAAGCACTTTTTGAGCTCTTAAAAATGACGAATTTTCAAAAAAATATGACAGTTCATGTAAATGGCTTACCAATAAAATGAACATACCACTCGATGCCTTTTTTTTTATGGCACTTGGTATTAACCAAGTGACATATAGCAATTGCAAAGTTGGTCAGTCTGTCTGTCTGTCAGTCCCGGTTTTACTACTTTAGGCACTTCCAGGTAAGCTAGGACAATGAAATTTGGCAGGCGTATCAGGGATCGGACCAGATTAAATTAGAAATAGTCTTTTTCCGGTATTGACCATCTGAGGGGGGAGTGGCGGCCTATTAATTCGGAAAAAAATAGAAGTATTTTTAACTTACGAATGGTTGATCAAATCTGCAAAGCACGCCTTAGAAAAAGACCTTAACTTCAGGAGAGCACTGTTAAACGTCAGAGCAAAGTGTCAGTCAGTGTGGAATTCATTAAGCCACAGCTCAAAGAATAACGTTCTTGTCATGGATGTTTTTGAGAAAAGGTTGATTCACCCTAATAATACAAGATGGAACTCTGAATATGATGCACTGAAAAGAATTCCTGAATGCCAACAAGCTGGAAAACTGACCACAGTTTGCGACGTACTAAAGAAAACCAAGATTTAAGCAAAATGTGATAGACTTTCTAATCGAATATGTCTCTGTACTGGAACCTATAGCAATAGCCCTTGACATGCTCCAGGTAGAAGACAAAGCTTTCTTCGGGATAATTTTCCTACCGTTCGGTTACTAGAAAGAAAGCTGCAAAAGCTCCAGCTATCTGTCAAGTATACAAAGGCACTGGTTGGGACCCTGTTAGAAGGACTTAAGCAAAGGTTTCCATTCCTCGGTGGACCTCCATCTCTTTATGCTGACTACCACCTGGCCACCAGTTCTCATCCCTATTTTAAAGATAAATTTGTTATAGATGAAGACAAGAAGACTGTTGTAAGAATGCTTGTGAACAAGGCAAAGGTATTAGGAAATAAACAGAGTACCAGCAAAGACATAGTTGGATTTGAGTTACTGAGATCTCCACAGAATTTCTTTGAAATGTCTGAAGAAAAGGAAGCAACCATTCAGTCGGATGAAATGAAAACAACAAGAGTTGAAGTCTTACGTTATCCAAGTGACTCTAGACAAGATGTGTCAGTTTTGAGACACTATCCTATGGTGGAGTTGGTTTTTCGGAAGTTCAACTGCATACCACCTACATCAGCGCCAGTGGAGCGTCTTTTTTCGAAGGGGGGAGTGATTCTCTGTCCAAGGCGTAGCTCCTTGGCAGATCACAGGTTCGAAAGCCTGGTTCTTCTCAAAGCTAATAGGAGCCTAAAAAATTGAATGTTATGTGCCAACTTTTTATTCCTTCTGCAATAAAATTCTTCAGTGTTAAAGATTTCTCAGTTGACAGAGGGGCTACTGTGGTATTGGCCTCTTACGTTCGTTTATACAAATAGGTGGGGTTAGACGTGAAGAAGAGCTCCTGATTCGCTTGGCTCAAGTATTAATCACGGGGTTGTGTTTAGTTTCTGAAAAACAGATACATGGACTAAAGAAATACCTGCATGCCGGCTTTCAATAAAGACCTGGCACTACTAGAAAACAGGGGATTACCTGGGATGTGTCAATAAAATTAGACTGTCTTAGTCAGAAAAGATTCAGTCAGTAGATTCCCAATTTCTAGAATAAGGCTTATTGTCTTACATACAGTTTACCCATAATCTGGAAAATCAGAAGCAAAAAAATCCCTTTTTCAGAATTGAAAAGCTGTAGTGAAGCTGTAAGGTTTTTTAGTCTGGGTCTCATAATTTCATGATTTTTAATTTTACCCATGGCTTGCCCAAAGCCTAGAAATAATCCTTTTCCAAAATGAGCCATACTGAAGCCAACCTTCAACCGAATATTCCATCCCCAGAGAAAAACTACTTTTTATTCCTTTTTTCTCGGGAGATTTTCGACTTAATTTCGAGGTTTTTGCCACTTCATGGTGTGAAAACTACTCCTAGAAATAGATAAGTTGCAACTTCTGCAGTTTGACCAACCATATGGAATGTGTCTGAATCAGTGGGCTTGCTGCAGGCCAGTGATTTACCAATATACGTTTATAGGGAGTTTTACTGACCATCTGAATTGACTACGCAGCATGCGGCTTGCTTGATTGAAAACCAGACATGTAGCATGTAGATGCCATACATTTTCATTGCGCGTCTGAAATGTAACTTGAAAACTTGAGGCAGTTTCCTTGCAAAGGCGCCGAGGGTGATAAATGTCACCGAAGTGACATTTATCACCGAAGGGTGATTTATCGGTGACATTTATCACCGAAGGGTGATAAATGTCGCTCAAATGCAAAACTTGACAGCTACCGATGATTTGCGTTTCTTTAAAACATATTCAAAATTAAGCTACACTTGTAAATATAAATCAAACTATAAACATTGACTCTTATTGCACATATCGACGAAAACCGGGACGAAAGAATTATCATGTCAGTTTGTTCTTGCTTTAACGGGAGCTAACTTATTTCCTTTCTCGTTCTTGATGGTAGAGGTTGATCAACTAGAATGTCACGGTGCTAAGAATTAGAAAGCAAGAACTTTCCAAAACTCATTATCAGTGTTTCATACCGATTTTGGAGTGACGACAGTCCAAGCACTTTCAGAACCTTTTCGTAGGGAACCTTTTTGTCACGGCGGCCCAAGATGATCGATACCACTCACTTCTTAACCAATTTAAGCTCCTGACAAAGATACACTATTCTAAGTGCTGGGGGCGCCCAAACAGGTCAAGTATATTCCAGAATAAGGTGGACGTACTTTATGTATGCATACTTGATACTCTCTGTGTTCGCACTGAACCTAAGCATACCGTTAAAGTCAGTAGACTAGCATTTGCACTCTTAATCACGTTTTCGATATGTGCAGCAAAGCTGAAGTAGTATGAATCAAGACTTCATTTTCGTATTGTTCTTTTCTTTCAGCACGCTGACAGCCAGTGACCTTCAGCTAGCTGCCAAAAGTGTGAATTCTTGCTGCTCTTTTTTATTGAGCTTTGATTTCTCTAATTCAAATAGTCTGCAATTGATTCAATTGACTCCTTACTTTTAAATTTGTGTTTTTTTTGCTAAGGTTTTCGCTTATTGAAGAATGGACTACGTTATTACCTTTTATCTGTTTTAAAGCCAAACATAAGTTTGTTTTTCTATTTTCCCGATTTTTTTCAACCACTCCCAAACGTTTCAAAATAATACTGTATTTCTTCAAACACGCCAGATTTGACTGAACACTAATCACCAGAAGTTTAACTCTACATGCACTCTGGTAATCATGTCATGTGATCTGTCTGATCCAATCAGGAGTTTTGTTGACTGCACTTAATTGTTTTGACAGTCTTTTGCCTTTCAAGCCGTTGTGTTGAAAATCGGTTCAGATTATTTTTGGACTATGTTGGGTGTGTTGCCAAACGAAGAAAATGGTTAAAAACGACAAAATTGAAAGTCTGGTTCTTGATTTGATTAAGATTTTCAGGAGAGGAATGGCGGGGGGGGGACATGTTATAGGCAAGGAAAAGGGCTAAGAAGCCTTCAGAATGGCTTTAACAAAAAGGTAGCATGGGCTTGATTTCAAACATATATATATATATATACTAGCTGTTCGGGTGGCGCTTCGCGCCACCCCAACACCTAGTTTGAGGGGCGCTTCGCGCCCCCCCAAGCCCCCCCGCGCGCGTAAGTCGTTACGCGCCATATTAGTTACGCGCCATTGTAGTTGTGTCCCTGTGTCCCACCTGTGAATAGAGATAGATATAAATATATGTTTTTAACTACGTAAAACATGCGAATATACAACATTCTTCGCTGTCCCATTGTCTGTGCATATAAATAGATTGTCAGGTTTACTGACTCTTGAACATGCAACATATAATTGTCCATGGGAAAAACAATCCGTATTCAGATCTATACCTCATTATTCTAATGATGTGTCCCTGTGTCCCGGTCGTCATTTATATTCCCTGTGTCCCGGTCGTCATTTGTGTCCCGGTGTCCCGGTCTGTAATTTCTATTCGAACAATCCATGTGTCCCGGTCGTCATTTATATATCCCGCCTGTGCCCCCGGCGTCCCCGTTGTAGTTGTGTCCCTGTGTCCCTGTCGTCATTTATATTCCCTGTGTACCGGTCGTGATTTGTGTCCGGGTGTCCCAGTCTGTAATTTCTCTTTGAGGTTCCCGGTCGTCACTTATATTCCCTCTGTCTCGGTCGTCATTTGTGTCCCGGTCTGTAATTTCTCTTTGAGTGTTTTTTCTTTGTATTTTTTTTTAGTTTTTTACCTTTTTTCTTTTTTCAGTTTTCTTTTTCTTCTTTATTTTTCAGCGTCACTATGAAGTACATATCGACGAACCTTTTTTTTTTTAACTTAAATCTGGTAGGCATTGATGACCTTATCCAAGTCAAAATCCCAAACCCAATCATCATCGCTATCATTTTCAGTTTTGATATGTTTTGACTCTCGCTGTCCAGGTGGATTTTCATCTAACTGCGCGGTTTTGCGTTCTTTAGTCGCAAGCCTGTTTTCTTGTTGTTCTTGTGATTCCCCGGCACGCTTTCTTTTCTTACTTTCTCTATCAGCTGCAAGCCTGTTTTCTTGCTGTTCTTGTGATTCCTCGGAACGCTTTCTTTTCTTACTTTCTCTATCAGCAGCAAGTTTTTTGGCATAAATTCTTTGAGCAGCTTCCTCGGCTGTTGCCATTGTAGGTTCTTCAGTCATTTTACAATTAAACATTTTTCCGTGAACAAATGTCTTAAATACCGTTAATGACGTCACCGTCAAAGCAAAAATGAAGACAACTAATTTCATGACGTCAGTCAACACAGAAACATGACGTCACCTGATCCACAGACAGACAGACAACTTATTTATATATATATACTAGCTGTTGGGGTGGCGCTTCGCGCCCCCCCCCAAGCCCCCCCGCGCGCGTAAGTCGTTACGCGCCATAATAGCTACGCGCCATTGTAGTTGTGTCCCTATGTCCCACCTGTGAATATAGATAGATATATATATATATATATATATATATATATATATATATATATATATATATATATATATATATGGTTTTAACTACGTAAAACTTGCGAATATACAACATTCTTTGCTGTCCCATTGTCTTTGCATATAAATAGATTGTCAGGTTTACCGACTCTTGAACATGCAACATATAATGGTCCATGGGAAAACAATCTGTATTCAGATCTATACCTCATGATTCTAATGATTGCCCTTGAGCTTTGTTGATGGTGATTGCTAATCGACCATTCCCTGTCCCGGTGTCCCGGTCGTCATTTATATCCCCCTGTTTCCCCCGGTGTCCCCGTTGTAGTTGTGTCCCTGTGTCCCGGTCGTCATTTATATTCCCTGTGTCCCGGTCGTCATTTGTATCCCGGTGTCCCGGTCTGTATATACATTCGTTTTTTAGTTTTGTTTTTCTCCTTTATTTTTTTCCTTTTTTTTCTTTTTTAGCTTATTTAGATTTTTGGATTTTTTAGTTTTTTTATTAGTTTTTAGTTTTTTTTTCTTTTTAGTTTTTTTGTCCCGGTCGTCATTTATATCCCCCTGTTTCCCCCGGTGTCCCCGTTGTAGTTGTGTCCCTGTGTCCCGGTCGTCATTTATATTCCCTGTGTCCCGGTCGTCATTTGTATCCCGGTGTACCGGTCTGTATATACATTCGTTTTTTAGTTTTGTTTTTCTCCTTTATTTTTTTCCTTTTTTTTTCTTTTTTAGTTTATTTAGATTTTTAGATTTTTTAGTTTTTTTATAAGTTTTTAGTTTTTTTTTCTTTTTAGTTTTTTTGTAGTTTTTACCTTCTTTTTAGTTTTGTTAATTTTTTTTTTTACTTATGTCCTGGTCGTCATTTATACTCCCTGTGTCCCGGTGCTTTGTTGATTGCTAATCGAACATTCCTTTTGTCCTGGTCGCTTTCTCTTTGAGTGTCGTCATTTATTTTTTTCTTTTTTAGTTCTTTTAGTTTTTACCTTTTTTAGTTTTTTTTAGTTTTTTAGATGAAAATTTTTTTTAGTTTTTTCCTTTTTTTCTTTTTAGTTTTTTATTGGTTTTTACCTTTATTTTAGCTTATTTTTCAGTTTTTTCCTTTTTTTTAGTTTTTTTTTATTTTTTAGTTTTTTTAGTTTTTTACCTTTTTTTAGTTTTTTTAGTCTTTTTAGTTTTTTAGCTTTTTTACTTTTTTTATTAGTTTTTAGGTTTTTTTTGTAGTTTTTGCCTTTTTTTAGTTTTTTCAGTTTTTTTTTTAGTTTTTTATTGGTTTTTACCTTTATTTTAGCTTATTTTTCAGTTTTTTCCTTTTTTTAGGTTTTTTTTTAGTTTTTAGTTTTTTTAGTTTTTTACCTTTTTTTAGTTTTTTTAGTTTTTTTTAGTTTTTTAGCTTTTTTATTTTTTTATTAGTTTTTAGTTTTTTTTGTAGTTTTTGCCTTTTTTTAGTTTTTTTAGTTTTTTAGCTTTTTTATTAGTTTTTAGTTTTTTTTGTAGTTTTTGCCTTTTTTTAGTTTTTTTAGTTTTTTAGCTTTTTTATTTTTTTTATTAGTTTTTAGTTTTTTTTGTAGTTTTTGCCTTTTTTTAGTTTTTTCAGTTTTGACGTCACCTGATCCAGTTTTTTCAGGTGACGTCACCTGATCCATCCACAGACAGACAGACAACTTAATTTTATATATATAGATAGATATATATATATATATATATATATATATATATATATATATATATAAGCTATGTCAAAATACATAAAGTAAGTACTTGAAGTAGTACTTGAAGTACTACTTAAGTATAATTTTGGCATGTTCTTGATACTTGATACTTAAGTAAGATTAGGGAGAGTACTTATTACTTGATACTTAAGTAAAAAAAAAAACAATGAGTACTTTATACTTGATACTTAAGTAAAAATTTGGAGTACTTGTTGCAGCACTGACTATAACTAAGTCTATACATGGGAAATATTAAAAAAAAATTATCTTTGGATTACCAAAGGAATTTTAATTTCAATTAAGAATAAGAATATAAATTTAAGAGGTATTTAAAAATTCCAAGTTATACCTCTTTTGAAGAATATAAAACATGTAGGAATAAGTTAAATTCGATTGTTAGATATGTAAAGAGAACATATTATAAAGATAAGTTTATTCCGTATATGTCAGAAATGAAAAAAAAATTGGCAGTTGATTAATAAAAGTATTCGACCTAGCCATAAATATAAATCTAGTGTTGATTGCCTAGAAGTTAATGGAAGGAAGGTAGCTGACCGTAAAGAAATCTTGAATATATTGGGAGACTATTCTAGTTCAGTAGGAAAAAAGCTTACATCGTATTTTTTTTTCTCCATTGTTAAATGACCTTACCATTTCTTTTGATAACGATCCTCAAACTAAAAACCCTTTTGATTTTTCTGAAATGACGCCCCAACATGTGAAAAAACTTATCATGAAGCTTAAAAATAGTTCTTCGTCTGATGAATTTGGTTTTTCTACTCGAACAGTAAAGCAGGTAGCTACTGATGTTGCCCCATTACTTGCATACATATATAATTTGTCATTTGTACAGGGAGTTTTTCCTGATTTGTTGAAGAAAGCTAATGTTATTGCACTACATAAAGGCGGAATTACTAGTGATCCTTCAAATTATAGAGGTATATCACTTTTATCAGTGTTTACTAAACTTTTCGAAAAATAGCGAACCATCCGCTCCATAATTATTTAATTGGTAAAAACAGGTTTCATCCTTCTCAGTTTGGTTTCATTAAAGGAAAATCAACGGAGTTGGTGATTCATCAACTTTTGCTAGAGATAAATGATGCAATTGACAGTGATCAGTATGCGTTGGCGGTATTTCTTGATGTCGCCACGACCTTTGACACAGTCGACCATCGTCTGTTATTAATGAAACTCCAAAAGTATGGTTTTGCTTCTACAGCTTTTGAATTTTTTTAAAACTTATATCACGGATAGAAAACTTGAATGTCATGATAGAATTAATGGTATCCGTTCGGAAAGTTTTTTGACAAGTTGTGGGGTCCCTCAGGGGTTTGTCCTTTGACCGACCTTATTCCTTCTATTTATAAATGATTTGCCCGAGGTATTACCACTTTGTAAAATTGTAATATTTGCAGAGTGTGTTGTTGCTTTTGCATCCTATGCTGATATATCCATACTTTTTTATAATCTTAATAACACACTTTTATCTGCAGGCGATTGGCACGCCAGAAATTTACTTTCGTTAAATGAAAAGAAATGTTAATATATGCTGTTTTCTCGATCTAGGTCTCAGAAAACAGAACAGTTTTATCTTTATCTAAATGATAGGGTACTAAAACGTGTTGATCAAATTAAACATCTTCGAATTATTTTGGGTGAAAATCTGTCTTTCCATGAACACGTGAAAACAGTGTCTCTAAAAATCCCGCGAAATATCAGCATTCTTTCTCGTTTACGCCATTCTTCCCAAGGGATATTTTAAATACAATATATTTTTCTTTTGTTAATCCATATTTTCTTTATTGTGTTTCTGTTTGGGCATCAGCTTTTCCTTCAACGTCTAAACCTCTTCAAACTTTACAAAATAAAGCCATCAGATTACTTTTTAACGCTAATAATAGATCCTCAGTTAGCCATCTTTATGGATCTTCTGGGTTCTTCTCTGTTCATCAACATCATTTTATAGCTATTTCTAATATTTGCCACAATTATGTTTTTGGACAACTTTTCCTAAATTTCCAAAGATTATTCCCAACAAATTCACAATTCCCCAACATCTCACAGTTCTTATTTCTCTTTTGAGAAATATTTGGCCAATGGTGCGAGCGGGATTTAGTTTGCGTCATATTGATCCAAAAGTTTGGAATTTAATCCCAATAGCTGTGAGAAATTGTAATCATAGAAACAAATTTCTGAAGTTATTAAGAAATCATGTTGCTAGTCTCACATAATATTTTCTGTTGTGAGCGTTGAATTTTGATTTCCGTAAGAAGCAAATTAGTTTAAGCTAAAGTAATGACGGTTATTTCTTTTGTTTGCGCTTTTTTTTTGGGGGGGGGGGGATATACCACGCGCTAAAGTATGTCATTAGGCATTCGCGCTGTTTGTTTATATGGTTTAATCTTGTTGTAAATAAACATGTATCTATCAACCTATATATCGATCAGGCTGGGAGATACATAAGCATTAATAAAGTTGTGTGGCGAATTCTTTCTTTTCCTATACATGAACGAAATCCAGCTATTGTTCACTTAGCGGTATATTTACAGAATGGTCAACGTGTTTATTTTTCTGAATCCAACGTGCAACAAAGAGCCCTGAATCTACCAGATACAACGTTAACTACTTTCTTCGCGTTATGTCAAAATGATTTTTTTTCAAAAAAATGCTGTATTCTGAAGTGTCTACGTATTACACGTGGAATGCTAAAAATAAAGTATTTGAACGTCAAAACAGGGTAAGTCAGTCGAAAATCAAAAATAATTTGAACGTCAAAAACGGAGTGAGTCAGTCGAAGGCCAATTTAACATCTTCAAAGAAACCACGATAGGAAGAATCTACACCATTCACCCCAATCAAGATGAATGCTTGTTTCTCCGCCTGCTTTTGTTAATTTACCCGGCCCGACGTTCTTTAAGCATTAGAGAACTGTAAACAGGACTATACATGACACTTATTGTAGTGCATGCCAAGCTCTGAATTTATTGGAGAACGACCAACACTGGGATAATTGCATCAATGACGCATGCGAAATGTCAACTCCAAGTCAACTTAGTGCATTGTTTGGAATCATATTGACAACTTGCTCTCCTTCATCTCCTACAGAGTTATGGGAGGAATACAAATCGCAAATGGCTTAGGATATACTCCACTGAGTACGGCTAGAGAGGTCAGATATGACCTTGGACATTAGAACAGAAATTCATAACTGCACTTTTGTTATGATTGAAGATTTGTGCTTATCTATTGCAAACAAACTTTTCAAGCATTTGGGAACGCCTTCAACTAACCGTACTGCTACTATTTCTACATGTGTAGAATTGGATCGTGAACAAAGTTACAACACGATTGATCTGTTGTCGTATGTACAGACAAATATTTCTAAGTTAATGTCCGAACAAAAAGACATTTATGATCAGATAATGCATTGTGTTGATAACCAAGTTGGAGAAATCTTCTTCTTGGATACGCCAGGAGGTAGTGGTAAAACGTTTCTAAATAGATTGTTTCTGGCATCAATTCGATCCAAAAATAACATAGAGTTGGCCCGTGCGTCGTCCGGAATAGCCGCAACGTTGCTGCCTGGTGGGAGAACTGTTCATTCCGCTTTGAAATTGCCTATGAATATGCAATCTACAGAAACTCCCACGTGCAACATTTCCAAATCGTCTGGGATGGGTAAAGTATTGAAGCAATTCAAACTTATTGTTTGGGACGAGTGCACAATGGCGCACAGAAAATCGTTTGAGGCTCTCAAGCGATCATTGCAAGATTTGCGAGGAAATTCTAAACCCTTTGGCAGCACATTAATATTGCTTGTGGGAAATTTCAGGCAAACATTATCAATTATTCCTAAATCGACATCTGCAGATGAAATAAATGCTTGCCTGAAAAACTTTTATTTATGGGCACACGTATATACATTAAAATTAACTCTAAATATGTGTGTCCGATTGTGAAATGATCACTCTGGTGAAACATTTTCAAATCAATTGCTGATAATCGGACAAAGAATGTTCCCGGTTGACTCAATTTCAGGACGTATACAACTGCCTCCTGAATTCTGTAAATTAGTGACGTCAAAAAAAGATTTGGTTGAAAAGGTATTTCTGAATATTCTAACCAATTATAAAAATCATAAATGGCTAAGTGAACGAGCGATTCTGGCAGCCAAGAACAAAGACGTCCATGAAATCAACAATATTATTCTGACCAAGATTCGAAACCAGGCAGTCATTTACAAGTCAGTTGACACAGTTCTGGAATCAAATGAAGTGGTCAACTATCCATCAGAATTTTTAATTTCCCTGGATCTCCCAGGGTTTCCACCACACGTGCTACAAAAAAAAGCGTACCAATAATACTGTTGCGAAATATTAACCCACCAAAGCTTTGCAATGGCACTTAACTTACAATAAAAAAAAATTAAAAACATAATAAAGGCAACAATCTTGACAGGGGCTTCTGAGGGCGAGGCTGTTCTTATTCCTTGCATTCCCATGATTCCAACGGATCTGCCTTTTCAATTTAAAAGATTGCAATTCCCAATTCAATTAGCATTTGCAATCAATATCACATTCTTCCAAATTTGTATAGGGAATTGGCAAAGATGACCTCAAGACTTGGATTTGGACTTAAATTTGGCAATTGCATCCTCTTGGATGCTGACTTTGCCAATAACCTGGAGCTCATGGTGGAATCCATGGACCAACTAGTGGAAGCACTTCAAATCCTACAAGAAGAAGCTGCAAAAGTAGGACTAAAGGTCCACTGGGACAAAACCAGGATTATGGTCATTCATCCATCCTCTAGCATTGCCAACCCTCTTGTGACCCTGGACCAAACAACTACTGTTGACAAGGTTCAGCAGTTCATGTACCTGGGCTGTGTCATTGCTGCTGATGGCTTGCTTCTGCCTGAATTATAAGCCCAAATCTGTTTTTAAAATATTGTATTTTCATCATGTTTTGGAATTTTTCATTGGAATTATTTTAACTTTACTTCTTGAGTTTTGGTTGTATAATACATAATTGGCAATTAAAGGAATTGATCTGTTTGCCTAGAATCTTCACCATTTGAAAATTTTGCTTAATTTGACATGTAAAATTAAGAGCTGTTCTTTTTTTCCTTGAGAATTTTATTTATCATATAACCTTTTATCTATAAACATATTTCCCTCCTTCCCCTCCCCTCACCATTGCTTTTCTGGCGCCCATCCCCCTGAAATATTTTTGGTGGGAGTACATGCTTGACTGAGTGGTTCAACAGCAGTCTGAAATCTTTTTACAGTCTAGAAAAGTTGTTAACTAAGTAAATGAAATTTTACAGAAAAAACATTTTGCTCAAATTATGGCATTTAATTTTTTTTTTTCAATGCCTAGGCCTACCTCCACTACTTCTAATGCTTGAGAAATTATTAACCCTCTGTGAAGGCTAATTCTGAGATAAAAACATTAGAATTAGAAAAAAAAGTGGTAGAATTAGGTTTGCCATTCAAAACTTTTCCAAAATATAATCTTCTTACCATAAAAATTGCAGTCCTTTCCCTTTGTTGCTCATAATGAGACAAATTTAAGCTATATTATGTTCAAATTTGGGGAAAAGTTGATTAAGACAGAAGCAATCCCAGAACACAACTCAGTTCCTCTAAAATAGGAATTAAACCAAAAAGTGACAGCAGGAGAATCAGGTTGGAAAACTAGAGAAGGAAAGGGTGGTCTAGAACTTGTAAAGATAAACTCTTTTCGAGGTTAAAACAGCATGCAAATCCCTAGGGAAGCAGTTATGGAACAATAATTTACTTGTGCTCTACACCAATACAGATACTTTATCAAATAAAATTGAAGAATTACAGTCATTCATGTCAGTGCATAAGCCTCATGTTGTTGTTGTTACTGAATCTTTGCCTAAGAATTGTGCACATCCAGAAGCATATTTTCAACAGGTTGAAGGTTATACTTTATTAGTGAATACTAACTATAAACAGGAAATTTTTGTTTATGTTCATCTGTTGCTTTAGTGGTTGATGTAAAATTTTCCTAGGTCTAAAAATAGTATTAGAATTGTTGCAGTGTATAGAAATCCTAGTGTTAATGAGTTATCTCCAAATAATAATGCAAATTTATTACAGTATCTTCACAATGTTTGAACAGTTAGCGCAAGGGTATTAGTGGTGGGTGATTCTAACCTACCTTCCATTGATTGGAAAAATCAAATAACCTCGCTTTCTGATCAATCATTTGAGCATCATTTCCTTCAAAAATTGCAGGAAACGTACCTATGCCAACACATTCAGGAGCCTACACAATTCCAGGAATGATTCGACTCCTTCTGTCCTTGACTTGGTAATAACAAATCTCCTGACGATGTTAGAAATATTGAAATCCTACCTCCATTAAGAAAAAGTGATCACACCATTCTTAAACTGTTGTTAAAATCTTCAGCTGATGATTCTACTCCTCAAAAACAGATCCTTAAGTATTTTTTAAACCATATGATCCGAGAAATTGCAATAGTACTCACTGAACCAAGAACGTATTTGTATAATCTGTGTCTGGCGTCTGGTACTTGCCCTTTGGCATGGAAAAAGCAATAGTTAAACCCCTGTACAAAAGCGGTACAAAAACACAATTTAAAAACTATAGATCAATATAAAACACTTCAATTTTTCCAGAATTATGGAAAAACTAATTGTCAAGAGAATACAAAATTATTTTGAACCAAATCTTCTTTGGCATCCATCTCAACGCGGTTTCCATAAAAAAAGTTCATGTAATACACAGATTTTGGAGGCAATTACTGACTTCCATAGTATGGCAGATGAAGGTCTCATGTTTGATTGCATTTATATAGATTTTTCTAAGGCGTTTGATAAAATTTCCATTCCACTTTTACTTTGAAAGTGTGAAGTATATCACCTTGGTGCCAGAACGTAGAATTGGATTGGTGATTATCTAACAGGCAGGATGCAGCAAGTGATTGTATATGATGCTTTGTCCTCTGCTGAGAAGGTTTCAAGTTGCATTCCACAAGGTAGTTGCCTTGGTCTGGTACTTTTCTGCCTTTTCATCAATGACTTGCCTCTTGCTGTCCACCATTCCACAGTTAAAATGTTCGCAGATGATGTAAAGCTTTACTGATCCTTGACAAATTCAGATGAAGCTTCATTGCTTCCAAAAGACTTGGATGCAGTGCACAATTGGTGTAATTTTAACTCTATGTTTGTCAACAAAAATAAATGCAGGGTCATCCAGGCATGTCTCTGAAGTAACTTGTAAGGCAAACTATCAGTTATTATGTTTCAGACGCAATTTCTGTAAGTTTAATCTCTGTTCATTAATTGTCATTTATAAATCAACGGTTTGACCTATACTTGAATATATCCATTGAGTAAAAAAGACAGAGCAAGGGTTGAAAAAATACAGCAAAGAGCAACTGAACTTGTACCTTATTTGAAATATATGCCATATGAAAATAGAGTGCACAGGCTAGGATTGTCCAGTTTTCAATTCTGAAGGGATAGGGCAGACATTATTAACACATTCCATATAATCAAAGGCATTGATAATATAAGTACATCACGGTTCTTAACATTTAATGACACTAACAGGACCCATTATCACCCACATAAATTGTACCCCTCACTTTCAAAAAGGAGAATAGGTCAACATTCATTTTTACAGCAGAGTGTGGAAGCCATGGAATGACCTTCCACTTGAAATATTTCTAACAGATTCAAAACAAAACTAGCAGAAACACATTTTCCCAGTAAATCATTTATAGTATTATTTGCCAGTGTTTGTTGTAGTTGTTATTTTCACAGATTTGTAAATGTGTATTATGTTGTCAGCATTGTCATAAATTCTTTTCATTATGTTTAGTGCAACAAGATTGAAAGCTTACTGTATTTAGTATTAATAAATAAATAAATAAATAATTAAAAATAGCCAAAGTAAAAATTTTGTTATTATTTCCAAATTGTTTTCTTGTAAAGTTTTATATTATTTTCAGATTCTAAACTCTAAAAAAGAGCAACTACAATACAAAAAGAGATTTTTCTTTGTTTTGGTATTCTTTGTTTTACTTTGTTTCAGTGCATCTCTTCTGAAATATCTCTTCTCACAAGATGTATGTATCTCTCCTTTTCTACAAGAAAAGATGTATCTCTTCTGATGCTTCTTTTTTATAAACTTTTTCAAACTAAAAGCTCATTGAGTTGTCCAAATCTTGTAAAAATAGTCAAAATTTTACAAAACTATTTATTTGTCAGCTGATAGACTTTTTAAAGATCTGGTAGCTATCAGGTTCTACATACAGTTAAAGCAGGCAATGGGAAAGCTAAAACATGGAAGATTAGTAGCCTAAAACGACCACAATACATGTAGCAGCAATTCATTGTTTATTTTGGATATTAGACTAGGGCAATACAAATATCAGAACTTCATAATGCATATGACTGCCAGACTGCCATTTAGACTTTGAATACTGTGGTCTACTAGCAATATTAGAGTAAATATGATACAGTACTTTTGATGAAATGGCACATATAAAATAATAGAGTATGGAATTTATGACTAGTAAATGACTTGCCACTGAATTATATTAAATTGTTAATTGTGACTCAAAAACTGTTGATATTTCTAGCTACAAGGTATTAAGCTACATTTGTTACTTTTCTGCTGATTTTATGTATAAAATAATTTTTGCTCAAATCAATGGTGTAAAAACACAAGTTGTGCTGCTAAAATGTTGGCAGCTTTTGAAATTCTGCAACTGGCCTCTTTGAAACTTTGTGCACACTGAAGTGCTACCTTTTGAAAAGCAACTCTTATTCATTGGTATCATCAAAAAAATAATACTAATCAATTCCCTAGTCAATGCTCTTTGTAGAAATAGGTTAATGGTTACAACCATGACAAAAGTATAACCTTGTACAGTTTTAGATTGGGGGCTCCCCAGAAGGACAAATTTTGAGACTGAAAGTAGGCTAGTACCACCAGATTCCTTATTTCCTAAATCTATGCTCTTTTGCCTGAAATATGCCCTGAAATTCGCCTGCATGACAGGTCTATAGGCCTACCTATTGAAATTTTGACAAAACAACATTTTACCTTAATTTTCAGTTACTAGCTGCTTTTTCTCTGCCTTTAGTTCTGAAAATTCAATTCCTGTCATTTGAGTAGAATTTTGAGCCACATCAATGTTTTTTTTTCAAAATTTAGGAAATATGTTTGTATATCTTTAAAACCTTATATATTGGGATTGAGCAAAGTTGTGAAGCTGAAAACAATTTTGTTGTACTTCACTCAAGTAGAAGATCTATTTTGCAAGGTTTCACTTTTATAACACACATATTTTAAAGGTCATCAAAGGTCAGTACCCTCTAGAGGGAGAGGAAGTAAAGCTAGGTGCTTCAAAGTACCTTTCCATGACATACTTTAGCCTTTAGACACATCCCGGAAAGTTTCTTTCCCAGTAAAATTCTAGTTAATTGACTTCTTGCTATCTTGAAAAGAGTTAAGGTTAGAAAGATGAAACTTTCAGGGATGGGTCTACAGGCTAAAGTATGTCCCAGGAAGGTATTTTGAAGCACCTACCTCCACTCCTTCTCCCTCTAGAGGGCCCTGGCCTTTGATGACCTTTAAAATGTGTGTGTTATAAAAGTGAAACCTTGCAAAATAGATCTTCTGCTTAATTGAAGTATAACAAAATTGATCTCAGCTTCATAAGTTTGCTCAATCACATTTTATAAGGTTTTAAAGAAATACAAATACATTTCCTAAATTTTGAAAAAAAAAAAACCATTGATATGGCTCAAAATTCTACTCAAATAACAGGAATTGCATTTTCAGAACTAAAGGCAGAGAAAAAGCACCTAGTAACCGAAAATTAAGGTAAAACTAGACCTATGTTGCCTGAGCAACATGAAGTGTTGCAGCAACCTTTGTCCAGCTTCACCAAATAAAGTGTTGCAAGAGCAACACTTTGGTTTTGTTTCTTTGCTGTTGGTTAAATGGTGAAGTTGTCAGCTTATTGAAGCTTTTAAAATGTTATGTTCAAAGAAGAACGCAATCAGTAATCACATGATCAAAGGCTATTTGTCAGCATTGAAAAAACAACAATAACAAAAGAATATCAAAGGGACTAAATTGACTTTGCAGCCAGTTGAACTTTATCCTTTTCAATCATAGACATCATGATGGATCAAGACTTGGAGCAATATCTTACATAATCTAGTTGGAATTATAAAGCTATCTGTAACTTTTCAGGATCAAAATACCATAGATGACACTCTATTAATTATTACAAAACTCCCTTGTTGTTTTGTTATTGTTTGTACCCATTGTGTAAACAGTTAATTCTATGTTATACTGAGTATGGGTAGGCTACACCAACTAGCAAAAATTACAAACCCCTCTTCACTAGTTTGTAGCCTAACAGACGATTATTACTTACGGGTCCCCTACATGTCTTACCACTGGAACCAACTTGGTTTTATCATCAAATACACTGAAAACAAATAATAGGTACACCAAATAGCAAAATTTGCAAACCCCTCACTGTTAAAGATGATTATGAGCTAACAGCTGACCTTTCCTTACAAGTCCCCTGCATGTCTCACAATTGGTATTGGCTTATTTTTGGTTTCAGGGTGTACCCTACTACTGAAGTTGTCAACCCCTTGAAACTTTCAAACTAGTATATCTCATGAAGGAATTTTTCCATCAAAAAATGGATGAAATATACTTTGATCAGCTCATCAAGAGCTATTGATTTCTATAAAAAAAAAAATTCTATCTGTCTTAGTTCAAAAGTTGAAAATTTTTTTGCCATAGGCCAACTTTATAATGTCACCACTTAGAAAGGAGCAAAGCATAAGCTCCAATTTATTTAGCAATGACAGAACTTTTAAAGTTTAGGAGGTACATCTGATAACTTTTCTCTACCTCAATCCGAAGTCCAAAAAAACAAATGATAAACCCAGCAAAAATCACGGCAGCACTTTCAGACCCATGATAAATTGCTGCTTTTTTGCTTCTGTAAATTTTTCTATTTATCACTCAAAGAAGATATATTGGCTGTGGGGCTAGGTAACTGCCACATATATTTAATACATATAGATTTTAGTCCAACTTCAATTTGAAAGTGGTGCCTGCCTGCTTGCCTACTAGAACAGAGCTTTCCACTTGAAAGCAGAAACATGGTTTGATGAAACAAAAGCTTGGCTGTACAACTTCAGATACTCCTCTCTGACATAGGCTACATAACTCCACTTCACTTTACACACCATAGGCTCTGGCTTGTGGACAGGCAAAAACCATCCTTTTTAGCCCCAGGCAAGAGTTCTGCAGAGCTTTCCAAAATGTAATGCCATATTCATCAATCCAGCCTGAGGTCCACACTTTCCATAAAAACTGCACAGGTTAGACCCTTACCAGTTTCCAGGAGTAAGCCAACATTGGCAGCATAGGGAAAAAAAGAAAATGGGACAAAACCAAAGTGTTGCTCTTGCAACACAATGATGTTTTGTCAAAATTTCAATAGGTATAGACCTGTCATGTAGGCAAATTCCAAGGCCCTCTAGAGAGAGAAGGAGTGGAAGTAGGTACTTTAAATTCCTTTCTGAGACATATGTTAGCCTGTAGACCCATCCCTGTAAGTTTCATGTTCTATACCTAAACCTTTTCCAAGATAGCCAGAAGTCAATTAACTATAATTTTAACCATTTTCCTAACCTAGCCCCTTTCCAAGACACCCAAAAGTCACTAAAGTAGAATTTTACCCCTAAAGTTTATCAATATTCACAAGAGGCTAGTGCCTTTTAATGGGGGTGGAACTGTACTTTAGAGCCTTGCCCAGGACATAATTTAGCTTTGGATCCATTTTTTGTATGTTAATTATCCCTTAATTGAAATATTCTGAGATAAAAAAAAAAGCCAATCATCCAGAATTTTACCTAGATGTCAGAGTAGGTGTAATGGCTAAGAAATTGGTAAGAACACTATATGAAGAACCAATTGATATTCAAAAAATAGTAGACTATCTATAATTTTATCAATCAAGGTGAAATACCTTGCTAACGAATGCAGCAAGTCTTTGGGGAAACTCTTCTTGAAAACTTAAAAGTTGCTCCATATTTGAGATTTTTGAAGTTTTCGCTCTTTTGACAGATTAGAGTTGTCTGTGAATTAACGGCGCTATTTAGGATCCGTTAAATATGCTTTCCCGACATAAAAAGTACCACTCCTAAGAAAATCTGCTGTGTTCACGGGCAATACACGGAACATATTTTAAGAAGCACATCTTATTTGAGCAAAATAATTTTTCTTTGTCTTATCATTTAAGCAAGAACTAATTTTTATTTCTCAATAGCTATTTCTCCTCAACTGACTTCTGATATGACCGAGCAGGGCTACTTGTGAGGGACGTAACTACAAGCAAAATCTGATTATATTTTGATGTTCATGTTCTACGGTCTATGATTGCTCACTGTGGTAGCAATACGTTTAGACTATCAATTTTCAACGAAAATGGGATAGAAAATTTAAAGCAGCAAAAGCAGCCTGGATTTGCAACTTTTTAAATACAAATTTACGAAGTTATCGATAAACCTTGTCAAAGGTGTTTCATTTTTAGAACAAAACCTTCGGAAAGACTTTTTAAGCTTATATCGTTTAAGCAGTTTACCATTTTGTAGTGAACTGATTAATCAAGCCAGAAATCGCTATACAATAATAAGATGCGAAAAAAAAATACGAAGTTTTGAAATTACCCCCTTTTACTGAGATAAGAGTTTGGAGAAAAATTGTAAAAGAACCACATATCGTGTATTACAGTATAAGTGTGGGTTTTGGGTGCAAATTTATAAATACCTAAATTTTCGTAAAGCTCTAATGTAGTTTGATAAATGTAAGGCTTAACTATATAAATATATTTTGACATCACATCTGATGCTTTTTGTCTCCTCGAAACACGTTTCGCCGCTGGTTTTTTACCAAACTGTAGGATTATTTGATCATTTTAATTGTCCACAATATCTTATAGTTTTAAGTTATAATTTGTGTTCTTTTAAATCTTTGGAACAAGAATTTCAGCATATGTATGTACATAGTGTGTATTGATTTAGTACAGCTTTTCCCTCAATATTCACTGAAATTTTCACCTTTGTACCCTTAGCCTTTGTTATAGTAATAACAATCTAGCCAGAGTAGTAGTAGCAGAAGCAGTTTAGTACCAATTGTAGTATCTGTAGTAGTTGGACTAGTAGTAGTGGTGACGGTAACATAAGCAGTAATAGCAACAGTAGAAGAATGTACATATTGCCTTTTGGTCAGTCAAATATCTCCCCTCCTCCTACTCTGGAACTTTCAACTTAATGCTATAACTAGTTCCTTAAACATTGCTGGTACGTTCCTTAGGTAATTTGTATGGAAATTATGTGTTTTCATTTATTGCAACATCTCCATCAATATTTCCTGAAAAATTCATCAGAATACTCCCAGCCTAAGTAATAGTCACAATAGAAGTATTAGCTATAGCAGGAACAGCACATTTGGTCGTATGATGACCCTCTAGTCAACCTGTGTTTCTTAGATGATAACCCTGTGTTAAGAACGTTGAAAAAAATTTCAAGTTTCCCCTCCCCCAAAATTCAAACTGACAATTATAATGCAATTGTTATATTATAATGCAAGTATATTATAATGCAAAATTCGCCTTTTAAACTAAATTTACGCATATATTTTTCTTTAATCTGGAATTATCAGAGAAACTTTATTTAAATGTTTTTATATTTGGTTTTTGACTAATTGAATCTCAACCCCTTTCCCTAATATGGCTGAAAATTATCCCTGGCTAAATACCAAGATTGCATTCCTTTTTTGGCAATAATTGAATGTATTTTCGGATCTAAATATCGGATCTAATAGGATCTAAATAGGCTTACTCCCCTTCTGAACAAAATACACATACTGCATTACGAAGCAATTGCCGATAAAAGATAATCACAAGAAACTAAGCAATCATAATAAAATGAAGATTAACGCAAAAAATAATGGCTATATACTTCATTTGTTTCTTACTAAAAACAAAATATATTAAAAATATTTTCTTTTATGCATATGACATTTAAAATCAGACTAAAATAACACTGAAATTATTTTTGGGATGTTGAACTTTAAGCAATTAATATTAATAAATCAAATATTCATTATATTTTTATTAATTCTTTCCAAGGACTATTCAAGATAAAAATAGTTTTTGATAATACACAAATGACGCCTCAGGCCTTAAACTTTTAAGGTTAAGGAACGGGAAAAGGGACAGCAGTCAAATTCCTGTTTGCAGCACTTTTTGTTTGTTCTATTTTGATTCGAATATTACATTTAAATCTTGGCTATTTTAAGGTTCATTTATTCTTTAATATTAGTACTTTCTACATATATTTTAGTTTTAATTGTTTATTTAATTTCTATTAGCTTTAAGTTTCATTTGTTCTGTAGTATTTTTTGATTCTTTTGAGTTCGAATTGGTTTTTGAACTTATTTTTCTTGGTCTTAAGTTTAATATGGCTCATTTCTTTTCTTTGAAAAACTTCTTTGACAAGAATTTTTTTTATTAATTATAGCACTACATTGGAGTCTTGTGGAACATAAATACATAGATGTATAGATGAGCTTCTTTCATTTAAAGTATTGTTGTATTAAAATAAAATTTTGATTTAGAGTGTTAGGCTTCAAGGAGTGGCTGCTCTCACCGCATTTATGACCACGCTCTGTACGGTATTTAAAACTAACAAAAATTAAGTAAAAATAGTATATTTTCTAATGAAATTAAATAACGATCTTAACTCTTAAAACAAATAGATATTGCTCTGTTTTTTAAGAAAGAAAGGCTGGCCTCTCCTTAACTCCCATTTTTCTATTTTGTTTCCCCCCAATCCTTCATAAAATACAACTCTAGTAAAAGCACTCAGTTAAAATGGAAGAAAAAGTAATTTATATCCCCCCCCCCCCTCTGAAATTCCAAAACCACGTCAAAACTATAATAAGCCTGCGTAATTCAAGCATCCACAGATATAGGTTAATTTTCTGAAGTATATCTTCGCCTTTATGGTACTATATGGCTCATTTTTCAGTTCTCACTGCAATTTCCGCTTGATTTGAGAAAATTGGCTCCATTTTTACTCCCTCACCCACCCCATGATTTTGACGAAATTCCGTCGCTGCTAGTACATGAACCCTTTTATCTTACATTACACAACTTTTCTTTTTTGACTATTCCTGCCGAGTCACAACTCTGGTGTGACACCACTGGTCTTCATTTCAAAAATAGTATAATTTTATACAGACTAAAATAGCCTATAAATTTTGTTCAAAATTATATTTTGAACGATTTTTGAAATTTTCACTAGTGGAAAATGAGTCTCAAATCAATAAAATTTGGATTTATTGGTGCTGGAAATATGGCTCAAGCCCTAGGGAAAGGGCTTCTTGCAAAAGGTTTTCAGCTAGGTCTAGGCCTATCCTGTTTTTGTTTATTTAGAATTTCAGAGATATCACAGACCTACCCTTTGATACAGTAGACTAAGCAGTAAAATTTTATTTTATCGACTTTTGGCTATCTAAAAAAGGGTTTAGGTTGGTAAAATGAAACTTTTGGTGATGGGTCTATGCTAAATAATAGGCTATCCCAGGAAGGTATTTTAAGTACCCACCTCCATTCCTTCTCCCTCTAAAAGGCCCTAGAGTTTGCCTACATGGCATGTCTATACCTATTGAAATTTTGACAAAACAACATTTTACCTTAATTCTCAGTTACCAGTTGCTTTTTGTCTGCCTTTAGTTCTCAATTCCACTTCTACTTCTCCCTCTAGAGGGCCTTGAAATTTGCATACATGACAGGTCTATACCCATTGAAATTCTGACAGAACAATATTTTATCTTAATTTTCAGTTACCAGTTGCTTTTTCTCTGCCTTTAGTTCTGAAAATGTAATTGATGTTATTTGAGTAGAATTCTGAGCCATATCAATGTTTATTTTAGAATTTAGGAAATGTATTTGCATATCTTTAAAACCTTATAAATTGGGATTCAGCAAAGTTGTGAAGCTGAAAACAATTTTGTTGTACTTCATTCAAGCAGAAGATCTATTTTGCAATGTTTCACTTTTATAACACACATATTTTTAAAGGTCATCAAAGGTTTGGACCCTCTAGAGGGAGAGGGAGTAGAGGTAGGTATTTCAAAATAACTTCCTGGGACATACTTAAGCCTTTAGACCCATCCCTGAATGTTTCATTTTCCTAACTAAACTCCTTTCTGAGATAGCAAGAAGTCACTAAGCTAGGATTTTACTGGCTAAGATATATCAATTTACTTCAATTGCTACCCTTGCATTTATATCCCATCTGCCTGTTAATGCTGCAATATAGGCCAGCCTTAGGCTATAACAGAAATTGCTTTTGAATTTATGCAACATGGCATGGTTTGAACTACACATCTTAAAATCTTGATAGGATTTGTTTAGGGAAATGATGGGTATGGGGGGATGAGTGCCCTCCAATCTATTTTGGCTCTTAAGAAGGACACTAGAACTTTCAATTTGCAATCAAACAAGCCCCTTTTGTAGTTTCTATGACAACTCCTTTGATACAAAGTATCTTGGTCAGAAAAAAAATACTCTGTATCAGCTTCACTCTTTATTTAAGCAGCACAATTGCACTGCTTTTGCCAAGATTTTTTTTTACTTACAAATGTTTTCTAACATTGTTATCCACATTCATAATTGATGGTCAATTTCCAACAGATTTTAATTTTTTTTGCAATCAAAATATGTTTGCTATTGCTATTGACTGGTCAGGAATCCTGTTTTCAATGAAATTCAAAGCATCCATTGATACAAAATGAAATACAAACATATATATGAAATGTGAAGATTTGTCCCTTTTTATTCTGACCTACACAATGGCACTATGGTATGTTAAGAATGAATCATATTCACATTGCTTTGGTTATTAAAAGTTGACCTGAGACCAAAAAGCAAGAAATTTAGGTCTTTATTTTATTAACAGGAACATTTCAATGGGAGGTTTGAATACTTCTGGTAAATGTAGAAAACAGCTACAGTGATATACCTGTAATTTATTTTGGCAGCAGAATGAACTCTGGACCATGATATTTTTGGAAGATCAACAGCAATCAAAAACATATAAAATTAGGATAATGTCTTTAAAACAATGTTTGCAGTGTTTCTTCTCTGATAAGAATTAATTCTGTCTTGATTAATTTGCTTTGTGTTTCCTTTGTGTTGTTGCTAATTTTCATGCTTTTTTGAGTAACTAGCCATTGAATATGTTTCATGGGTTATTTCTTTAGGCAATTACAGTCCTATTATGTAAGCCTTACAAGTTTACAGGGGGGGGGGGAACAATCTTCAAAACTTTTTCCTGAATCTGATTTAGTCTGTAGATCCCCTTCTGAAAGTTGTAATTTCACTGTACAGTAGCTTTATGGATTATTGACAAGCTTGACCAATCCAGATTCTAGTTTAGGTTAAAAACTTGCATTAGCAAACTTTTGTGATAAACTAAATTTTTCTGAAAACATTTTAGAACTTCCAGTTTTTATCCACAACAAAACTTTTGTGCAGAAATGATTGGTAATGGTAGAGTTCTGATCAGTTTTTGCTTAAAAGTTGCAATAGGAGAATGAAACACTCCTTGTTCAAATCTGTGTTTGTCAGTATAGTGAATTGTTTTTTGTTTTTTTTTTATGTTTGTGGTTGTGTTTGGTTTTGGCAGCTAGATAAGTAATTCATTTTTGCATTTGTTTTACCTTTTTATATACCCTGGGATCTGTCGTCCCAGGGTATGGGACAACAGATAGTGTGTTTATTTTAAAGGCATTAATAGATAAATATGGAAAGGGTAAAACTTGTCTTTATGTGGGATTTCTGGATCTCCATAAGGCTTTTGATAGTGTCAACAGAGAGTTATTGAAGGATGCCATGCTAAATATTGGCCTTCCTCATTCATTTGTTAGATTGATAGTGAGCATGTATACTTGTGTGAGTGGAATCATTCAAGTTGGTAATAGGTTTTCGAAGCTTTTTGATATTAAGCGGGGAGTAAAACAGGGCAGCACCCTTTCACCTAAGTTGTTTAATATTTTTATTAATGATGTTGCTAATTTTCTAGAGAATAGATGGGCTCCGAAAGTTAGCCTAGGGACTCAAAAACTATCTCTCCTATTATTTGCAGATGATATTGCTTTGGTGGCTAATAAACTGCAAGATCTACAGACTCTTTTGAATCTCATAGAAGAATATTTGCATATACAAAAGTTAAGGCTGAATACTGAAAAGAGCGAAGTTGTTATTTTAAAAAAAAGGAAGGTTGGGGATGATGAAAAGTATACATTTAAATTTAATAATAAGGAACTATTTATAAGTAAAAGAATAAAATATTTAGGCTTTATCTTATTGAAAAATTGAAGCCTAAGGAGTCATGTTGATGAAATAATTAAGAGAGGTAGGGTGGCCATGTCAGCTATATTTAGAAACCCGACAATAATGGGGATCAAAAACCTAAAAACGCATAAAAGAATATTTAACACAAAAAGCTCCAGTATTATAAAAGAGTGTTTGGTCTACATCAGATAACTCATTCACAGATTCTGAAAGGTGATATGGGCCTGTTTTCTTTAAAGCTATGTAGGTATATTTTAATGCTTAGATTCTGGTTGAAGTTAACTAAGAGTAATGAATATAGACTAGTAAGAGTGGCATATGAAGAGATGTTGAAATGTGGTTTAAAAACCTCGTGGCCATCCCAAATTAAATCATTACTAGAAAAAGTAGGAATGCCTTATTTGTGGAATAATGGTCTTTGCTCTCGTGATGTACCAACAAATTTAGAAAGCCAGGTATGATTTATATTAGAGAGTCAGGAAATTCAGCATTGGCAAGGGCTGGTTTTTGATTCTACAACCCTGCAACATTATAATCAGGCAAAACCTAGTTTTGGGGGGGAAGTTTATTTTAAATTTAACTTACCGGCTATGATTCTATGTTGTTGGATTCAGCTTAGGGCAAATTGTCTTCCAATCCAGAACAGGCAAAAAACGTTCGACAAAAATAAAATGATAGTTGATCCTGATAGGTGGTATGTTTGTCCCCTTTGTAATGATGATGATGAAGACTTGGATCATTTTCTCTGGAAATGCCCGGTGCTCTTGGATTTACGGGAAATTTATTTGCATGGGGTTAATTTGATGCTTCCAGGTATTCTATAAAATAGTAACCCAACCACAATATTTCGAGTGGGAGTATATATAGATAAATCTTTAATAAGAAGAAAAAGTTTTATATGATTAATTTCTTTTGTAGTTAGATTAGGTACTTTTTGCGTAGAATTCTGTTTTTTGTGTGTGTTCGTACTGTTGTTAATTTCCTTGCTTGTTTGTTATTTATTTATATTTTTGTGTATATGGCCCATGGTTTTTTAAAATACACTTATCTATCTATCTATCTATATGTTTGATCTCTCTTTTGTTCTTTCTCCTTGTGTAAACTCTGCTGGTTTATATGTATGAAAAAACTGGCCCTTTAAGGATTTGCAAACATCTTTATGACTTAATTTGAAACATCTTCTTTTATGGTTCCAGTAAAGCCTTTTGATTTGTTGCTGTTTTGATTTAGTTACTATTTCAAACCATTCATTCATGGCTTTTACTAATAATAATTTATAAAACAGATTATTTTTTTTATAATGAATGAAAATTTAAACCCAAAAATTAACCCTTTTATCTTTTTCAATACCATCCCTCCCATGCAGAAAACATTTTTGTTAGTGTCTTAAAAAAGTTCAACTCATGTTAACTCCTAAGATCCTAAAACCAGCTTTGAAAGCATGAACTTGTGTGGGAGATTTATTTGTCTTTTTTCCTTCCTATTCAGTTTTTATAAATGGAGTTGTGGTAAGACCAACTACGTTACAACTAACTTGGAGATAAAATAAGAACTTTTGGTACAACCTGACTAATCCCACTTTTAATGTTTTGAGTTTTGCATAAAAGTATTTGATTAACTTAATTAGCAATGAAATTCCTTAAAAAACATGTTTTACACAAATAAACTTTTTAACTCTAAATATTCTAACCCTAATCTGACTAAGTAAATACTAAAATGGTTTTTAAGAATATGCATTCCTTTTTAGCACATGATTTTTGGTCTTAAAACCAATTCCAGTGATAAACACTATTTTGAATTATGTAGATTGTTTTTACATTGACTCAATCAGTCTAAAGATACTTCCCATCTAACATAATGTAAGATCTAGGTATTGAGTTGTCCCCTTTCACTTTTACTATATAAATTCTAAATCCTAGCATTATCTCCAATAAATTTTCCAAATTGATAATGTGGATTTGATTTATCAGTAGGTTTGATTTCATGCAAATCTGACAACTCTGTTCAGTCAAGACCTAGTGAAAGCTTACCACCAGGTGAGGAACCCTTAAAGACATTCATTTTTATAATGACATGGTGATTGGATTCTAGAAAACACTGATCATTTCTGGTATGAGTTTCTACAAATCCTTCTGGTTTGGATCTATTAGATAATGCTTTCATGGTTTTGGCCTTTCAAGCAAAAACTGCCATTAATTTAGTTACTTTTTTTAGAATACAGTTCTGTATTTATTAAGCTTGCACTGAGCCAGTACTAATTCTCTCTTTTATGTAGATAAGACATTCCTGTGGGCAAGCACTACATTGGGGTTTTATCACCATTTTTGCTGCCACACTTACATTAAGGGCCTAGGAACTCTCCCAAGACTGGTCCAAATGTCCTTTTAATATTTAGGCCAAAACTGCACTTCTAGAGACCTATTGGTTGAAACATCTTTTGGTTCCATGTAAAGGCTCAATTTGTTTCCACCTATCTTACTGCCAATTGGGCGTTCCCTTTGTACATATTTTTCAGCTGAAATTCCTGCTAATTGTGCTAGTCTTACTAAGTTTTAATTTGCTCAAACAGTTGTTTTTGGGACTACACAAAATAGCTTTGTTGGGACCCTAATGAAAGATTCTTCCATATTTCAACATATGCCTGATTAGGTGCTTCAATAAATTCTCCTGCATAAAAGTTTTCTTATGGACATGAATAGTAAACCTAAGGTGTAAATAAACCATCCTTCTTAATCTTAATTCAATGTCTTCAACATGAAAATTTGCTGATGTTAACAAGTCAGATTGTATGACTCTAAACCATAATGAATTTTATAAAAAGAAGTTAGTTGCTATATCAAACTTTGAATAATTATTATTTTTTTTTTTTACAAGTGGAATATTTAACTGTAACTACATCTATTTGTAAAAACAAGAATAATTTGGGCAGTTGGGTCCCTCTGTTGCTGGGTATTACTTTAGAGTCCTGGTGTTTAAACAACTATAGTACAATCAAGTTTTTTATGTTAATAAAGTGTAATTGAACAGGAATTTAAACTTTAATATCTGTAACAACAGTGTCAGTTGGGTTTTTACTTCATTTTAAAGATTTTACTGGGTTTGCATGCACTTTTTTTTACAAAATTATATTTAATGCAGTTGCCAATAGGAAATAGAAAATGTATTGAAATCTCACTAGTAACCTCAAAAGTGGAAGCAGAATAAACAAGCAGTAATTTGTAATTTCAGAAACTGGAAACACCTTGCTTTTTACAGCCCAAAGTACAACAAGATTTATAAAAAAAGCTTTGAAGCTTGAAATTTATATGTCTTAAGTGCTACAGACATTATCTCAGAAGTCAGACATTACTTAATAACTTCTCTAACTGAGGAAACAAGAAAAGAGTTACGTAGTTTAGCTGTAGTAGCCTGTTAAATCCAAAAATAAAGAAGATCAAACCACCATATATTCTCAAAATTTTAGTTCCTCACACTTTTTTTATTTTCATTATAATTCCTTTAAATTTGTGTTTAATTTTCTTATATAGTTTTAAGAACCTCATATTTTTGTAACATAATATTGAACAAAATGTGTATTTTAGTTAATTGGATTTGTAACATCATACAAAGCTGTTTTTGATAAATAAAGGGAATGGTAAAGGAAGAGAAGATGATCAGGGGATTCAGCGATGGAGACAAAGGTTTCAACTTCACTAATATTAAGAAAATAAAAAACTCAGCAAAATTGCCCCACCCCTAGATTTTAAAAAATATGTTTAGCCCCCCTCCCCATGCATTTTCATGAATTGATGCCCCTGGAGATGACATTTATCTTTTCTTTTTTTATTTTTAATATTTCGCTTAGGTCTTGTTGCACCAGAACAACTATTGGCTGCTGCACCAGAACGTCTTTTGGCTGCTGATCCAGAAAATGGAACTCTTGAAATCTGGAGAAAATGGGGTGCAAATACTACTAATTCTAACAGTAATATAGTTTTTTATTTTATTCTCATGCTTCTGCTCCTTTAAATTTGACCTGAAATTGATTGATATGGCTAACTGTAGTAATTTAAATGTTAATAGGCTCTGTTGATAAATTTAGTTAATATCATAAGAATTATTAATAAGATTTGTACTGTTTGATATTTTTTTTTGTCTTCTAAGACATAATCTCTTTAATATGGTGGGAGTGAAGAGGAGTGTTCGCCAGTATATGAGTTCCAGGTGGTTTAGAGCTTTGAGAAGTCTATATTAGTGTTGATTATCAGGACTTGTTAAATTAAGTGTGTAATTTGGCTGAAGTATTACAGAAATTTCTCTGGGAATTTTGTATAATGAATTTTATAATCAGATAACCAAATTGAAACTGAAAAATCAGTTAATTCTTATGTCTGGCCGATTCAAAATTGTACAACTTAGTTTCATCTTCAGATTTATTTTGGTTCAAATTTACTGTCACTGCAAGTTATTTGTCAATTAGCTTATATGCTTATAATGCTGCTCCATGAAAACATAATTTTGTTTTGTCTAAGAGTAGCTTGCATGTTAGTATTAGGTAAAATTTTGTGTCTCTCTTCTTTTTGGAGTATCTTATCATATTTTTAACTATGTCCTTTAATTTACTTTTTGTTTTGTCTATTTTGCATTTTGTTTCAACATCGGATTCAGTTTTTTATTTTATTATTTAATTGAAAATTTTTAGTTTTTCAATTTCTGGATTACTTTTTTTTTAAATCTCTTCAACTGCTTGATTTTAATTCAGGTTAATTTTTCTAACACCTTTGATTTTCAGACGTTTCAATGACTAGAATTTATATTTGGTGGCCGGTTGTGTAACATTCTGTTCTAACAAGGGCTAATACCGTTTCTTGGAGACCAAATTAATTATATTGATCTCACAAATTTAATTGCAAATAGTCTCCATTTTCATATTATTTATTTTTTTAATTCAGAAACTAGTGTTTCTCCATACCATATGTTCAGTTTTAGCATAGTAAAAACGATTAATATGTATTCTTCTTTACTTTTGTAAGGCCTTATCAAAATGAAAATAAGACGGCTCAATTCAGTACCATCAAAACACCATTGAATTCAATTTGCTAAAAAAGAAGGTATTAGATTCCGTGCATTCATAACAAAGGTTTATTACGGTTTTTCTTCCCTATTTTCAAACATAAGAAACTATCAAGCTATATAAAATATATGCTTTTATGCAATATGGAAAACCCTTGTTTAAAATATAATATTCTTCTGTTAGCAGTAATATTTGTAAAAAAAAAATTTGAGAAAAAGGGGAAATTTAGGAACAGTTTTTAAGATTCTAGAGGGATTTCTGTGCCCTGTGTGTACCAGCGTGTCTGAGAGGGACTTCATCTTCCTAAGCCCTCTCCTCGTTTTGCATGTGCTCCTACTCACAATAATTAACCTTTTTAATACATTTTTTTCTTAGTTGACGTGTTGGAAAGCTGTGACGTTGTCATTTTAGCTGTGAAACCTGGTCTTTTCCCTGCGGCTGTATCTTATGAAGGCATCAAAGTGAAATGCAAGCTAATTATATCTGTCATGAGTGGAGTTACTATTGAAGCCTTAGAGAAGGTAACTTAAAAAATCTATGCTAACATTAAAAGTTGGAAGTTACTGTTCTTTACAATTCAACATAAAAATTGGAATAAACTACTATAGATTTTTATCCATCGTTAATAGCCAACGTGGCTACAGCAGCAAATGCAACCTGATAAAGAACATACTTGGCCCATAATAAGCAAAAATTCAAAAACATGTTTTGAAAAAAAAAACTCAACTGAAGAAGAATAGCTATTTGAAACTGATGTAGGAATGATAACACCACATGAATACACTGTCGGATCGAAATGAATCTAATGGGAGATCCTTTGCTTATGATCCTCGCCTTAGGTATCAATAGCCGAACTGATTCTTTAGGGAAAGATTGATAACACAACAACCAAAGATAATAGGAGGCTATGTTCAAACACAATCACATCAAATGCAACTGAGCAACTGAAGTAACTGATAAAAAATAGTGGTTGTATAAAGGATATTTAAATCCTCTAAATGTGACATTTCTTCTTTTTTATGGGATGCCCAACGGGAGTAAATTTCTTGGATATTTGGAAATTATTCTGAGTAATTTTTGCTTTCTTATTTTTTTTTTTGCTGCTGTATATTGTTTAAAACATCTGAAAACATATGATTTGTAATAATAATTTGATTTAATATTATTGTATTTATACGTATGATTTATAGAGTAGGATTATTGTTGATTGCTGTCCTTTTAGCTATGATTTTTTTTTCCCAATGAACAAATTTAGAAAACAAATTTAGTGAAAAAGATTGTTGGTCCCTAATTATGATAAGCAACTTTATATTGGAAACACTCGGAATTGGAACATGAAAGAACAAAATGATTCCAAGAGTTGGGGTATTTTCCAATTGAGACAAATAGCAGGGGGCGGCAAATTGAAAAAAAACATGGGTAAAAATTAGCAAAAATAATCTTAAAAACCTAAACAGAATAAGAAGATGTAGCTTTCCTTTGAAGGCATAGCAGTCTTTGGTAATCAACAGTTTAATGTTGTAATATTTAGAGACAAAGGGAGCCGCCAATTTAATTCCAGATCAATGTTAAAAAGATAGCCAATAGGGAATTGTTCTGATGACGTCATGAGGTCACGTGACTTTCCAGACACTGACGTCACGTCGCGTTTTCAAGTTGACGTTTCATTTTGATTTTGCGTCGCTTGAGGTTTGTGTGTTTTTCGTGTGCGTGGCTCAGAAATTATTAAGAAGATTCAGGGATCTAAAGCAACTCTTACTTTAAGTCTCATATTCGAATTAATTCATTTATAATATTAAATTACTGTATATTGTGTCTGCATGAAAACAAAAAGAGCTGTGGGTGCTTTTTTTTGTCACCCTGTGAAAGGAATATAAAAATAAGCTTATATATTTATATATTTAAGTGAAGCTAAATTTTTAATACCAATTTAACGACAGGCTAGTCAATATATTGTGTTTCGAGTGTATAAGTAATAGCAGCTCTCAGGGAAAGAACAAAAAGTAGGTAACCATAAAAGATGAAGCAATAAACGAAAATGGAAAAAAAAGGAATTGGAAAAATTGGAAACACTCAGTATTTTCTAACTGAGACAGTGACAGACTAGTTAACGTATTGAGTTTCGAGTGTATAAGTAATAGCAGCTCTCAGGGAAAAATCAAAAAGTAGGTAATCATAAAAGATGAGGCAATAAAACGAAAATGAAATAAAAGGAATTGGAAATATTGGAAACACTCAGAATTGAAGCATGAAAGAACAAAATGATTCCAAGAGTTGGGGTATTTTCCAACTGAGACAATGACAGGCTCGTTAATGTATCGCGTCTCGAGTTTGTAAGTAATAGCAGCTCTCAGGGAAATAACAAAAAAGTAGGTAATCATAAAAGATGAAGCAATTAAACGAAAATGAAAAAAAGGAACTAGGAATATTGGAAACACACAGAATTGAAACACGAAAGAACAAAATGACTCCAAGAGCTGGGGTATTTCCCAACTGGACAGTGACAAGCTAGTTAATGTATTGTGTTTCGAGTGTATAGGTAATAACAGCTCTCAGGGAAAGGAGAAAAAAGTAGGTAACCATGGAAGATGAAGCAATAAAACGAAAAGGAAAAAAAAAAGCGAAATAAAACGGTTCAGTATTAGCTAATCACTTAGAAGTATTAACAATAACCAATTTTTAGCTGCAGTTTCAGCTACTTGTCTTTTTTTATTTATTCTACAGGGACAAGTAGCAAGCATATCGCCTACCCTTGCTGCAGCGGGAATCGACCTCTTTTGCCCCATATTGCCAGGCTGAGAATCAATCCACTGTGCTACTGCATACATTTTTTTTTTACCTGCTTTTGTAATCCCCCTTTTCTGTTTTTATGTGTTTTTTTCATTTTATCCAGGGTTAATTCGTCCTTATGTCCAATTCGTATAAAAAACAAACTTTTTCTGATGAAAGTTAAGAGCGAAGCTGAAACTCTAACCGAACAAAGATTACTGCTCTGCATTAACTGCAACATATTTTTGAAAAAAAAACTGTTTCAAGTAATATTTCTTGTGATATCTCCCTATATTTGTAGAATTCTGAAAAAGTAGCAATGACTTTGCTGAAAACAGAAAACCAAAGCAACAAAACAAGGTTAGGAGCAGTAGATCCTTAAGTAGCCCGTTGAAAGTAAAAGAATAATTTACAAAACTGTCATTAGTGTTCTACCAGCCATGAAATGCATAAAGTTTACCATACAATTTTAGTTCTCGGGAAACGAGCAAGCTTAGTCTTCAGTAAAGCGGAAATTGTTCAGAATTGTGGACATATAGGGAAATATCACGAGGTAGTTTAATTGAAACAGGTTTCCAAAAAATCTGTTATGTAAACTGCGAAGTAGTAATTTTTGTTTGTTTCAAGTGTCAATTTTGCTCTTTACTTTCATCAGGAAAATATTTTTTTTTATAAAATTAGTTTTGTTCATTTTTTTTTTTAGGTTTTAAGAATATCTGTCATAAACCCTATGAGAAGATCTCTTTTGATCTTAGGCGAGTTTTGCTCAAATAGGCCACTTAATGTAGGTTTCACTTCACATCTCTCTTAAACTTAAAAATCTTAAATCTTTAAAATCTTTAAGAATCTTAAAAAAATCCGCTATTTTGTCGCATGAAGAGACCATGGCGTAAATTATCCTTGATATTTAGATGAGATACTGATTAAAATTGGATTACTTATCAAATACTATCTTATGTGAAATTTATTGATATGTTAGAGACCCGAAGGACATTAAAGGAATTTAAGATGTGTGGTCAATATAATTTACGAAGGTCACGTTACTAGTGTTGCAATTTTTCTGCTGCAATGATGAGAGAGAGACAGATAGGTTTATTTAAACAACAATCGTAGCTCAAATCAGTCTCTGACCTGTCTCTCTTCAGTCTCTGACCTGTTAAGACATACTAAGACCTTTCAATTAAGTAAGGCTTAAAACTGTGTTGCAAGACTAAATGACGAAATCAAAATAGTTTTGTCCTGAATGCAGATTACGGGTTACTTCAAACGCAGTCAAATGTGTTAATTGCAGTTCTTGGTTCCATGCAGGGACTGAAAAGTGTGCTAGGATAGAAATCACTAGTTGGAATAACTCCTGGATGTGCCTAGATTGCTCTACTAAGTCTAAGGTAAATTGTACTTCTTCTCCAGTGCTTTCTATCCCTCCATCCGAAACTTCTCGGACACCCCGTACCCATGTTGAAAGAAGAAGGATTCTTAGCATTCTAAGTGATCTCAGCAGCCCTAAACATTTTCCAGACACTCCGCTCAGCCAGTTTCCTCTATTGACTGAAGAACCAACCGTTTCTAACGAGGCTGGCACTAGTTTGTGTGATCCTACAATTTCCCTTGTCCCTCCCCAGCGCCGAGGCTGTTCTGAAGGGAAAACAAATGCATCTTGTCAAACAATTTACTGTAGCATTGATAAATCAGTTCAAACGGACACTGTCCTTACACCCCCCATCTTACAACCAGATATTACCAAAATCTTGGTTTTACAAGAAAAGTTAACGGATGCATTAACTTTCATCTCCAATTTCTTGACAATTCACCAAAGCGATCTAGCAAATCAACCTGCATATAATTCCATTTCGAATGAGGTTAATAACACTTTCATATCTGACCATAAAAAAAGTGCAATGTCCATAAACCAAATGAATATTGATGAAGGACTTAGAGGATTAAATCCAGTGATACCTGTCACAACAAGTGACACAAATCCGGAAATTTTCTTTGACCTCAATCCACCCTTGATACAGACTAATTATAATGGTAACCTTGATTACCACATTACAGATGCTCAAAAACGTGTGGACATTAGCAAGGTGAATAGCCTGCATAATAAGACTGTCTCTTCTGATAATAAACTAAAATGTGCTAATATAATATTGGCAGGTTCTTGCCAATTAGGAGACAATTGTGTATTTAAACACGTTTTTTCTTCAACCAAGCTCCAGCCAAAAAGTGTTTTCGAAAATAGAGTTAAGGCACTAAAAAAATGAGCTCAGTGATTTTCAGCCAAGTGCATCAACAAAGTACCAACAAAAAAAATGTGATATGCAAACATTTTAATCATAATCGTTGTAAATTTAGTAAGCAGTGCAAATTTTTACATATATGTCGTAATTTTATTTCAGGTAGTTGTGGTTTCGTTAAGTGCAGTTTTTTGTCCAGTTTTAGCTTGTAATAACAAATATTGTAGTTTTGCCCATGCACCAAAAGTAAATGATGTTAATTCTCCTCCCTGGGGCCCTGTTCCAGTGTCCCTGTCCAAAGATAAAAATTGTAAGAGCCACTCATCTCCCTTCCGCCGTCCTTTTTTAGTGCACCGCACTCAAGCAAAAATTTCTCATCAAAGTTCATCAGGCACAGCTCAAAAATTGACATACCCTTCCCGATCCCGAACTCTCCTCCCTTATCCTTTGCTACCTCCTCCCCCTCCCCGCATACAGAAGTCCTATTTCCTCCCCCCTCACAGTATGCTGCCCTGTACCCTCCCTACTCTGCCACAAACCAGCAATTTCTTGACGGACATGAATCACTATTCCCAACCAGGCCCCCTTTCCCAGCACTTTGCGAAACCCCACCCCCAGTCCATTCGTTTTATCCCTCGTGCCTACCCTGTCAACGTGACTCAGGTCTGAGACTTTTTAATTATCTTATAATGAATCCTAATTGTTCTCCTCGTGCTTCATCCATATCATTGCCCGTCCCCCCATTCCAAAATCCCCAAGATAAATCCTTTTCTTACTCTAATAATTCATCTTTCGATGTTGACCCTAATAGTCATCCCATAAAAGTCAAATGTGCTCCCTTGGTCCCCTGTTCTGACTACATTAATCTGGCCCCCGCTAAGAATCCCACCACGCCCCCTCTACCCATTTGTAATTTAAATAAAGTTAAGTGTAAAAATGGTACCTTTGCAGGTCGTTTTAAATTTCCCACACTTTTGTTAAGCAACGCTGAAAGTCTTAATTTTGACAAACTTAATGAATTAGACTCCTTTTCTAAAATATATAGATCAGACATAATTGCTATTACTGAAGTACACGCTCAAAATACACACATGTTAAAAATGAATAATTTCACCCAGTTTATTAAACTCAGACCCGAAACCCACCCTCTGGGTAAGAAAGGGGGTGGAATTCTTTTCTTTGTCTTTTAATGATTTTTATCCTTCAGAAATATTAGTTCCTTGTCTTACTCCCTTTGATGAAATTTTGTGGGTTTGTGTTCGACCTAAAGTCTTACCACGTCCTTTCAATTTGATTGTCCTGTGTTGTTTTTACTACTCTCCTGGGCAGAGAGCGGCTGAAAAAATTAATTTTATTGAAAAATTGCATGGCAGTGCCGACTATGTACTATCTAAATACCCAAATGCTGGAATTTTCCTCTTAGGTGATGCAAATGAATTAAAACTTGAGTCTACATGTAATACTTTTAGTCTAAAACAAATTGTAAAAGTACCTACTACCAAAGGCAATTCTACTCTTGATTTAATATGTACCAATATGTCAAATTTCTACAGACCCGTCACCATTCTTCCCCCTCTCGGAGGTAGTTACCACTTCAGCCTACTCCATCTCCACTAGCTACAGTTAAACATTCCTTTACTATTACTGAAACCGTCTTTAGACCTCTAATTGACTCAGGACTCTACAATTTTGGCTCTTGGATCACTAGTGAAAATTGGTCCCCTGTGTACCAAACAAATGATGTCGACTTCAAGGCTTTGTCCCTCCAAAATTTATTGAGGAATAATTATGAAGCCCATTTTCCGGTGAAAAAAATTAAAATATGCTCTACCGATAAACCTTACATTACTGCGACTTTTAAAAAGCTAATAAGGAAAAAAATCAATTTGTTCAAGCAAGGATATATCACACAGGCTAATTATCTAAGAAAGTTCCTGAAGAGAAAATTGAGAAAGGCAGCTTCTGGGTATTACAATAGTAAGGTTAAGGATTTGTATTCTAACAAACCCAAACAATGGTACAGGAAAATTAAAGAGATTTGCGGAAAAAACCCTGTTGAAGTTAATTTTCATCTCCCTGAGCCCCCTTACAAGATAGCCAACGATTTGAACCTGCATCTTACGTCCATAGTACAAAGTCTCCCCCCTTTCACTGGCTCAGGTCAAACTATTCCTCCCTCCACCCCTTTCCCCCAAATTTCTCCCTCTGATATTATAAATAAAATCCAAAAGCTCAAAAAATCAAGTACTTGCCCATTAGACATCCCAATTGACTTGATTAAAGCCTTTTCAGACACAATTGCTGGACCTTTATCTGATATTTTTAACCAAATTACAAAATCTGGTAAATTCCCAAGCTGCTGGAAACTAGGTTTTATAACACCCATCCCAAAGAAATCTTCCAGTCTGACTATAACCAACATGCGTCCTATTACACTCACTCCAGTTTTTTCTAAGCTTTACGAAGGGTTCCTTTGTGACTGGCTTAAAATTAAAATTATACCACGCATTGACATCCGACAGTTTGGTAATTTAAGAAAAACCTCCACCACCCATTACCTTGTACACTTGATTCACACGATCCTAAGTGAACTAGAGAAACCAAATGTTTGGCTAAACCTGGTTCTAGTCGATTTCCAAAAAGCGTTTGACTTAGTTGACCACACTATCCTAATTTGTTTACTACATGATAACTTTGAAATTGACCCACTCTTAGTAAATATTGTTATATCGTTCCTTTCAGACAGATCACAAGTTGTAAAATACAAAAATACCTTCTCTAACCCCCTCCCTAGGTACTGTGGAATACCTCAAGGAACCTTATTGGGACCACTATTATTTCTTGTCATGATTAACAAAAATGGCAAGGAATTCCCCCAAAGATGGAAATATGTTGATGACTTGTCGATCCTTGAAGTATGTCATAGGAATATTAAAAGTGACCCCGTTGAAATCCTAACCCAATGTTCGGATGAATCCAAGAATCTAAATATGACAGTAAATCCCACTAAATCACGGATAATGACAATCAACTTCTTGAAATCTACTCCTGCTTTTTGCGATCCGATCCCAAGCGAAATGCTAGTGAAACATGTTAAGCTTCTTGGTGGCACAATTTCTAATGATCTTAAGTGGGAAACACATGTATCCAACATTGTTAAACAAGCAAATGTTTCACTATCCATTTTTAAGCTACTAAACAAATTTAATTGTCCTAAGATACATTCCCTCCGTGTTTACTTATTCTTTATCAGGCAGTTATTGGAATATGCATGTCCGGTCTGGCATTCGCAACTTTCAAATGAACTTAGTGACAAAATCGAGTCGGTCTAAAAGCGTTCGCTCAGGATCATTTACAAAGAAGGCAAAATTCCATACTCCTTCCTCCTTAAAGCTGCGCGCATTACCACCTTAAAAGAAAGGAGGGAAAAAATTTGCCTGCTTTTCGCTAAATCAGTCATTTCCAATCCCCGTACTGAGGACTTACTCCCTGATTTTTACAATCCCATTAGACTCCGACTCCCCCGGTCAGCCTCCTTAGCAATCCCAACTTACTCTCCGATCCATGCTGTTACAGAAAGGTTTCGCAAAAGTTTTATACCCTTTATTCTGGAACACCTTAATAATAATTCGTGATTATGTAATTGCCAAATTCCCCTTTTCCTCTATTGCCGTTTTTATTCTTTTTTTTTATTTACTGCAATGTTTTTGTAATTTAATTGTTAAATTTACTGATTTGCCCTTTATCTTTGATGATTTTGCATTTTTAATCCCTTTTAATTTTAAGTGTTTGACTTAATGTACTATTTTGATATATTTTTTTTCCTAGCTTTTAGTGACATATAAAGCGAATTCGGCTCTTTAGAGCTTGTGATAGTCTTTTGCAAATAAATATTATCTTATCTCAAATGGCTAATATAGAGTTCTGGTAGTGGTTTGACCGAGCACGCATAGGCACAAGTTTTAGCTTTTCTCTCGTACGGCTGACTGTCGGGGCTTTTGGGGGTAAAACGTCACGGTGAGCAGGGTTAGACAGCAGCATTTTGCCAAATTTCAAAATAAGGTCACCCAAACCGAGTTCCAAACTTTGGAGTTCAAGGGTTGTTAGCGGGTTAGGAAATGTCTCTATCATGGTAGGAAATGTCTTTATTACTCAGATGATCCTGGTTGCCCGTTTTTGGACTGACTCCAGTTCCTGCATTAGATAGGTGGTTCTTAATACTGACGGGCCCTAGACGGGACAGGCGTATTCAAGTATGGGGCGTACGTAGCACAGGTATGCTAAAAAAGACTGTGCGTTGCACCCAAAGCGACGCATTTTTGAAAGGATTTGCAGAGATGCGTTAGCTTTACGCGTCACACTATTAATATGGGTAGTAAAGATGCAATCATTTGAGAAAATGACGCCTAGTATTTTCACCTCACTCACAACAGGGAAAGGAAATTCAGGGGGACAAAGTTTCTCTTTAGCGGGTTCAGTCTAAGTATTTTTGACGTAACAGAGTTAATAGTCAATCTCGTATCAGAGCACTGTGAACTTAGTAGATCGAAAGTGATTTCGGGGAATTGTTAGTTGGGGACATTGCCACGAAGAAGATAGGCGAGTAAGAGCGATAAATCGTTCACAAATTTGATTTGTCGTTATGTTCTACCAGCAAATAGTTGATGATGGCAAGAAACGTTATTCCTGCCAGTTTTGTCCCTTGCGAGGCACCGCAGGTTATTTTACTCCACGAAACAACCGCCGATTATTCTATTTAAGCTTTAAACTGTTGGTAAAACTAACAATAGTGAAATTAAACCAACCTAAGCAGATACCGTCGGAGCGTTCTGTTGTTTTGGGATGAAAATATCTTTAAAAGTTATCGAACATTCTTTCTCTATAGTAGAAAAGACAATTATTAAGAATTACTAAGGTACAAGTTGTATTAATTGCAACCCAGAATAATTCCCCATCCTAATAATTTTGATAGCAGTAAATCAATGACCTAAAATAAAAGACAAAGAAAAAACTTAAATGTGGCGAATCACGAGCTTTTCATAATTCTCAAAAAGGTAAGGTAGATCCACAACCCAGCGTGAGCCTTTTAGAAGGTCTGACCCCAAATTTATTCCAGAAGTGATAACTTTCACCGCAAAGGGGGAATTTGTTCCAATTTCTTCGGAACTTGATTCGTTGTGAACCGAAGCATCCGTTAAGCCTTCTAACAAATATTTTGGTAAACGCGGTCTGCCTCTAGCCCGATAATTTAATTTCAACTTTTCACGATGGGCCTGCACATTTGGCAAATTGAGCCCTCGCATATTTCTTTTTTTTTCCAATGTTACTGTGGTCAATAACAAGAACTATATAAGAATTTTATTAGGGTTGTGACCATTTTTATCGGGGTTTACTTACTAAGGGGTTGAATTGTTTCTTGGAAAGGCCTTGAACATGAGACTGGTCATTGACTGCTTTAGTATGGGTAATTTTTATTGAGGTTTATTTACCAAGGGGTTGGATTGTTTCTTGGAGAGGCCTTGGACTTGAAACTGGTCATTGACTGCTTTTGTAGTTTGCTTTGGTAGTTCTACAGCAAGAATCGGGTCTTGCTCTAACAAATTTAAATATTCTGGGGACATTTTGTTTCGTTCACATTAGTTATTAATTAGCTTGTTTTATGTATCTTTAATTCTTATTTCAGTACGAAGGTTATGCAAAATTGTACTTATACTACAATACATGAATTTGTCCTGAATTTATTTTAATGGTACAATAATAACTAAAACGACAGATCATTCTTTTTAAAATAAAACCTTTGCTTCTTATTCGGCCCTTGTGCTGTGTTCAATTTATCTCTAGGATTAGACACAGCTAATCCTTAATTATTTATACAATACAATTTTCTTATATATTTATTAACCGGCAGTTTGTTGTCTGCACTCTACTTCTTCTCTAGACTCTGTTTACACAGGCTACAACTAATTAATGCTTGACTGAATCGCTCCTGGACAATCCGAGTGGTTAGTCCCTTGGTGTAATTTATGCATTCTTAGATGCTCCGATTAAAGCTAAATCTAACCTTTTGAAGGGAATTTTTGATTTCGGAATACAAATATGTAAAGTATTTGAAGGGACTGCAGCCAGGAGGTATATATTATAGAAATGTTTCTGATTGTTAAATAGAAAATTTTTTGCTCTATTTTTTGATACCCCACAACAACAATGTCAAGCATAACAATCTAGAATGCAAACCCGAAACAGGTTTTATAATTATTTTGGAATTATAAAAAAAAATAATTGTCGGCTTTAAGATTTGATTAGGCCAAAATATTCACCATATTTTTTTACTTCTATTGACATAAAAACCGCCAAAATCACTAATTCAGGAACGTCAGGCAAACTCCAAATGTTTAACATGGGAGGTATAGGAAGATTCTTTGCGAGTCCGTCCTGCCTTAGCATTGTTTTAACATCAATGTATCGTAGTACAACAGATATTTCGAATTCAAATGCCCATTGCTTACATGGGCACCCAATTTCATATAGAGATATAACTTTCTTAGATGCGTATTTTCGTTGCACATAACTATGGTTATGGGATCACGAAATTGGCAGAGCATTAATAGTTTTCATCGAAGGGCCTAGATTCAGATATTATCTGGTACATGGCCACTAAAGTTATTATTCCTTATAGCCCGTATTAGGGTGGTAGCTCTCTAAGGAGAGTTTTCTTATCCTTACCAGGCAAGTATCAATACCCATTACTTACCCGGACATTCTTAAAACCCAGAATATGCATATATTGCTTAAAGGACAGCTTCACAAACACACATCACTTTAAGGAAGTTTCTTTATCAGGTATTCCACTGCAAGGTTTGGATATTTACATCCGTCTAAATACCTGCGGTTTATTTTTGACATAATACCTTAAATTAGGTATTGTTTCCAAGATCATCCTACCTTTCTATAACGAACGAATGAACGTTCAAATGGGGATAAGTCCATTTATTAAACAGCAAAAACAGATACAAATGTCTCGATATTTTGATATTACGTTGTATCTATGGGGATATAGATACAACGAATTTATAGTTAATTCAGTATATAACTATAAATTCAAAAACATTCCTTTTACAATTAGAAAACAAAGAAGATTTTGCCACCTCAGAAATTCAGCTTGCATTCAGGCGAGATTAAAGAAGAGAATTTACAACTCAAGACTGGAGGATGAACACAGCTATTAAACTCTCTCAGACAAATATAGTGAATGTATCGGAAGTTATTATTTTGTTCTGTATAAACATATTAGTGTTAATGTAAATCCTTTGGCATTTCTGCTGATAACGATCACTGTGTATGTGGCCGAAACGTCCAGACTTTTAAATCTGTTTTCGCTGTCTAATAAATGCACTTATCCCCGTTTGAACGTTTATTGGTTAACTACGTTTTGAAGTAATATGTGTTTTAGGCTTTTATATAATATGTTTTATTGATTGGGTATGTATCCCAAAACTATTCTTTCAGGCTAAATATTTGTTTTACAGGAGTTTTGTTTGCATGCTCAAGTTCCAGTAGTTCGTGTTATGCCTAATACTTGTGCAACTGTAGGTGCTGGCTGTGCCGTTTTTTCAAGAGGAAAGAATGTAACAAATGAACAATGTGATATTGTCAAAGCCCTCTTTGAGTCAGTTGGTATTTGTAAAGAAGTACCCGAATCACAAATCAACGCATACTGTGGTTTGACAGGATCGGGTCCTGCTTATGTAAGTTGGTTTATGAATTTTTGATGTATTGAAGTGATGATTTATATATGATTTGATTTATTTTGCTGCTGGGATTGGTTTTGGTCGGATATATTAGAATGACGACCTTGACAGGACAGTTTAGGGATGGTAGAGAGTACAATGAACCGACTTAAGGTCAGGTATGCGCAGTTAGCCATCCACGTGATTGTCTTTCAACCACATTAGAATGACAACCTAGGCAGGATAGCTTAGGAGTGGTAGAGAGTACAACGAACCGACTTAAGGTCAGGTATGCTCAGTAAACCAACCACGTGATTGTCATTCAACCATATTAGAATGATAACCTTGGCTGGACAGTTTGGGGTGGTAGAGAGTACAATGAACCGACTTAAGGTCAGGCATTCTGAGTAAGCCAACCATGGGATTGTCATTCAACCACATTAGAATGACAACCTTGGCAGGACATTTTAGGGGTGGTAGAGAGTACAATGAAGCGACTTAAGGTCATGTATGCTCATTAAGCCAACCACGTGATTGTCATTCAACCACATTAGAATGACAATCTTGGCAGGACAGTTTAGGGGTGGTAGAGAGTACAATGAACCGACTTAAGGTCAGGCATTCTCAGTGAGCCAACCACGTGATTGTCATTCAACCACATTAGACTGACAACTTTGGCAGGACAGTTTAGGAGTGGTAGAGAATACAATGAACCGACTTAAGGTCAGGTATGCTCAGTAAGCCAACCACGTTATTGTCATTCAACCACATTAGAATAACAACCTTGGTAGGACAGTTTAGGGGTGTTAGAGAGTACAATAACCGACTTAAGGTCAGGTAAGCTCAGTAAACCAACCACGTGATTGTCATTCAACCACATTAGAATGACAACTTTGGCAGGACAGTTTAGGAGTGGTAGAGAATACAATGAACCGACTTAAGGTCAGGTATTCTCAGTAAGCCAACCACGTGATTGTCATTCAACCACATTAGAATGACAACTTTGGCAGGACAGTTTAGGAGTGGTAGAGAATACAATGAACCGACTTAAGGTCAGGTATTCTCAGTAAGCCAACCATGTGTTTGAAAAGTAAATGCCCATGTTTAACAAAATGCAAACTTTTCAGACTTAGTGTTGAAAGATTGGTTAAAAGATTGAACAAATATAAACTTTACTATACAAAACTGGTTTGGCACAACATTAAGTCTTAATCTGAGCGTAGCCTATGCCTCTGTCAAACAGTTCGTGGTAACGAACTGTAGTAAGGAGCGACCCGGCTCAATAGTAACCAAAACTCTAAAAAATGGAATTTTGATACCAATACCTACATCAAAAGAATCGCATTTTAATGCTGATTTTAAATATATAAGTTTCATCAAGTTTAGTCTTACTTATCAAAAGTTACGAGCCTGAGAGAATTTGCGTTATTTTAGAAAATAGGGGGAAACGCCCCCTAGAAGTCATAGAATCTTAACGAAAATCACACCATCAAATTCAGCGTATCAGAGAACCCTACTGTAGAAGTTTCAAGCTCCTATCTACAAAAATGTGGAATTTTGTATTTTTTGCCAGAAGGCAGATCACGGATGCGTGTTTATTTGTTTTTTTGTTTTTTTTTCCAGGGGTGATCGTATCGACCCAGTTGTCCTAGAATGTTGCAAGAGGGCTCATTCTAACGGAAATGAAAAGTTCTAGTGCCCTTTTTAAGTGACCAAAAAAATTGGAGGGCACCTAGGCCCCCTCCCACGCTAATTATTTTACCAAAGTCAACGGATCAAAATTCTGAGATGGCCATTTTATTCAGCGTAGTCGAAAAACCTTATAACTATGTCTTTGGGGACGACTTACTCCGCCACAGTCCCCATGGGAGGGGCAACAAGTTACAAACTTTGACCAATGCTTACATATAGTAATGGTTATTGGGAAGTATACTGGCGTTTTCAGGAGGATTTTTTTGGTTGGGGGAGGGGTTGAAAAGAGGGGGATATGCTGGGGGAACTTTCCATCGATAATTTGTCATGGGGGAAGAAAATCTCCATGAAGGGAGCGCAGGATTTACTAGCATTATTTAAAAACACAATGAAAAAATAAATATGAAAAAATCTTTCAGCTGGAAGTAAGGAACAGCATTAAAACTTAAAACAAACAGAAATTATTACCCATTTGAGGGGCTCACCTCCTCCTAATACCTCGCTCTTTACGTTAAAGTATTTTTAGTAATTTCAACTATTTATTCTACGGCTTTTGTGATTCTGGGGTCATTCTTAATGAATTGGGACAACATTTAAGCTTTAGTGTAAAGAGCGAGGATCTGACAAGGGGGCGAACCCCCTCATATATGTAATAAAAATATGAGAACACAAAAGTTCTTTACGTAAGCTAATTTATAAGTTACGTAAATCTTTTACTTATAAAAATATTCGTAAAAAATTAAAAGTTCTAGTTGCCTTTTTAATTAACCAAAAAATCGGAGGGCAACTAGGCTTCCTCCCCCGCTCTTTTTTTCTCAAAATCATTCGATCAAAATTATGAGAAAGCCATTTAGCCAAAAAAAAAATGCAAATTTCGTTTTAATTATTCCTCTGGGGATAGCCAAAATCAAAACATGCATTGATTCAAAAACGTTCAGAAATTAAATAAAAAAAAACAAGTCTTTTTAACTGAAAGTAAGGAGCGACATTAAAACTTAAAACGAACAGAAATTACTTCATATATGAAAGAGGCTGCTTCCTCATCAACGCCCCACTCTTTACGCTAAAGTTTTTTACTGTTTTGAAAAGAAGAATTGAGAGACAGAGTCAAACTTTAGCGTAAAGAGCGGGGCGTTGATGAGGAAGCAGCCTCTTTCATATACGAAGTAATTTCTGTTCGTTTTAAGTTTTAATGTCGCTCCTTACTTTCAGTTAAAAAAACTTGTTTTTTTTTATTTAATATCTTAACCCTTTCAGACCTGAACCAAGAAGGAGTTGCGTAAAAATTCTGAAAATAGCAGAGAGTGATCCTGGAGGTTCAACTAGAACAGGTTTATTTGTTTTAAATTTTTATTTCATTCCATATCCAAAATGTGAATGGTTACCATATGGTCACGTCAGGTATATACAGATACTATTTTAGGTGAAAATTAGTGAAAAAGCTGCGATCTGAGTTCAAACACAGTCGAACTTTGCACTTCGAACAAATGATTCGACTGGTTCCACCCCTAACGCACTTCTCATAGCGACACCTTCCCTTTTCAGTCGTATCCGGAAAATGCGAGGTCTGGTCAAACCTCACTGATTCCGAAGGCATCCCGTCTCGCGAGGTAGTCGTATTGCGCTTGGTCACTGATAAGAATGGTCTTCCAACTCGAGGACTTTGAGATACGCCAGTAAGAACCAACCCACGAGCAATGTCCATTTTGAAGTACAGCAGAGACATGTGCTGAACATTGATCTGCTTACACTGTCGGCGGTGTATCAGCCAGGCGTTGTTCACAGCCATGTCAAAGAAGTAGTAAACAATCCTCATATACCATTTCTTAGAGCGAACGTCAGTCCTGTAAAGCTCCAGGAACATGTCAGCAAGATCTACGCCCCCCATTGATTTGTTGTAGTCACGGACGATTCGGGGGCGATCAACTTCGACGTATTTCCGTGTTGTGCCATCCCATCTCTGACACTTATCAATTGGGGTGACTGCACAGTATGAAGAAGCCAAATGGACTGGTTTGTTGTCATACCATTTTACTACCGATACTTCTGAATGTCTTTCAAAACGGAAGTCCACTCACCCTCGTCCTTTCTTCTTCATGTTGGCGTCGGTATCTAGAACAGCGCCCCTCATTCTGTTGCTGCGTATCGTACCACATGAATCGATGCCATATTCAACCCGGAGCTTGTGAATGAGATCGATGCCAGTATAGAAGTTATCAAAGAACAACTTGAAGTTCATGAACCTTGGCAGATTTTCTACAAGCCGAAGGACAACGTCAGTACCTTGGCCAAGTTCAGAAATTTCAACAGCTCCTTTTCCTGTATATATCTCTATGTCATACACTATTCCGCTGATGCCGGCTCTCGTGAAAACCTTTACACCCCACGAGTGGGGCTTGTCCTTCAAGTACTGTCGAAATCCAATTCTCCCTTTGAATGGGATCATCTGTTCGTCAATACTTTGGATCTCTTCAGGGTATATTTTTTTTCAGATTCTCCCTGAATGCGTCGTATAGTCTTCTGATCTTGAACAGTTTATCATGACCAACCTCCCCTTTCGGTATCATTAAGGTGTCATCGCAAATGTGGAAAAAAGACCTCAAGCTGATGAACCTATCTCTGCTCATGGTATCAGCCACCGGGGAATATCGTATTCCATTCTCCCAGTACATTCTAATAGCCGGAAGTTTGAGAATGCTCATAAGCATTTGAACTCCAAGAAATCTGCGCAGCTCTTCAAGGGAAAGTTTCAGAGCAAGATTCTTCTTTCTCATGGCATTCAGATTCGTTTGGTCCACAATGTTTGTAAGAATGTCTTCTGTGATAAACATTCAGAAGAGATCAAGGGGCGTTTGTACCTCGTCACAGTGTGGCATAGAACCCTTCCATGTAATATTTCGAGGTTCGGGCTCCGTTTTTATCCACTTGTATTGCTTTGCCTCCTTCGCTACCTTCTTTTTTGCTACTGGTTTTGCCGTGACCTGAGGAGCATCAGTTGGAGTTACTAGACCAGCCACTGCTTGGGAAGGAGCATTTTTTTGAGCTCTTGTAAGGACAAAGGGTTCAGCAGGTGCAGTAACTGTTGCTGACTGTATTGCAGAAGAAGCTCACACTGGTGCTGATGATGTGCTTGAAGAACTGTCTGACGCTGTTGTATCATTCAAGCCCGGGAGAGGCAAATCGAATTGATCCGTGTCATCGCCATTGTCTAACTCGAACCCGCCAAACATTGCTAAAGGGATGTCGTCTGTGTGGTCGATATCCTCTTCATCTCTTCCGTCTTCATTGCCATAACAGTTGAGAGAACGTAAAGGCTGAAATTCTTGATCTGGATTGTCTGGTGCCCAGTTTGGGTCGTCGTCGTCGGAAGAGATATCGAGATCTGAATCACAATCAGGTATGAATAAAAGCCTTGCTGCTTCTTATGCAGTCATTTTCTTGGTAACTCTTCTACTTCTTTCCTTGGTCAGTCTCTCTTCCAAGGGCTTGGGACCATGACCTCTCATGGAGTCAGAGCTCGTGCTTGGATCAGCTGAAAAGAAATTCAAGGTAAGTGCATCACTTAATAATAACAATAATAATAGTATATTGCAATAAAATAGGCCATTGGCCTCAACACTTGCCTGAGGCATCCCACAAAATAGCTTTTTTACCCTTGTTTCAGTAAAAAGGAGGAACAGAAAGAAAATGTGCCTATTCCCGATCATAAAAAGGACTTGCTGCCTCGTTTGCTGTACAAATCTGCCTAGGTATGGTTTGGCACTGAATGCCTGACGTGACCATTTGGTAACCGATCGTTAGCAACCTTGTTTGCGGCTAAACTACAGCTCAGAATTAGACTAGTGATATCTCATTCGAAAAAACGCATTCTTAGCTACAAAATAAGATCATAATCAGGCTCTGAACTTACCAGAAACGTCCAGGTCATCGAGGTCGAAATCTGCACCTTTCCTCTTTTTCGACATTTTATGTTTTGTCTAAACTTGGACGCTCGCTCGACCACTCGGGTAAAGCCTTGAGGGACAATAAATTCAAAAGCGACAGAGTCAAGCAAGCGCTATCTAGTGGAAAAGAAATCACGGTTGTGACTTTGTCGAGTCGAGAGAAAAAAAATAGGAGGCGAGCGGTATCCGTATGGTGACCACAGGCATGAAAGGGTTAAAAGGTCAACTGACCAACTCGTCCTTGTCCTATTTTTACTTTAGCCCTCAATTTGCCGCTTTCGCCTGTGCTTTTGCAGCTTAAAAGCCTCAATTGACCCCTTTGCCCTTAATTGCAGAGGAGCGGTTAAATGCGTCGTTACACAGGAGTAGTTATGCAAAGCATTGTACATGGTCTAAAGGCCCTTTTTGTAGCTTAAAGGTTTCATTTCGGGCCTTTGTCTGGAAGCCTCATCTGATCATATCAGATGACCTCATCTGAGAGTAATATTTTGAGAGATTATGCATCACAAAAGGGATTTGTGTAGGAATTCTAAAGTTTTTATTACATTCAGCACCAGTAAATCCAGGTATATTACCCGTGACATAGTTCTGATCTAAATGGAAATTATTATCTACTATTTTCTTTTCATAGATATGACAGCTTTTATTAATTGTATTATTCTATTTTTCCTCTACTTGTTCTTGTGTATAACCATGATATCTCTGTCTTTTTCATAATCATTGTCTATTGGTTTACACACTTCGTTCGTGGTAGTTACAAAATGCCCGCTAGTATATTCACCATAGCATTCATAATATTTACTTGACGTTGTGTCAAAAGAACAACACACTTGGAATCCATAAGCAAATGACTTTTGCTCTCACTTTATTCACTTTAATTTAAGTTCATCACTTTACGATTCAAAATTGGCTTTCATTTATATAAGTTACTTTCTTTTGTTTAACTATATTTTTAAACTCAATTTTAGATCCTCGTTTTGGTATAATGATGTCAGGATCTTCAGAATTTTCTTTTTTATTATGATTTTCAAATTTGATCGACGAATTGTATGCCCATTCTTAAGTATTTGAGATGCAAGTTATCTGCTTAAATCTTTAATTAAAATATAATGATTAGCAAAATAGAGCAAATTAAACCACATTTTTATTAATTTTTCCATGTATCTTAGTTTTACGAATATGAGCTGTAACCACTTTATTTTTACTTATTTTAAATAAACAAATTTTGATATTATGTTTGTTTTCAAATTTTTGAAAACCTTGAATATCTTTAGGAAAATTAGCTATTCCTTTAAAGTTTAATTCATTTTCATATTTTTTATATTTCGATAGTCTATCAACATTTCTGTCACTCACTGGGTGAAGATAAGCGCGTATTGACCACATTTTTGTGGTCCACAATGATTTAATATCATTATTTTTCATATTAATGCAAGCTTTTTTATTTTTTTGAAATTCATGTGGTTTTTTATGAATACCCCCCACATAATTTGGTGATTTTGTCATTCGATAACCAATTCCATCGACTCTTTCAAATTGTAAATCTGATCTGGGTGTATTCTTCATGACTAATTTGTGTATATTCATGTGATTACTATTTAGATGGCTTATATTTTGATAAACATCCTTTTTATTGATTTCTATTTGGCTATTAAAGTAACTTTTTACTTTGTTCTTCACTTCATTATAATTTCTATCAGCTGAAATCTATTATGGTTAAAAAAAAGTTAAGTTCAGTAATCCTTTTATTTTGTACACTATTAAATTGAAGTTTCAAATCTGAAATAATTTATTGTTTCCTTTTATTTTATTCAAAAAATTACTTTTAATTCAGGTTCAATATTGGATTGATACTGCTTTTGTCTTTTTCTCTTTTTAGACAGTTGAATATAATGATTGCACATTGGTATTTTAGATGGTATTGAATATTTTAAGTTTTTGCGCCTATAATCTTTAACTTATTTATTTTAAAGGTGAAATGGTTGATCTGTTTGGACCTAAGGGCTTTAATAATAAAGCAGTCGACTTTGAAAAGAAATATAAAAAATTAGATAAAGCTATGATTTTAAAGGTTATTGAAAGAAAAAATAAAGATAATAAAATTATTCAGCTATTGATATCGAACAATCCACTAAATATTTAATCATATTAAGTTATTACATTTTATCAGTAGTATAGGTAAAATAGGTAAAATGGAATATAATTAAACTGATATTTAAAAAATTCCTCAAATTCTTATTTCACAAGACCTGATTTGATCTTAAAGCTCAGGGTGGGAGATTATAAAAATGTTGAAAAAATGTCTAACTTGGTGTAAACTCAATTAAAACTGGGGTAAGCTGGTGGGTTATCTAGGTGAGACCTAGAACCCGTGTTCACATTGTGAAAAAGTCTAAAAATTAGACCAAATTAGATTTCCAATGACCTGTTTTCATTTTGAATGTGGGGATGTTCAAAATATGCAATATTTGATACTAAAATAATGTAAAATGAACTGAAAATGATGTAAATTGAATGGGGTGATCTAGGTGAGGCAGAATCGGCTACTTTCAACCCCTGTCCAAAACACATAAGCGTTCCCTACCAGTACCACTGTCTTTTAGCCATAATACATATGTCTAAGTATGGCTAATCATTTAAATTCATATGACTAATACATACAGGATAGAATATTTTTAGCTATAGTGGATTCTAATGTATCGCCACGCATGTCTGAAATGCGGTCGCATCTGACATGGGACTTTTTGTCTTAGTGTATACAAAAACCATGATTAGTGTTTGTTGAGATAGAGGTACTGAAACATCTCCTGTCATTGGAGCGTAATTTTTGCCTCTTTTTGGCTTCGTCCTTGAACTAGATAAGTCTTTGTCGAACAAATAACAAATCTAGATCTGCTATAGCAGTGGTTCTCAACCTTTCTTTTTCCCCATGGACCCCTTTTCCCTTCTTTTTATCTTGGTGGACCCCTTCATAGCTATTGGACATAAGAACAATTTTTTATTCTTCACTAATATAAATTTTAAGGTTTTAATTATCAAAAAAATAGCATATGATTAAGCTTTATTTTGAAATGAAAACTAATTTAATACAAATAAAATATTCTAATATAATAATAATAATAATTATTATTATTATTACTATTATTGTGATAATAACTACAAAATTACAAGTTTCTACAAGTTTCTTCGATTGGCAAGCAGCTAAAGCTCATGGAGAGTAGAGCTCCTCAGGCTGTTTAATTCACTCCAACATTATTAATGTAAAATGGATAAAAAAAAGCAGTTGAAATTAAATGTGTGCTTAAGAAAAAAGGAAAAGGCATGTTTATTAAATGAGATCCCTGTGGCTGATGCTTCTCAACAAGTTTCTTTATATTTGGTTCTATCGATGTTAATGATAGTCGAAGATAACCCCTTCACAATGTCAAGTCTATTGCGAGCTTTTGATAAAATTTGAGAAATACGACTAAATCCCAACAAGATAAGATGTAGGAAAAGCAATAACGTAGAACTGCGCTTTATCCCAGAGCAAAGGGTACTTTGTAGCAACATCATTTGTTTTCCATATATTGTACTTTCCATCTTTGAATTTTGCACGCATTATTTCATTACTTTGTAATTCGATGAGGGGCTCTTGCAAAGATAATTCTATTTCGGCAACATTAACTTTGAAAGGAATTGAAACCCAAATTGGTATATCCATTCCGAGTAGGTCACTAAACCGATTCAAAATAATGTAAATTACAGTAGAAATAAAATTCTTAAAAATAAAGAGCGTTCTGAGTTGGTTTTATCATGGACCCCCAAAATATCATTGTGGACCCCCAATTTGTTGTGCTTTGCCTGTGGACCCCCGAAATATTACAAGGACCCTGTAGCAATCTGTCTCAAAAGTGTCAGATACGCTCATTCATTTTGGACCCAACGAAACTGTCAGGTTCCTTTTGTGGCCATTTGAGCCATGTTTTAATTAACAAGTCTGTTGTCCTGTTAATAATTTATATTTTGTTCTACCTTTCAGATATACACTATAATTGAAGCATTGTCTGATGGTGGAGTAAAGATGGGGATAGATAGAGGGTCTGCTACAAGATTCGCAGCACAACTAGTAAGTGGTGCAGCAAAGATGGTTCTTGACACGGGGCGACACCCAGCCTCCTTAAGAGATGACGTTTGTTCCCCAGGGGGTACAACAATAACAGCTGTGCACGAACTCGAAAAGGGAAATTTGAGGTATGGATTTTTCTATTATAGTGGCAAATTATCCTTATTTTGGCGTCATCAGGCTAAGAGATGCTAATTTTTATGTAATAAGAATGGAATAGATTATGTTTAAGGTGCTAATTTTTTGTAAAAAGAATGGAATAAATTATAATAACGGGTAAGAGATTTAGTTAAGACATTGAACATATTTTTAAAATTCTAAAAAACAGAACTCGTGCGAAAAACAGCGTCACGGAATATCTCAAAAGTAGCCAAAATTATAAAAAACAGAATTTTAGTATCAGTAGACAAATCAAAAGAATTGGCTTTTTATGCTGATTCCAAATATACAAGATTAATTCATTTATTAATAATAATAATTTATTGCTACCCTCTATACACAACAAAAAAGCACCAAAGAGGAGTATAAGAAAATGAAAAGAAAAACAAAAAGGGCAGAGAAAAAAAAAACACGCACAATCCTTGACAGCTTTAGCTTTCAAACACTGTTCAGCATCCAGTTCTAGTTCCAAAATTTTGTGTAAGGGTATATGACTACCTAATTAGTCCATTCACCTCATTAACTCCACAAAATATCTTCAGATAAAAAAAAAATATATACTCCGATCAGCTAACAATGGATTCTGCTTATGAAATTATCAATTCTAATGACGTGTTGTGGGAATTGCGGATACTTGAGCTGCCTGTCCCCAGCAACTTAAGAGCTATTGACCGACTGGTACCTATGCGGCTTTTCCCACTCACTCCCGCTCTTTTTTGCACATTTCATAAACATTACTGAATGAATCCTTTTTCCATTGTCTTCTTCATGCTCTAGTACATGGGTCAAACATTATAAGATTCCACAACTAGTGACGCTAGGCTCTTGATAGAAGGCAAGTCAGCGGAAAATAGATAAATCTTTTGCAGCGACCAGCAAATCTGCGTGACACTTCGTCCATTTTTGACAAATTTTGAAAACACCATACCTTCTTGAAATGTAACTATTACGAGTCCAAATGGGGATACTAAGAAAATACTTGCAGAACCTAAAAAACAGCGATCGAATTTGCTTTTTATCAGATGCAGAGAAAAATTTCCAAAAAAATGTCAAAAACTGCATGCGATGCAAAAAACGCATTATATAGCCAGCCAATGGTTCTCTTATCAAACTGGCCCTTTACCCTGGCGAGAAGACCATAAGATTTTCTTAGTTTCTCCTACAAAGAAACTATTATAAACTGCCTAGTGGATCTAAATGAAGTTCCAAATGGAAGGCCTAAATACCTAAGTGAACTGTAAGATGAGATTGTATGGTGGGGCTAACTTGGATTGTATCATTGGAGGCGATCCCCAGTCCAAAGATAAGAAACTCTGTTTTGGAAGTAGCAACTGAAAGACTGATTTCTTTCAGCCCGTAGCAAACAACATCATCAGCGTTCTGGAGTGCAGTGCAATCTTGGCCCAAGATTGTCAGCCAAGAGAAGAATGTGATAAGACAAGTGACTTGCGCCGATATATGGCTTAATTAAATATAGCAGAATCTGTCAAGTGACTTCTCTAATGGGGTTATTAAATATTGCCGAACTAAGAACATAACCTTGTTTAACACCACGGCGCACACGAATATGGTTACTAACAGTACCTTGCCAAGGTATCTGGATTGAGGAGTTCTGATACCACTGCCACAGGCAAGTGCAAACGAATGGGTTAACTCCACTTTACGCCATCAATGGCACAAACGCAAGAGGTTACTTTTTGCCTTTTTCTGCCTTTCAAGAATCACTAGAAGAGTTGCATGGGTGTTCTGCACGCCAAGACCTTCCCGAAAACCAAATTGGTTGTCGTTATGATGACATTTCGTGCTAATTTCATTATAGACAAGCTTCTCAAGAAGCTTGCCAATCGTTGAACATACAATAATGGGTCTATATGCGTCAGAGGATTTCGGGTCTTTATTTTTCTTAAAAATGCACGTTACTAGACGTTCACATAGCGCATCACAATTTTACTGTCCCGTATATCAGATGTTCGGGTTGCAGGGCTGTGAACCCGATGCTTTACATGGTTTAAGACGGCGTATATGTGCCTGAATAGATGCTGGCGTGATAGTGATGTAGTTTTTAGCATGATCTAACTTTGTAAAATGACCCAAAAGTATAAAACTAAATGTTTTGTCAAGAGGAGGTGGATCGTCAGGAAATAATAAGGAAAAATGACTTCCCCAAGAGCCTAAGTCAATCGGATTGTCCTCTGATGAAAAAGTCGAGGCAAGTTTTGACACGTGATGCCACAATGGCTTGGGTTATTTTTAATATTGCGCTAAAGATTGCAGATTTGACGCTGTTTCCATTGCCATACAGGATTTCTATATACATGCTTCGTATGTTTGACGATTTGAGAAAAACTACCTGATCTTGGATAACCGCAGTCGGCCTAAATACGAAACCAGAACTTGTGTCGATGTTTAGCACTCTGAAGTGTAACGTCTTCACTCCACCCTTTTTTACGTTTCCCAACTGGAACTTTGCTTAAAGGAAGAGAGACGTAAGCAGCGACCTTGATTGAATGAACTAATTCCGCCAAGTAAATATCCAAATCGCGAGTGTTCCCGTGTATGGACGTACATAAAAGTTGAAATGGAATCCGGATTGTCGACAACATAGAATTGGGTGTTCTCTGATACAGAAAGAGATCAAGACGATTACAGTAAGGTTTAAAAAGCCACTTAGGCTTTTGCACATGAAGAGGCAGAGAATAGGTAAGTCGCCCCGCTCTTTACACTAAGGTTTTTTACTGTTTTAAAAAGCAGAGTTAAGAGAAAGAGTCAAACTTTAGCGTAAAGAGCGAGGCATTGAGGAGGAAGCAGCCCCTTTCATATACGAAGTAATTTCTGTTCGTTTTAAGTTTTAATATCGCTCCTTACTTTCAGCTAAAAAAACTTGTTTTTTTTGGTTTAATTTCTCTGTGTTGTTCTGATAGCTCGCTGGCCCTGGTGAAAAAAAGAAAACACATCAGCGCTGCAGATGGAAAAGTGATTTTCCTTTTTGGTCAAGGTAGGGGACTGTAATTCCCCACAATTAGGTTCTTGATCGTGCTGATTTCAATGCTGCACTTTTAAATTGTGACTTTGAGAGGCTTCAGGCCTTTTTTTGAAAACACCATAAATTACTTTTTGTTTTAATCTTTTGCTTTTAAGATGAACGGAAAAATGTAGTTACCATTCCTGAATCAGTGTCAGATAGCAATTTTTTTTTCAAAACTCGTTTTTCTGCTTTTGGTTTCTATGAGCTGTGGTTCGCCTTTTAATAGGTTGCAGCTACAGCTGCTACTATCATATCTGCATAAAAAGGGAATACATGTCTCGGTTCTTCTCCAATTCGTCTACCGATCCATATTAATCGCATGCTAAATAAAACTTTTCAGAATAACAGACACTGCAGCCCAGTGGCTGTGAACCTGTCTAGAGAAATTTGAAGGGCGTGACTTCAAGCCACTTTATGGTAACGATTTATTCATTTGTGTTTGAGAAGCCAATCTAATAGAAGCGCTAATAAAAATCTAAAGATAATCATAATAATTTTGGGAATATAAAACATTTTAATGGGGAATATAAACACTTACAAGCGTGCATTACGCGTTCTAAAAATTACTGTTTCACAGCATTTTTTCAAGACTAATTATTCACAGTTTTGAAAGTTTCATCAGAAGCAGTTCCATATCCAAATTTTGTGCTGTCATTCAAAAGGTGTTTCATTTTAAATTTAAATATTTTAAATCTAAAAGCACGTCAGTGCTTAGAAATATCACTTCAATGATTTTTTTTTACCAATGACATAACACAGGCAAGCAAAATGCCACCAGATATCGAAAATCATAGATCTAATCATGTAGATTGGAACTCTGGACCATCATTGGTCGTCTATGGAGTTGAACCCATCGTGAAGACACTCTTTAACATAAAAGTATCTTAATCCACATCTTCATTAAAAGAATTACTCAATTTTGCTTTATTATAACTGTTAGTCCTTTCTCGAAATTGTAAATACTAGATTCATTATTTGTTCGTTACTAGATTTGTTGTTTGATTTTCACTAGATTTCAAAAAAATTATTTATTTTACCAACTTTTTATTTAGGATAATAGAAACATTAATAATCTAAGTCTGGGATATTTGTACCTCTCCGTTTATTTCCATGTTATCCCATCGCCACTTCTATCAAAACTACTACTACTACTACTGCTGCTACTACTACTACTAATAACTCATTGCACTCCAAGCCGCCTGAGGCCAATACTGCTACACACGCTCCTCCTCCAACCTATTCATGGCCTCCCTCTATAAACCCTCCCAGAAAGTTCCCATTTCCTTTAAATCTTTATTTATGACATCCTCCCAACCCAGACAAGGACGACCTGCTTTCCGTGTAGCCCCAGACGGTTGGCCAAAAAGGACAATCTTCGGCAATCTGTCATCCTTCATCCGCAGAACGTGGCCTAGCCATCTCAACCTTTCTTTCATTATAGCTCTAGAAAGCGGGATTGAGCCACATTTTTTGTACAACCTACTGTTTGAAATACACAATGGCATTTACCACTATGACTGATTACACACAGGAAAGAGCCTGTGGCTTTTTCTTAGTTACTACTACTACTACTACTACTACTACTACTACTACTACTACTAACTCACTGCAGCACCAAGCCGCCTGAGGCCAACACAGCTACGCACGCTCCTCCTCCAATCTAATCTATTTAAAGCCTCCCTCTTTACACCCTCCCAGGAAGTTCCCATTTCCTTTAAATCTTTTAAGAAAAAGACGACCCACAGTTAAATATGTTAAATGTTGTTTATATGGAATCATATAAAATTTAAGTTGAATATTTAACCCTACCCCAGAAAAGCAATTTTTCAAAAGATGATCGGGTTCTATAATCTTGTCAAAAAATAAATGGTATTAGTATAAAGATTAAGAGTATTGTAATTAGAAACCTGTGCTAGTTTTTCGAAATAATGCACTACGAGTAATCGGTAAGTATCAGAGCGATGTAAATGATTTATGCCTATGTTATAAGTCTTTAAGTTTGTGATGATGTTTTTCCGATAAGAAAGGTGACACTTTAGTACTTTTTTTTAGATGCTATAAGACAAAAATATGTAAGAAAACGTTTTATCTATAACCTCTCAGGTTTTATTCATTGCTCCACATGACTTTAACAGGTACCTTCAGTAGGTGTTACCAAATGTTATCTGGGGCTGTGTTAGCCCCATTAAGGGATGCATATGGTGCAATTACCAAAGCTAATTTTGACATTATCTGACTCAAGTATTGTAAAAAAGACTGCCTTTATTGAAACCTGTTTATTAATTTATAGGTTTGAACTTAGGGATGGAAATAACTTGACTGTATCTATTCAGTGCAAGATTTGGAATCATGTGTAAGGGACCGCTGTTCTTACTGGATAGCTAAAATTTTTGCGTTTCATATACTTCTTGTGTTCACAGGTTATTTTATTTAGTGTTGGTGAATGCATTCAATGTATAATTTTCATAATAAATATCTTTCCTGCGTAAATCCTTGGAGAATTCGTTCAGAAAATATGGCTGAGTTTAATTTGAAAAGTTGTGGATTTTATTAGCCCATTTTGGATTTATTCTTTCTGGAAAGTTTACAGACAACCTCTCCCTGAAAAAAAAGGCTGTGGTTTTCTCATTTTTATTTAATATTCGAGCAAGTTTCATAGCTCAAAAGTTTTTTCATAACTTTGAAGTATATTGTACTACTTCTAGTATTCCATAAAACATTTGTAAAACTGCTTAGCTTTTTTATGCTAAAAATGTTCTTGGAGATGAATTGTTTGGTTTATTTATCAGTATAAACTTAAAAGAATCTTGTTTTTTATTCTTGCAGAAATACCCAGACTGATTTGGCTTTATTATTATTATAAAAATTCGTTAAAAGTAAAAGACGTATCCCAATGTAGTCTAGTTTTGTTTTTGTTTCAGATCGGCACGGCTATATCGAAATTTTGATGTTAAGTATTTGGATGATGGGCGTTGGGGGGGGGGCATTTGCCCCAGATCACCTTTGACTACAAAAAAAATCACTAGCCCTTTCAATTTTGAATCGAATGAACCCTTTTCGAATAGCGCTTTCTGTAAAAAAAAAATCTTATATGCCCCCAGGGCATAACTTACAACCATTGTCCTGAGGGCTGTCGGAGGGGGTGGTGGTGGTGTCATCCTTAAAAACATAATTTCCGAACCTTTCAACTACATTGAACAAAATGGCTATCTCAAGACATTAATCGGATGTGTTTGGCAAAATAATCGGTGTGGTGGTGGGGGGGGGGCATTTATCCTCCTACCCCTTTCGAGTGTTTAAAAGGGCACTAGTCCTCTCAATTTTGAATCGAAAGAGCCCTTTTTGAAGTTTTTTACGATAACTCCTCATCTCAATGTAGTCTAGTTTTGTTTTTGTTTCAGATCGACATTGATGTCAGCAGTTGAAGCTGCAGCTAACAAAGCCAACCAACAAGGAAAATGAGACGGCTTATGTATTAATATAATTTTTTAATTTTATTTGATTCTTTTTTAAATTTGTTTTTGTTTTTTTTTTCATCTTTTTGTTTATGAATGTGGTGTGGTTAAGTATATACGGAGCTGTTGTTTTTGTTACTTTTTTATTTCATAAATAAAAAGGTTTTTATGGCATAATTTATGCTACTCAATTATAGGCTTCTCATATTTAAGTGATATATTAGACGAATAAAGTATTCAATTGAAAATTTACGGTGCATAAAGCTATGTTTGAGGGGGGGGGGCTTTACAATTATATATATATATATATATATATATATATATATATATATATATATATATATATATATATATATATATATATATCACGAATATTAACATTTAAATCTAAGAAATGATCTTCATGACCAGCGCCATGACTAGGTTCAAGAGTAAGCTCTGATGGATATATATCTTTAGAAATATCAATGAAATCCTTACAATTTAAGACCAAAATATCATCTAAATATCTTTTATTATTTGACAAAACATGTTTTAAACTATTTGGATTATTCTTATCCATCATATATTTATATTCTAGTTGACTTAAAAACAAGTCAGCTATAAATGGGCTGGCATTCCCCCCCATGGGAATTCCCACGATTTGCTTGTACAAATCACCACCAAATCTTATATAAGTATTGTATAAAACAAATTCCAATAACTCAAAAATCATATCCAAGCTGTAACATCTCAAGTTAACTGTGGTATTAAAGCAATTTGTCCATATAGCTTTTTTATTATAAGTGTCTATTTTTAAGAACCTTTTACTAGATAAGAGGAAAGATTTCTTGATAACAGTTTTTAAATTATCTAACACTACATTAAGTGATAAATTAGTATACATTGTCGCAAAATCGAAAGACTCAATTCTTTTAGCTGAAACCATTGTTAAAGACTCTATCACCTGCAGTGAATTATTAACACTCCAATATGGATTAAAATTCGAAAACTTTTTAATACCAGAACAATAGGTTTTAAGTTTATTTACAATTTCCTTTAAAATTAAAGAGAAGTCAGTAGCAGCAATGCGGGTTGGACATTTAGCTGCTCCAGCAATAAACCGTGGTTTAGGGGGATTCTTATGAAATTTTACAGTCCAATATAGGAAAGGGAACTTTTTATCATTGTCATTTATTTTAATATTAAAATTTTTAAAAAGTATTTCTTCAGTCTTTTCAATTAAATTCTCATCCTCTAAATTTACCTTTTCGTAAACATTAGTTGTGCATAACTCCCTTTTTAAGATATCACAATACAGCTTCTGACAAATTATGGCAAAATTATTATTAGCTTTATCCACTGGCACAATTACAAATTCATTCTGTAGATTAGCAATTGCTTGTTTTATCTTCGCATTATAAAATAATGATTTAGTGTTACTATTTTTTAAATTAGAATATATTTTATTTCTTATTCTACTAATAATTAAATTCTTCCAACTTTGAAAACTCTCTTTACTTTTATTCTCTTTCTTACACCACTTATCAATAAATAAATCAAAATCATTTTCCAAGCCATCAAGAACACTCGATGGTTTCAGATGATGAGAAAGACGGAAATTAGCCCCTTTATTTATTATAATTTGAAGATCATCTTGCTTTATTATTGACAAGTCCCCTGTTATAACATGTTTGTAAGTAGGATTTACAAATGGGCCAAGTTGCTTACAATTACAAACCGGTTTTCAATTTATATCACTATCTAATCTTTTAAGTATTAAATTATAATTAAAAATAATTTGCCCAATAGTTTTTGAAAATTTATAAGTTAAAACTGGACTATCATTATAATTCAAATGACTAGGAAGGGCCTGTTTCACATGCCGCTGATTTAAAATTTCTGGTAAATTAATATCTTCAATCTGCTTACAAGTAAAATTAATAGGTAAATATAATCTGTTATCCTTATTTCCAATCTTATCAAACTTTTTCTTTTTTGAAATAAATTTCGTTTTAGTTAGAATGCAAATTGTATCACATATTACTTTAAAATTATATTCAAGAGCTGTATTATTCTTAACAATCCAGAAAAGTTTGATTAAATTCCTCTTGGATAAATTATTTAGACATTTTATTACAGAAATCATACCCCTAGATTCAAGTAGCTGGCGTAGATCTATAGAAAGCATATGTAAATCTAATTCATTTTTTCTATTATTTTTCCTATGTCCTCTCGATCGTTTTTTACGTTTAGTAGGACAAGTAAAAGAAGTATGGTCCATAAAACCATCAATACATTTAACAACAACCTGAGACATGTCACCATATTTTGCTACACGATCATTTAGCCCAAAAGGATAAGCTGTACCAAGAGTATGGATCCAGAAATCCTCCTGTTTACGTAGTCTATTAAAACTCAGCCTCTTCCGCTGCGCTGTCACAGTGTATCATGACCTATGATTTTTCTAGTATTATGTACATATTTAAAAAAAAAAAAAAATAGTACAATGGATCCAATTGAGAGAGAAACTAAGGCGTAGATCGTTGAAAGAAAAACATTACGTGGTCATAGCTAACTAACTGTTAATTAAATAGCTAACTAACTCGAAACTTCGCTCTTTAGGCCAATGCTAAAGTTTGAATTTTGTTCCAATTCTTTAAGAACGACTCCTGAAACACAAGGTTCGTTTAATTAGAACAATAAGAAGCTTTTTTAAAACAATAAAAAAATTTAGCGTAAGGAGTGAGGTGTCGAGGAGGGACAACCCCCCTCATGTACGTTACAATGTCTGTTCTTTTTAAGTTTTAATGTTGCTCCTTTCTTTCAGTTGAAAAAACTTGTTTTTTGATTAATTTTAGTTTCAAAAAGTCTCTCAGGCATTTGACATAAAATTCTGTTTCAATTTTTTCATGTGTCTTTGACAAAAGAATAAAGTATTTATTAAAGAAATGGCAATACATAAAGAAATCAATGCATAGTTCAAATTCTATCTTAGAAGAGACACCAATGATCCTCTTCGCTGTCTGAGTTTCGGCCAAACATAGGTATAGGCAGCATAGGCAAGGAGCTCTACCAAGACTGTGATGAAAATAGTTACTAGAAGATAAGAAAGCATTATAGTGCAGACTCTCTTAACCAGACCCCTTGAGACTAAGTACTTGTTTCAAAAAAGTGATATCCATTTTTTGTGAGCATAACTTAGATAGGAAAGACAGTGAAATCTAGACAGTAAAAAATGTAAGGCTAAAAATTGACAGGAAGACGAACCCACGTGATTCTAAAACAATTTTTTTGGGGGGGAGGGGATGCTAAGACACAATTTAGCACATATGGATGATTTAGGATTCTCGCTATGAGGCCAAAAACTAGTCAAACTCCTTCCTGGAGGAATCAATTCTAATTTGTATTAACTTAATTATCTAACTTTTAGATATGATAATTAAAAGAACATGCTAAACATAGATATCTCAAGCAAGAGAATCTTGTATTCTAAAACCACCAGCAAACAATACAAAACTTCAAAGTGGCGATTGTATTTTCAAAGACAGTGAAATTATATACGAGGAAGTTCTCTACGCTAGAAAGCTGCAGCTGAAAGATTCATATTCAAATATCCCGCTTTCAAATGTTTTTTGTATAAAAAAAAAAATTATTCTGTCAATCCATAAGATTCTAAGTAACATGAAAATCAAATATGATTCGGGACAGAGGATTAGAGCAATTAGTCAAGTGCATAAGTGCCACCAGGAAAGTTACCAGGTGACGGGGGGAGGGGCAAAGCTCAGGAGCTTTTTTCCTTTTACTGAGATCTAAATAGAAATTCGTACACTATTACTATTTTATAACTTTTTTTTCAATATCTGTTTATGTCCAAAGGTTTTTTTTGGTTCCTAGTCTCCTTGACAGTGCCCATGGTCTAGTGTATTGAATTCAAGGACAGCATGTACCATCTTAGCTTCAGAAGGAATACCACATTACGCTTTTCCAATTACGAGAGGTAAAATATGTTATCAGAGTACTCAGTAAAAGATAATTTCATCTCATTTTCTTCGAAAAAAGGTCAAGACACAATAAATAAATCCTGGTATCTAGATCTGATTTACTATTTGATAACTCGTCGAATTTATATAATTTCCTGATCTATCAATTATTAGCATTGCATAATGCTAGTACTAATAAATAGTAGCTATTGTAACACTAAAAATACTAAGTACTAGCGTTGCATAATGCTTCTTTGTGTAATAAATACTTTTCATTCTATCAAAATATTTTGATTTTTTTTTCTTTTTTAAATTTTCCGTACTCTAAATATGATTTTTTTTGCATCTGTTTATTAAATGTTTATAAACTTTTTTACATATCCGTACTCAAAATTTAATCTAAATAGGTAGAATCCAAGAGGTAAATCAGTAAATATTATATACACTTATCTATTTACACATTGACTACATTCATTATGTAATGACATACTTTTCATTCTAATAATGATATTTAGTTTTATTTTAATTTTTTTTATTTTTTGTACAACTAGCCTGAAAGGTTAGATCCATTTAAATCAACAAAATGAAAATAAAGTAATGAATATAAATATTGACAAAACTGCTTACCCTTTAAATATAAGCAATATTCCCGATTATTATAAATAATAATTTGTTATTTTGTCATTATTTTCTTTTCAAGTTTTATTCTGAGGCTTTCTGAGGGCTGTTCCCTCCTCAATGCCCCGCTCTTTACGCTATAGTTTTTTACTGTTTTAAAAAGTAGAGTTGAGAGAAAAAGTCAAACTCTACCGTAAAGAGTGGGACGTTGAGGAGGGAACAGTTTCTTTCATATACGGAGTGATTTCTGTTCATTTTAAGTTTTAATATCGCTCCTTACTTTCAGTTAAAAAACTTGTTTTTTTTTTAATTTAATAACTTAAAGAAACAAAATTACTGAAATCAATAATTTGAATAAAGTTGACTTACAGAAAGCGGTTCCAATATAATCCGGATTTTTAGTTAAAAAAACTTGTTTTTTTTAATTTAATAACTTAAAGAAAAGAAATTACTGAAATCAATAATTTGAATAAAGTTGACTTACAGAAAACAGTTCCAGTATAATCCGGATTTTTCGGTGGCGGCGGCGCCACAAAGAACGAAATTTTTCCTTCTTTTGCAATTGAGACTGAAGAACTTGAATTGAAGAAATGAAAAAGTGCATCTGAAGAAGAGATGTACCACGATGATGTGCTATCTGAAATAAAAATTTACTCTGAATACAAGAAACTATCTGAATGAACAAAACTAAAATGCACCATTTCAAGTAAAATTAAAAACTACCTGTAGTTATAAAAAGAACTATAATAGCTTGAGTAGTAGCATGTTAAGATCACTGTTTCCAAGGAATTTGTCTTCCCTTTTGGTACGATCAATTTTCATCAGTACCTATCTAAGCTAAAATTGACCATACCATTTTCTGTTACTAAGCTTATGGGAAATTATTATATTCCTTTTTTCTCGTATTGTCAAAGTATTCTCCTTCCAAAAAGCAATTTTTTCTAATTTTGTACCAAAAAATCTTGTATTAATAAATATTTATTTGGTACTTGTATGAAATAGCCCCTACCGCTCAAGTGGTTCATTCACCGACCCATAGTAGAAAGGTTTTTTTTTTCGTTATTTTTTTTTTTTCATTTAGCTTGAGACATGACAAAGAGAAGCGATAGAGTAGACGTAAAAAAAATATAATTTGGGCTATATATTTGCAAATTAGGGTGGGGGGGGGGTGTGTGTGTGTAAAGTATTTGGATAGTGTCAAGTTAGAAAAAAATTCTTAGTTCATAATATGCAGAGTAATTTTACCTAACACAATAGACATGCAGACCCACTATACTCCCCCCCCCCTAATGTGTAAATACAGCCCAGTTTGTTTCTAAAGTATTATATTTTTATCATACTTTGGCATATTTCATTAGGACTGATCGTCAGACAAACATATTAGAAAAATATTAGGTAGGGGCTATATCATACAAGCATTAGCTGTTTTTATTTTTCATTGATATTATTGACAAAATTTCACTAAATATTATTGCAGTTTACGATTAATATTTTGACAGTCAATGTCAAAGTACCTAATGTTACTAATTACCAACTGACTTTCTCCCTTGAGGAAGAAGGCCCACACCAGGCCATTCAGCGCGTCCCCAGGTGGCGGATAGGGGAAAGCCTTGCAGATATGCAGGGTACCTCCGGTGGTGATGGAGGCGCGGACCAAGGGGGGACCCAGCCCCTGGGGGTCTTAAAATATAACTGGGATACCCTCGCCTGGGGGACATAAATTCAGGCGGAGGAGGAAGAAGGTCCCTCTGATGTAGACTGAGCTGGGCCCACCGGCGTGTGGATATGTCCCATCAGCTTCAAACCTTCTCCCAACAATGGCTAAAATCGTATGGTATAGCAGATTATCATCGTGGGAGGATCCTCTTCAGGAGGACAACTGCGAAAGGGCGAATGATTCAGCGACGAACAACGGCCTCTGCAAGTTGACGGAGAGGAGTGGCTTACCGCCGTCTCCTAACCAGCCTTGAAACCTTTCCTTTTAACAAATGAATTATCGGCTCTATGAATCAAAGCAGAATTACTACCGCGTCCGGGGAAACCGACGAACCTATCGATTTGATGATGATGATGATGATGGCGAATGGAAGTAATATTGAACATACTACCGCGTACGGAAAAGCCGACGAACATGCTACCGCGTACGGGGAAGCCGACGAACATACTACCGCGTACGGGGAAGCCGACGATCATAATAGGCCTATGACGATCCCCGGACGGGATGAGGATACCCTGCGACTCATCTCCACTAAAACTGTACTCAACATAGGAACACTCAATACCCGGACTTTAGCCAAACCAGGAAAAAAGGATCTACAACTGAGAGAACTAAACCGATATAAGTGGGACTTAGTCGGGCTATCTGAGACACACCTCCCCCGAACCGGTGAAGAAACTATCTCTGGAACCTCCCTCCTACTCTCGGGACGCACCGATGGCACTCACTGACAGGGTGTTGTATTCATCCTCTCACCAACTATAAAAAAGGCTCTGATCTCCTTCACGCCCGTATCTGAAAGGATAGCAACCATTAGACTAAAGGGATCCGTGTCAAACCTTACCATCATCCAGGTATATGCTCCTGACTCTGCTCGAAGCGATAAAGAATGCGAACAGTTCTACTTTCAACTTCAAAGTGTCACCGACCAAACAACAAAGAAAGATATGCTCATCGTCATGGGCGACTTCAACGCTATCACGGGCAACGATCAGATTGATCGGAGAGATGTAATGGGACCACACGGCCATGGCCGATTGAACGGAAGAGGTGAAAGGCTAATTAGTTTCTGTAGAGAAAACGACCTGCATATAACTAACACCTTCTTTAAACACAGACACCGTCGTAAGGTCACCTGGAGATCCCCCGACGGAGTAACTGAAAGCATGATAGACTATTTGCTGATATCTAGACGCTGGAAGTCCTCAATAATGGATACTGTATCCCTTCTTGGTGCAGACTTTGATTCGGATCACTCACTCCTGATGTCCAAACTCAAGCTAAGACTGAAACGACTCCCTAAGACGACAAGAATCCCTAGATTCCGGACAGAGCTGCTTCGCGACCCCATAAAAAAGGCGCCTATACCACCAGCCTATCGTCAAAATTCCGAGCTATCCTAGAGAACTTCACTTCCCTCACTACCGTCGAAGAGATTGATCAACTGGCTGAGCATGCAACTTCTGCAGTTTTGGAGACAGCAAATGATGTCCTCGGGAGGAAAACGAAAGACGAAAAGCCGTGGATTACTGAAGAAATGATCCAACTATGTAACCAAAAGCGTCTCTGCAACAACAAAGCTGACCCATGCAGCCGAGACACCTATAAATATCTCAAAAGGAGAATCAAACTGGAAGTCCGAAAGGCCCTGCGTAAACATGTTACCGAGAAATGCAAGGAATGCGAAACCCAGTTTAGGAACGGAAACAGTCAAAAACTCTTCAAAACAGTTCGTGAACTGTCTAGCAGGAAAGATCCCATCTCCACAGCAATCCTAGACAAACAAAACAATCCCATCAACGACGCAAAAATGAAACTCGAACGATGTAAGGAATATTTTTAAGATAAATTAAATCCGCAGATCATTGCCGATCCCAGCATCCTAAACTCCTTCCCCATTAATGATCGAGAACCTCCACCACCACTCTTGAAATAAGAAACTGAGGCAGTGATAAGATCCCTGAAACGAGGGAAGGCCCCAGGACCGGACGGTATCACTGCTGAACTAATTAACATTGACTCAGAGGACGTCGTCGAATTGTACCACAAAGTTGTGTCAGCCGCATGGTCAACGGGCCACGTCCCACAGCTATGGTGTAAGGCAGCAATGATTCCAATCCACAAAAAAGGCTCAAGAAGAGAGTGTAAGAACTACCGCCCGATCAGCTTGACTAGTCATCAAACTAGAATACCAACCAAAATTCTCCTACGTAGAATCCAAGCAATTACAGCCTCCGTTCTGGGTGAATACCAAGCAGGCTTCCGACCTGGACGATCGACCATTGACCAAATCTTCACCGTTCGTCAGCTCATGGAACGCTTTGTCGAGTTCAACAGAGACCTATATCATCTCTTTATTGACTTTCGGCAAGCCTTCGATTTAATCTGGAGGAAAGGTCTGTGGCACATCCTAAGACATTACGGTATCCCCGACCAAATCGTCACGATTATTGAGAATATATACAGCCAATCCAGAAGCCGGATACTCACCAATGATGGACTCTCTGATGAATTCTCAACATCCTCGGGAGTTTTATAAGGATGTATTCTGTCACCCCACCTGTTCAACCTGTTTCTTCACGCCATACTGTCACTGATACCAGACGAACATGGAGCCAAAATAGGTGGAGTCCTAGTAAACAAGCTCGCCTATGCTGACGACATCGACCAGCTCTCTACAACGGCCGCTGATCTCCAAAGACAAGCAGACTGTCTCAACGAAGCCACAAAACCTTTTGGCATGCAAATTAACGCCAAAAAAACGAAAGTTATGGTCACGTCACGCAAAAAACAAGATGCTACTCCTTCCATAATGATTGACGGCCAGCCAGTTGAAACGGTCGACCAATTCGTCTACCTGGGCAGTCTCCTCACAGCGTACAACTGTCATACCTCCAACATCAAACGCCGCCTAGCTCTTGCTAGCTCCAGTTTTAAAAGGCTCACAAATATCTGGAAATGCCTAAACCTGTCGAACCAACTGAAAGTTCAACTTTTAAACAGCCTGATTGTGCCAATTGCTATATATGGGTGTGAGACCTGGACCCTGAAGATCGAAAATGAGCGCAACCTACTTGCATTCAAGATGAGATGTCTCCGTCGCATCGCAAGAATCACCTACACTGAACATTTGACCAATGAGGAGGTGCGAAGACGGCTGAAGTCCACCGACACAATCCTAAATAAAATCAAACGACAATAACTGCGATGGCTCGGGCATGTCAAGAGAATGGACCACGACCGTCTACCAAAAATCTCCCTCGAAGGAACCGTAGACGGATCTCGACCACGAGGAAGACCTCGCAAGAGGTGGATTGAAAACTTTGACCGAAAGCACATCGTAGAGTTGACTCGAACTGCACACGATAAAACAACGTACCGAGCCCTAGTTCATTCCCTGTCAAAAGAAGTGGCCCTAAAACGTCCCGCAAGGATGGGTGGGACTTAAGTAAGCAAGTAAGTTTCTCCCTTGATAAAATCGGGTAATTTGAGCTGATATTATTCTAGTTTATCATTAAGACTTTGAAATTCTTTATCTAAGAACCTTATAATAATTACAAAATCTCAATTGACCTGTTCCCATGATGATACTGGCCTAATTTGACCAAATATCCTTCCAGCTTATCATTTTTTTGGAGCTACATACCCCAAAACCTTAGGATCACTAAATACCGAAAGACCTTGTATTACCAAATGCTATATATTACTGAAAAATAAACATACATGGTCATTAGCACTTTGGAAGTCTATAACTAAAAACCTTATATCCTTAAATTCCAAAAATACACTGTCTTAAGCATGGACGTATCTCCTGTATTTTCAAGCTGGTCGAGAGGGACAAGAGGTCTCACCCCCATATTGGGGACTGTCCCTCGTATCTATATCAGAAAAAAACATTAAATAAAAAACAGGTTTTTTCAACTGCAAATAAGGAGCAGCATTAAAACTTACGACAAACAGTAATTGTTCCGTATATTAGTGGATCACCCCCTCCTCAATCCCTCGATCGTTACTCTAAAGTTTGTTAGCGCTTAAAAAAGCTTCTTATTCTAAATCATAGGCCCTTGTATTTCAGCGGTCGTTCTTAAGAAATTGGGAATACATACCAAACTGTAGTCTAAAGAGAGAGGGATTGAGGAGGGGGTACACCCTCTTTAAATATACGGATTAGTTTCTGTCCATTTTAACTTTTGATGTTGCTCCTATTTCAGTCGAAAAAACTTGGTTTTCTTAAATTTAGTTCCTGATCGTTTTTCATATCAGGCCTTAAAATTTCCTCTTTCTCAGAGGAGAATCATCCCTGGGAAATCTTATGTAAAAAATTACCCCTTCCACAAAAACCTTCCATATGTTTCCCAGTGCCGAATTCTGTATGCAAACAATTTACATAATTTATAGCCATCTTCCCAGAGGTTCAGATGAGGGTCATGTATACTCCAGAGGACTAGTTATCGGACCTTTCAGCTATGCAGAGCCTAATTCACATCTCAAAATTTAATTGGATGTCTTTGGGGGAATCTGTTTGGTCACTTAAAGAGACCACCAGAACTTTTAATTTCCATTTTAATGAGCCCTCTCACGATATTCTAGGACAATTGTTTTGATACCATTCTCCCTGGGACAAAGAATACAGATTCCACATTTTGTAGATAGAAGCTTGAATCCTCTACAATAGGGTTCTCTGATGTGTTGAATCTGATGGTGTGATTTTTATAAAGATCGTTTTAGTCTATGTGTGTGTTTTCTCCCTTTTCCGAAATAAAATACATATTGAAGTATGAATAAATCTTGTTGAATCAAGTCTTATCAATGCTGCTATTATTGAACGTGCATTTTAACTGTTGTGTCCATTATTCACGCATTCAGTAATTTATTTTAGACGGCTATGGCTTGGGATTGGGGTGGTAATTGAAATATAAGTCAACTAATCAAAGGATAAAAAAAGTAATTAGAGAAAATTGTTGTCAGAATTTCAACCACTATGTTCTCATCCAAACTTCAATATTAAAATTGGCATACTGTAGAAAGAAACCATTCTTCTTATAACTATTAGTACGGTCATTACAGTTCGTAAAACGTAATTTATTCCTAAATTTCAAAAATGTGTTACTCTACAATTTTTCATGAGAATCCCAGCCTCTATTTTTCCACCTCTAATTGTCCTACCTCTAAAATCCCATTAAATACCTCTTAAATAGCTCTAAAATTTTGGTAGCAGTGTTTTAACGCCACTGCGGTTTTCCGCCACCATATGTTTTCCGCCACCTTTTAATTCAAGTAGGTCAGGATAGACATAGATATATGCATAGACATAAGAACAGACATTGAAATAGACATAGAAAAAAACACAGACATAAACTATCCTAGCCTGTCTATTCTGACTCAACTAATCCCCTTGATGACGCAAGATTTCCTGGGTGGTGGAAAACTGCGGTGGCGTTAGAACACCCAATTCAAAATTTCCCACCTCTAACAGCTCACCCTCTAATTGTCACGATCTTTAATCTTAATATTGAAAACATGGCCAAACTTCAAATCATCTTTATAGCTCTTTGTCATCTCAGTTCATCTCTAGCTTGGCCTTCTACGTTCTTAAGCAACTAACGATAGTTTGTAAATCTACCTGCACAAAGAGAGTGAGGTGGGGAATTGTGTCCACCTACGACTTACTTTAGCCTGTATTCGGGGTTAGGGAGTTTGAACCCCCCCCCAAAAAAAAAGGTTTTGTCCGACTGGTAAAAACGTCACAATAATGAATATAAATAAATTTTGGTGTGTTTTAATTTTTTTCTAACTGGAAATTTTTTATTCTCCCCTCCCCCAAAAAAGATCCTAGATACGGCCCTAATTCACCGTTATAAAAATATGAAATTTATTATTGAATATGACTTACTATAAAACTGTAAAAGCTCTCCCTTTCCTTGCAATAAATTTGTATACGGATCTAAGTGGAACATTTCACCATCAACAGCAATAGTTACAACTTCTTCCTCCGTGACAGTAGCATAGTGAAGTTCTCCACCACTTTTAAGTACGCTGATTTCCTTGACTCTTTTCCCATCAGGTTGTGCAAGTTGATAAGTAACTCTGGCTCCATAAAATTGAAGATTGTTCCCTGTTCCGTTATTGTTCAGAGATATTTCAAGAAACTGTTTCAGTTCACTACCTTTCAGCTTAGCTAAACCAACTATTGTGTTTGTAGGGTACATCTTAAGAATTTCCTCTAGATTTACCTTCCCTATAATAAAAGAAATATAGTGTATACGAAACAATAGCAGTTACTACTATAGCCATGACCTTGCAACTTCTGCAGATGATGACTATAACAATTACGATAATTTATCAGTACAAAAGCACTGATAAAACGAACAAGAAACCAACCAACAAAGGATGACACTTTATATTAATCATATAAACATGTAAATCTAATTCATCATAAACCTAGAAAACGAAACCTTTACAGTACATTCCTAGTCTAAGGATTATCCCCGCGTTTTGAATTTTTCCTAAATTATTTTTTCTTTTGATTCCTATCCAATGATTTTAAGCAATATAATACTCCCTAAAAACTTCTTTCCTTAAATTTAACGACTATTTTCACTCCCCTACAGAATAAAAAAGGTTTTTCCAACATCTCTGGACGTTTTATGGTGCTTGATTCGACCCTTTGCTTCCTCCAAAAGGTAACCCGCCCCCTCTTGCACTTACCAGACATTGAACAGGAAAATATTCTTAAGTAAACATAAAATTTCTCTTTTATTATTTTTACAGGATCAAATCTTTGACTTTTGAACAGAAGATATATATATATTTTTTGTAAAACTTATTACGTATAAATTAGTTTTCATTTCTTTTTACAACAAGATTTGTGTATATATTACCTTACTACATAAGGAAAACAACATTGTCACATAAGGTAATTAATTGTCAGTGACCTGAAACCGGTAAATTGTGGCACCTATCACTCTTAAAAGTCCCCTCTAGCCTTTTTATTTATTTGCTACGCTTAATAGACCCCATAGGTTTCTAAATGAACTTCTTTTTGAATAATCACAATTTATCTATAGACTAATTTAAAAAGCCGAAACTACTCCTCTCCAAAAAAAAAATCCAAAAAAAGAAAATGTTTAAAAAATACTCGACTATAAAAGGTTTCCGTAAGAGGAATAAAAAAATACATTTCTAATTTCATGGTGCAAGATATTGGGAGTAAACACTGAATATTTGAAGTCAGTATCTAAATTTGGTGAGCCTAATAGTCAGGTACGGGAAGTCAAGAAAATTGACGTTAGAAATACATACTCACGAATTTATTTGGCTAAAACCGTTCGCATGCTATCAATAAACCTTTCGTAAGATAAATGATTTTAGGACCAATTTGTAATCAGAAGAAATATATTTCTAATTTCATGATGCAAGATATTGGGAGTAAACACTGAATATTTGAAGTCAGTATCTAAATTTGGTGAGCCTAATAGTCAGGTACGGGAAGTCAAGAAAATTGACGTTAGAAATACATACTCGCGAATTTATTTGGCTAAAACCGTTCGCATGCTATCAATAAACCTTTCGTAAGGCAAATAAATGATTTTAGGACCAATTTGTAATCAGAAGAAATATATTTCTAATTTCATGATGTAAGATATTGGGAGTAAACAATGAATATTTGAATTATCTAAATTTGGTGAGCCTAATAGTCAGGTACGGGAAGTCAAGAAAATTGACGTTAGAAATACATACTCACGAATTTATTTGGCTAAAACCGTTCGCATGCTATCAATAAACCTTTCGTAAGGCAAATAAATGATTTTAGGACCAATTTGTAATCAGAAGAAATATATTTCTAATTTCATGATGCAAGATATTGGGAGTAAACACTGAATATTTGAAGTCAGTATCTAAATTTGGTGAGCCTAATAGTCAGGTACGGGAAGTCAAGAAAATTGACGTTAGAAATACATACTCACGAATTTATTTGGCTAAAACCGTTCGCATGCTATCAATAAACCTTTCGTAAGGCAAATAAATGATTTTAGGACCAATTTGTAATCAGAAGAAATATATTTCTAATTTCATGGTGCAAGATATTGGGAGTAAACACTGAATATTTGAAGTCAGTATCTAAATTTGGTGAGCCTAATAGTCAGGTACGGGAAGTCAAGAAAATTGACGTTAGAAATACATACTCGCGAATTTATTTGGCTAAAACCGTTCGCATGCTATCAATAAACCTTTCGTAAGGCAAATAAATGATTTTAGGACCAATTTGTAATCAGAAGAAATATATTTCTAATTTCATGATGTAAGATATTGGGAGTAAACAATGAATATTTGAATTATCTAAATTTGGTGAGCCTAATAGTCAGGTACGGGAAGTCAAGAAAATTGACGTTAGAAATACACGCTCTCGAATTTATTTGGCTAAAACCGTTCGCATGCTATCGATAAATCTTTCGTAAGGCAAATAAATGATTTTAGGACTGATTTGTAATCAAAAGCATGAAATGGTTTTGACTAAAGATAAGAAAATTCAAGGAAGAATAAAGCCAATTGGTTTGGTTGACTCTTGGGATGAAAAAAATACGGTTATTTTAGAACCCTTCAGTGACTGCTGAAATAATTCAGCAATTGCACAACTTAGAGCTTGGCTGTTATTTCACTTCAATGCCAGATCAGTTCTTACCCTGGGGGTGTTTGGATGAAACTGGTCTTAAAAAAAATATATTTATTAGCTTAGGATGCTTCTAAGAATGTTTATATAGGTAATTGCTGCGCATTAGCATTTTTTTCCTAGTGTAGGGATTTATATATGTAATGGTTTATATTTTTGTTAATTACGTTAACTAAAGTCAAAGTCAAGTCACCATACCCCATACATATTTTTTTAACTATTTAAAAATACACATTTGCCGGACCATAAATTCATTCCACCTTTTGTGTGGGAGTAGAAATGCGTTTGAATGGGGTGGGCGGTTGTCATAAAGAAACTTTTAAGAAATATGGAAACTTCTTGGGATGATGGGAGGCTTTGAATAGATTAGGGTGGAAGAGAAGATTTCGTAGCTTTGTTTGTCTCAGATGGCTTTGTGCTACAATGAATTGTTAGTAGTAGTAGTGAGAATGTGTTTGAATTAAGTTGGATTGTACAGGAATGGTGTTTAGGAAAGAAGAGTATATGTTATAAATGCATGGTATTTTGCTTTACTGACTGGAAGTGTGCACAATGATGAGTCTTTAGAGGAAGAGCGAGTCAAGGGGAGCCCCTAGAGATAGGGCTCAAATTTAAAATTTTAATGTTAAATAGGTGGCTTAATTTTATTTTTTTATCTTAAATCCAATTCTTTATTTTTGCTGCTTCGCTACGTTTCTTCTATGGCCCTGTAGTTCCATGTAAATACTAGGTAAAAATTATTAGTACGATACAAATAAATTTTGCATTTTTATAGCTATTGACACATACTAAAGACTGGGTTAGCTGTGGGGTCGTTTATACCATCCAACCTCTTACAGTCTAAAAATATAACACATCAAAAGCCCATAGAACAAAATTAGCTTACCTTCCTCGATTTCTCCAGTCATTAGAGATGATCGCCAAAATACCACCGCTGGCTTTTCCATAACCTTTTCCTCCTGAATCAAATATTCCCAAACGGCCTCTGTAATGCAGTTTCCAGCTGTACACTCACCAATACTGCAGTTCTGAGCGGATATTTTATACTCAAGAACTGCCATTTCTTCCTCAAGCAAGGCTTCAATCTCAGTTAAAGTCTCCTCGACGTATTTCTCAGCTTCGGTATCTGGAAGAAGATTCAATTTTCATGTAGTATAAAATATCATTTTGAAAATTCTTTATTTTCTGATAACTCAGTACGACCACAAATGGGGCAATTGTTAACTTATTTTTAGGAAAAAGGTAGAAAAAATGTAATGGAAGAGAAAAAATTATAAATGTGAGGAATTAGAAAGTTTGAAAGCCATAGAATGCCAAGTAAGAGGTAATACTGATAGATAGTAAAGTAAAGTAAATAATAGTGAAATCGTGATGAAAAGTGTTACAAAAAAGCAGGGAGCCTTGGAGTAAAAAAAAGAAGAAAGAAATGTGATTGTTTTTTTCTTTTCAGGATTACAGGAGAAGAAAATGAAACACTATTACAAGGGATGTCCGATATATATATATATATATATATATATATATATATATATATATATATATATATATATATATATATATATATATATATATATATATATATATATATATATATATATATATATATGTGTATATGTATATATATATATGTATCCCTTGACCTATTGAGAACGTAATGGGGCCGTAATTAAGTACATAATGAGGCCAGTTCTTCCCCTAGTTCTTTGAAGTGAAGGTAACTTTAAATATTTCAAACTTTGTTGATAAGTTAAGTTTATTAATAAAGTTAATACATTCATGTGTAATACATGAAAAAAAAACTGGTTCAACTAAATCTTCTAGCCTACCCATGAACTTGCAAAAAGAAAGCAATAGTGTTCCACATTTGGCTAAAAAAATGAAACATTTTGCATTGAGCTGTGAAATATATTGGACGAATAATAGTTAGTAATGTGAAATTGAAGATTCAGCATAAAATAGGACAAGGCTCTATACATATACATGTATATATATATATATATATATATATATATATATATATATATATATATATATATATATATATATATATATATATATATATATATATATATATATATATATATATATATATATATATATATATATATATATATATATATATATATATATATATATATATATATATATATATATATATATATATATATATATATATATATATATATATATATATATATATATATATATATATATATATATATATATATATATATATATATATATATATTATATATATATATATATATATTCATATATATATATATATATATATATATATATATTATATATATATTATGAATATATATATTCGTAAAAATACATTTTTCGTGATAGATTATTTTTGATTAAGAAAAAAAAATTGCTCCCATAATTTGAGCATGTGCATGATGAGCCATTTTAGTCTTAGTTACTCTTTGAATTAGCTACCTCCCCCCCCCCTCCTTCAGGTTATATTGCAGATCTCTCCAAACACAAACTAGTCCTTGAAGAAGTCTATCTCAGCAATTCTATATTTTTCAATACTTTGTCGATAAAGAAGAATCTCTTTTAATACATTTCGTTTTCCGTAAGGAGAAAAGACACACCGACCTTAGAGAGTAAGGGGGCAGTTTTTCAGCCAAATTTGTGGCAATGTTTGATTGTTTTAGGCTTAAGTTGATCCTTCATTTTATTTTCTGCTCGTTTTAGATTTCATGTATTCCTTCATAAAAGTATTTATTCTTTTTTGTTTAATACAATCATTGATTGTACTTCTATCCGTTTTCGGTTTCATTTATCAATTCATAGTAATTTATGCTTATTTTAAGTTCGACTTACCATATGGCTTTTTTTCTGCTCGTTATAGGTTTTAATTTGACTTTATTTTTTTTATAATAATTTACTGGATGTAGGGAGAGTGGGATTGCATAGTTTTTGGTGTTCATTACGACTAAAGCCACCGAAACATTCATCTTGAAGATACCCTTGAACATATGCATATATCTGTCAAATATTTTAATAAATTTTTTTTTTTATTTCAGCTGTTAAAAAAAAAAAAACAAGTCAAAGCCATTCATAAGAAAAGACTTTTCTCTTGTGGTGACAACTAACCTAACAACTCGAACTTTGCAAAACATTTTTGCAATCATTGAGGTTCCCTTGGTCTTCCCTACTTGCCCTGTAGTTTTCAAGCTGATCAGTCGAAGAAACCTGAATTCTTGTGCTGTGAATCGATGTAACCGTATTCTTATCCTAAAGTTTGTTGTTTTCATTGAGGCTCATTTTGTCCAATCGACTTTCTCCGCAAGTTTCTAGCTTCTTTTGGGAGGGGGAGGGGAATTCGATGTCAAAAATCGAAACAACCCCTTTTTTTTACCAGGGCCTTAGATTTGGAATCGTGGAGTCGGAGTTTTAGTAAATTTCTTCTGAATGGAGTCGGAGTTGGAATATTGAAAACATTTGGAGTCAAAAACATAATCTCTCCTCTGGTTCATTTTGCCAAACATACATGAACGGTAGGCTCTTAGCCAATCGGCCAAAAACAAATTCGGGGCCGTTTTGGGCGTCATGAACCAATACAACCAAATTTTTTGAATACTTTTATCTCCACTGAGGTCTTCTTGTCCCTGTCTATCCGTTCTTTAAGTCTTAACCCCATCAGATAAAAACTAATTATTTTTGGGATATTCTTCGGTTACGAGTCAATGCAACTGTTTTTTTTTTCTTTTCTTTTTTCATTTATTAGACTAAGATTATATCCTTTGATCCACTTTACATGCTTAGCAATTGTAAGTGAATCGGAGAGGTTAAATATGCTGGCTCAGTTTCTGGTGCTGCCTATTAATACAATTAAACTCAGGCGAGGATTTACGCATAGGCCCAGTAGGCCTTAGCCTAGGGGCGCACCATACCAAGGAGTTAAAAAAAAAACACCGAGCGATTTTTTTCTTAACAAAAGCTGGACAGGTGTGATTTATCGTCAAAGTACCGGGTGCACTTTACTGCTGCGTTGCCTATTCACAGAAAAGTGGTTTTAAAACAACACAGAAATTCCGTAAGCTGTCCGTATTTATAAGTTATGTATTATGTAGCTATGTTATAAGCTATGTAGCTGTTGTATTTATAAGCTGCCCGATCTCTCCCATGAATGGCAGCTGAGAGCTCGGTATCACCTATCTTTTGCATTACTTTTCACTCGTCAGTCATCAGTTGGCTTCTCTTCAGGGCTTCCACTATCCCCAAGGGGCATGTTTTTGGGGATTTCCCCGTAAATCACATGGGCACCGGAAATGCTTGGGCCTAGAGGCACCAAATATTTAAATCCGGCCCAAACTAAACTTCAAGATTTGAGAAAAATGTGGGCCATTTTTTGGCTTCACATATTGATACAGCCAACAATAGTTTAATTTATACTTCTGCATAAGGATCCACCCTGACCCAGAAACTTATGAGCCCATTTTCACGCTGACTGTGAGTAATAATTATCTGATCCAGAAAAAAAAAATTAAAGCCTTTTGTCCTTGCCCATCTTTGAAAAAAATGTTTTTACTTTTTTTTAAGTGAAAGAAATCTGTTTTCCAAGTTTCTATCTTGGATAGGGGTTTTTGTTACTGAACCTTTATGGACCTTTACTTCAAGTTTATGAGAAAGAAATTGCTGGCTTTTTTACATGATACAAAATTTCGAAGACAAAATGTTTTAGCTATCACACCCCCCATCCAAAATAACGCTTAAAGCCGCATTACTTCCCTCCTCTACAATACACCCTAAAAATTTCAATTTGATCCCCAAAGGCGTTCCTGAGACATTACAGACAAGCTAATCGGATCATCAGGTCACAAATATCTTTTGATGTAACTCGCTATCTCACCTTTATAAAAATACCCACAGAGACGTATTTTGCAAAAGATTTCGGGTAGATCGGAGACAAAAATTGAGTTCCTTTATTCCACGTAACGGCTGTATTAGCATTCCGTTGTGCTTATGGTTAGCTCGTTGTCTTATTAGGAAAGTAACTAATAAGAAACGTTTTTGAATCGAATGCACTGAGGCCAGTTCTCAAAAAACGTATCTCTCGGTACTGGGCTGGCCAGTGCACTTTCGAATCCCGGACCGAGGAGGCAACTTGTAAGTGTTGACATGAAAGAAATTCTAAGGTGGCTAAAATCGACTACCATAGGAAATAAAAAAAAAAAATTAACAGTGTACATTTAGCGTATACAGTAAAATAGTATTTAGTGTATACAGTGTATATTTAGTGTACATGGTAAAAAATTTGATTCGCCCTATATGAAATTTAAGTATTTAAATCACTAGACCGCTTAAATATCTACAGTAAGAGGTACACAAAGAAATCTAATATATTTAGTCATCAGATGATTTTATCATCTATAGTAAGAGTTGCATCCAGGTAATTAATTATATAAACAAATTAACAGACGGCTCTGACTTCTACGATAAGTGGTACATTCAAAATTTTAGATATTTAAATCAGAAGAACATTCTAGCATCTATTATAAGAAATCCATTCAGATATTTAGTCTTGAAACTGGCCAGAACCTGACCTTGAACCATCTAGTCAAACAGTTCGTGGTAACGAACTGTAGTAATAACTATAAGGGTTCATCCAAAAATCTAGATATTTGAATCACGAGACAATTTGAGCATCTATGATTAGAAATACATCTAGATATCTAGTTATAAGGACTATCCAACAGCTCCAGTATCTATGAAATATGAAATAACTTTAAAGCCATGTTGCTTTTACATGAGTTCTCGCAGTCGTAATCGCCAGTTGTCGTGCTTGCAGTCACAAGTAGTCGTAGTCACAATTAAAAGTAGCCAATATAGCAGTCGAGTTACATCTGTATCCGTGGTCGCAAGCAATTACAGTCGCAGTCATAATTTTCTGGAACCTTTGTATTAGTCGCAAGTATACACAAGCTTAAGCAGTCACAGTGTCATGTAAACAGCAGTAATAGCCGCCAGCTGTCACAGTCGCCAGCTGTCACAGTCACAATAAGTTGCAATTGTAAGCAGCAGTAGTCTAAATATCCTTTAGCATGCCTTTGAAGTTCCAACTTAGTATTCTTAGTCATTCCTTAGATATTTCTGTTGTGCCCTTTTGACATCGTTTCTGAATATAATGTGGTTTTGTTTTGTTTGACAACCCCTTCAACATTTTCTAAAAGTTTTACCTTAATACCCTTATCCTTTTTGGCGACTCGGGATCACGCATGCCCCTTTTTTTCCAATAGCCAACCATATAATTTATAACAATTGCCTCATTGGAGTAGTATCCCCAAGATGGTCTTACACGCACCCATGCCCACTACTCCTTTCTTCCTTTAATGATTTAAGCTGAACAGCAGCTCCCTCAAGACACAGATGCATGTTGCCGTCATAGGAAAAGTTTTTTTTAGAGATGCAGGTGTATGTTACATAATTGGAGTTGAGGGTATGGGGAAAACTTCAGGGAGCCCGCAAATCAAGATTTTCTTGGGTTTTACCCAAGTAGTTTCTTTTAAAGAAAACTTGTAAGGGCCAGGGCTCGTTTACTTCAGGATTTCTAAGATTGCTCTTTAAAAAACCTCCAGGACTTCTTTACTTAAGGATTTCTAAGATTGTTATGATTAAAAACCTTCAGGACTTCTTTACTTCAGGATTTCTTAGATTTTTCTTTAAAAAACCTTCATGGCTTCTTTACTTCAGGATTTCTAAGATTGTTATGATCAAAAACGTTCAGGACTTTTATAAGGGCTGTGGGGACATGGTATCCTTGCAAGCATATCTGTTAAATCCCTTGATTAATTTGGTAAAATTTTTGTTTGAAATTTTTGCTCAGTGCTGAAAAGAGGGAGCACCTAGAAAGATGGGCTGGTTGCCCTTTGATCCCTTCAACATATCCTGAAAGTTGCAGCTCAAAACCTTCATCCATTCCTTATATATTGCTGATAATCCCTTTTGACTACCAGTAAGAATATCGTCCGATTTGATTGTGTTCGGCATCCCTTTCAACATTTTCCAAAAGTTTCATCTTAATACTCTAAGCTTTTTTGGAGACCCAGGATCAAACATGCCCTCTCTTCCCAATAAAAGAATCTTATATGTTAACAATAGGCAACTGGTATTGCATACAACCCTTGCCTCGTAGGCTGTGGAGGTTACGTCAACATTGGAGGCGTATCTATTTGACCTTTGGACTATTTTGAATAAAACAACTCTCAAAATTATAATCGGATCTCAAAGTTATAATCGGATGCATTTGGGAAGAAAAGGGCGTGGAAGAGGGACTGGTTGCCCTTCGATTACTTCTGACTCATAAGAAAGGCACTAGAATTTTCGATTTCCAATAGGATGAGCCCACTCTAAAGCTTATACGACCACCCCCTTCATATGTAGGGCCTATGGGGAAAAAATACATTGAAGCCTTATGGCTCTACCTTATAGGCTTCGCTAGAACTTTGCCTCTGAACAACGCTAGAACGTTGCCTCTGAAACAAGTGCATATTATTGTATCACGTCTTCCGATGCTATAATCGATGATAATTGGAAAAAAAACAAAATATTACCACCCCCTTCATATGTACTTCCTCTGGGAAAAAAAATAATACATTGGAGCCTTAAGACTCTATAGCCTTCGCCAGAACATTGCCTCTGAAACAAGTCAATATTAAAGTATCACCTTCATCGATGCTATTATCCATGATAATTGGATTGCTTGATTTGGTACTGGTAATTGCTCCTATTTCTGGATCGATCTCTAGCTCCAAATTACCAAGGTACTTCCCTTTGTGAGGAACTTGAACAGCAAACTGAGGGTAATTTGTACCATCTTCTAGTTTATATGGATATGTTTCATTTACCGGATCTAAAATAAATCAGAAATAAAAGGTTTATTATGCGTTTCAAGACTCTGTTCTTAAGAATCTGTATGTTTTTTAAAAAACCTCACTTGTGAGAGTTTTAGTCTTAATCGCAAAGGGTAGATATTAAAATTTTAGTTATAAGCTAGTGAAAAGTAGCTATAGCAATGCAAGAAAGACTATAAATGAAGCACCATAAATACACTAAAGACATTCTTCTTCCTAATTACTTTTCTTTTCAACTACTTATATCTCAGCCAATAAGCGGCCTTTCTCCTTACTGAAGAGAGGTTTATCTGCCGGAATATCTCGTATCTTTTCCTTTCATGAAGATGCTAAAAGTGGCTCTGTGTCAAAGTAATCTTGAAAGGGACAAAACAATTCAAATTGTTAGTCAGCGATTCTTTCAAAAAATATATTTAATCTGACCAAACTCCCAAGAATAATCGTTTCTCTGGTTTGTCCGTGACCGTAAAACGTGCAACCCTTAAAAAAGCTCAGTTAGTTTTTTGAAAAGGGAGGGGAGCCAAAAGAAAATGTTATTTTTGCCCACATTTTTACTTGAGAGGGTACTTTGACCCTGGTTTTGGAGGGACATATTATGTTCTCGTAGCTTAATAAATCATTTCAATTTGTGCTCTTTGTTATGGAATCTGTATTTCTGTTTTTAATCGCTATAATAATTTATTTAATCAGGTGATTTCCTTTTCTTGTTTTTCCAAGGAATATTTGTACGCGTTCCATCACACTTATTATGAATTGTTAACGTTTTTAGTATAGCTCTTTTATTAACTTATTTATTATTATAGTTCCTTGGATTGTTTAGTGTATTGTGCATAAAAATAACCAATTAAAAGGGCAAATTGTATTTTTTCCTTTTCTTGAAAAGCTGACTTTTCCCTTTTTTTGAAGAGAGAAAAAGAAAAGAAAAACATCCTTTGAAAAGTTGCCACACAAATTAATAATAATCAATAGGAATGATTCCCTTTAATTTGGCTACATATATTCTAGTTGTCACGGTTGCAGCGGTACCTGCAATCTAGTAAAGGACGTAGCGCGGCCCATAGTAACCAAAAATTAAAATCGCGTTCAAGGAACTGACAAGTGAGAAAAAATTACCATTTCTAGCTGATTCAAGAGTGGTAACTATAATCTAAATTAGTCTTAACAGTAAGTTTGGAAAATAGCCTGACCCCACCCCCCCACACAAAAAAAAACTTGCATCGGATCGAAACATAAAGTACACCATTGGAATTACCAGGGCTGAAAACCCCAATTAGTAAACTTTCAGTTCCCAGGCTTGGACAACAAGGAAAACAGCTTTTTTGCATGGGTCACTCTGATGTGTCCAATTTTTTCTTTCCTTTTTTTCTCCACTCCTAGCAGGATACTGGAAAATCATAGAGAGCTCTTTAATGACTCATAGATTATTCGAAGTACTCACGTTTGGTTGGGTTTCACGGGTCATAAGAATTAGATCGAGCTCAGTTCCACCACAAATCCAGTGTTAGCCGTAAACTACTCAAGACAAGATCAAAGTAATAGACGAACAATCAATAGTCTTAAACCCCCTAAAAGTAGAAGTATCCTAAAGATTTTCTGGGTATGGATCAAGACCGCATTTTTGAAAGTGGCAGACGGATGGTTCATAGTGGGAAGGAGAGTTTTTTTTTATAGTTTTCGCAGCAGTTCACCATATATTTTATATTTAAAGCTTTTTTTCTTATTCAATCAAAACGATTTACTTTATACTTGTAAAAACAAAAAGCAAAAAAAGCAACAGAAAATGAAGTTGCCAGTTACCACATAGAGGAGGTGGCAATAGACTTTCTTTCTCTGTTGGTCTAATACTTTATACTGTCCCTTGTATGACATATTTTGTTTGTAGCATTTGATGAAACCTTACCTGGTGCCGATCCCATGTCGGTGTTATACATAAAGTAAGAATCTCCACCACCACTGACAATGACATCTATTTCTTTGAATCGGTTGAGTAGACTTTTGGCTTCAGAAATTGTAGAACTGCCTATAAGAAAAATTTTAATTTATTATTTGTAAAACTACTTTAATGCGCTATATAATGTACCGTATCTATTAATCGTAAGGGACAAATTTGGAATGGCAATACTAAAAAAAAACTAAAATTGTTTCAACCAGAGGAGATAAAGTTTAATCAAAAAGTATTTTTAGAAAACTTTCATTTAACTTCGCCTAATTGCAGCAGCTTCTTTAGCCGGGTTGAAGATCGAGAAAAAAAGCTATAGCTACCAACGAATCTTATTCACACCCACTGGTGATACACTACAGGACCGAACTCGTCAAGAAGCTTATATCTGTTGTATTAATCGCGGACATTACTGCGGGAAGCAGTGATGAAATTTACACCCTCATAGCAATATCCTCCTCATTCTTTTCTAAATCTTGGAAACCGTGCTGGAAAAAGAGGGACTAAAATCTTGAAAAAAAGCCAAGTCCAAGGATCCCAAGTCTAGACTACCCTTCTTTGCGGCTGGAAAATGTTGCCAATAGGAACATCATAAATCGGACTCTTAGCTGTTTCGACCACAATGTATGAAGCACGTACTCGGACTGAATATCCACGACCAAGTACGAAAATTCTTTTAAAAAAACGAGGCAAATAGAATTATGACCCTGAAACCATTATCCGCAGCCTGTCATCTTTCCTGGCTTGGCCATGTATGTTGCAAACCCGCTTTTTTTCCAAATGAAAGCAAAGATTGACTATAAAGCCTAGGGCGAACAGAAAATGTCCTACACATGACAGTAAATCTGATTCATTTAGTTTCTCTGGTCTTTAAACTAAAGTTTAGCTTATAGTTTATTTTGAATATCAGCAATATTCAGAACGCGTAGAAACTTTAGTGAATAAAACAGAGGAATAAGTGGGTGGCAACCCCACTCACATATTGGATAATGTCAGCTTGAGATCAGAGTTTCAACGACATTTCTTAGTTTTGAAAATATTTGTTTTTTTATAGTTAATTACTAGCCATCCTATTCGGGATGGTTCTGAATAAGAAAAACAGAATACTGAAACAGAATGACAAGTTTTGTTGTCTTTGGCACAGTTTGAGTTGGGTAACAGTATTCAATATCACTGTGCAAATAGCATAAATGAGCGTAACAGAATAATGAATTATATTCTTTCGTGTGTTTTCGTGCTATTTGCACGGGGATAATTGAGTTTCTTAAGATATTTCAAACTCCAATTGTACCATAAAACAATCGAATATATCAGTCTATTGTGCGTATTTGTGCTATTTGCAAGGCGATATTGAAAGTTATTAAGATACAATTTTGTTTATTGTTTTTGTTTTCCTTTTCTTCATAAGCTGCGTTTAGTTAGCTTCATTTTGTTTTATTTTGTTCGTTGTTTTTTTTTTCTTCGTTGATACAGTCTTGAGTCCCGAATATTCGGGTATCTTTATTATCCAAAGCGTGTTGCTTTTTTTTTTTTTATCAACTGCTTTTTTTGAAAATATCATTCCCATTTTCTGAATATTTTCATTTTTTAGACTTGGTAAATGGAAAGAAAGGGCGGTCTAAGAAATTAGTTCCTAATATGAGTTCCTAATATCCTAATATTTATTAAGAAAAAAATGTGTTTTTTTTTCAGCTGAAAGTAAGGAGCGCCATTAAAACTTAAAACATATAAGATTGTTACGCATATGAGAATGGTTGTCCCCTCCTAAATACCTCGCATTTTACGCCAAAGTTTTTTTTAGAACTTTAAAAAAGCTTATTATTGTAATGAAACATTCGTTCTTAAATAATTAGAACGAAGAGTCAGACTTTAGCGTAAAGAGCGAAGTATTGAAGTAGGGGGCAACCCTCATCACATACACAGTAATTTCTGTTCGTTTCAAATTGTGATGTTCCTTCTTACTTTCAGTTGAAAAAACTTGTTTTTTGTTTAATTGCTGGTTATTTTTAAATAGTGCTGGGATATCTGGCTCCCTTTCATATAAAATTCCTTCCCTTACGGATATTCCCTCCATGAGAATTTCCATCAGCGTAAAAAATACCCCCATACCCGCTAGGAAAATACTCCTCAGAAAGTTCCCTTCTAACTGAAAATTCCCGAAGGAAATTTTTTTGCCAACGATTCCGGGTGAAAAATTTTCTAAGCGCACTTTCATTTGAAAAAGACATTAAAATCTTTTTGTTTTCAAAATAATACATTATTCTCCTCCTCTCTGGATAATTTTTTCCGTTAATACCCTCCCACTCCCTTTGCAGAAAGCTGCTCCCGTGGAAAATTTCCTCTGGAGAATTTATCTTGTAGAAAACTCCCCCAATGGAGAGTTTCTTCCATTGAAAATCCCCCCCCCCGACTACAGAAAGACACTCTAGACAATTTAAACCCGGTAGCCCCCCCCCTGACGATTCCCCTTAACATCTCTACATGTAAAGTTGAGCTGAGAAAGAGAAAGTAAGACGAATGAAAAGAATTTTGTAAAGGAATTTCGGAAAATTCCCCACTGTAAAATTTCTCCTGGAAAGTTCACCTCCTAGAAACTTCCCTCCCCACAAAATGTATCCCCTTGCAGATTCTCCCCGGTGGAAAACTCACCCCCCCCCCCCGAAAATATGTGTATAATTCTCAAATGCATATACTATATGTAAGCAATGGAAAAAGTTCAGGACTTATAGACTATCCCCAGGCGCTGTGGGGGATCATGTTTTTCCTAACGGCATGATTACTGTGTTTTTCAAGTAACGTGAACAAAATAGTTATCTCAAAATTTTATCGGACGACTTTGAGGAAAAAGGGGGATGGGAGGGGGGGGGCTAGTTGTCTTCCAATCCTTTTGGTCACTTAAAAACAGGATGAGAACTTTTAAATTTCCCACCAAATGAGTCTTTTCCAGATATTCTAGGACTATTGCTTCAATGCGATCACCCCTAAGAAAAAATAAAAAAATAAAAAAAAAACATGCATCTGTTATCTTTTTTCTGGCAAAAAAGACAAAATTCCAAATTTTTGAAGATACGAGCTCGAAACTGCTACAGAAAGGTTCTTGGATACGCTGGATCTGATGGTGTGATTTCCATTAAGGTTCTTTGGCTTTTACAGTGTGTTTAACCCCTTTTTTGAAAATCAATTAAATTTTTTCAGACTTGTAGATTTTGCTCAGTAGCTCTAAACTTAATGAATTTTATATTTTTGGAATCAGCATAATAATAAAATTCTTTTGATATATCTATTGATATTAACAATTATCGATTTTTGAGTTTCGGTTACAATTGAGGCACGTAGCTCCTTGTTTATAGTTCGTTACCGTGAATTTTATGAAAAATGAAGTTTGAATTTTTTTTCCATTTATATAAAAATGACTCCTGAAACAAAAGGGCACAATTGAGAAATAGGATTTTTTATAGTTCTAGAAAACACTTTACTTAAAGAGTGAGGTGTTGAGGAGGGGAAACCCCCCTTAAATACGTAATAATTTCCGTTCGTTTTAACTTTCAATGTTACTACTTAATTTCAGTCGAAAAAACTTATTTTCTTTTTATTTAATTTCTGACTGTTTTTTAGCAACACCGAGCAATCCACCTCCCCCTTAATGAAAAATTTCTTTCCACCAAAGAACTTCCTCCTTAGAAAGATACTCTCTCGTAACCCCCTCCCTCTCACTAGAAAAGTCCCCCTACCCCGAGAAATACCTGTATACTTCCTAATAGCCAATATTATATGTAAACAATGGGCAAAGTTCATAGCTTTTAGCCCTTTCCCCGGGTGCTGTGGGGTTCAAGTCATCCTCAGAGTCATATTTATTGACCTTTTTACTATGCTAAACAGAATGGCTATTTCAAAATTTTGATCCGACAAATTTGGAAAAAATGAGCGTGGGAGGGAGTCTAGCCACCCTCCAATTTTTTTGGTCATTTCAATAGGGCACTAGAACTTTTGATCTCCAATAAGATGAGATCCCTCCAGATCTTGTAGGATCACAGATTCAATACGATCACCTCTAAGAAAAAACAAAAAATATAAAATAAATAAACACGCAATCCTAATCTTGCTACTGGGAAAAAAAAATGCAAAATTCCTGATTTTTGTATTTAGGAGCTTGAAACGTCTACAGTAGTGTTTTCTGATATGCTGAGTAAGACGATGTGGTTTTCATTGTGATTCATTTATTTTTGGAGCGTGCCCCCCTCCCCATTTAAAAAATCAGGTAAATTTTCCCACGCTCATAGCTATTGATGGGTAACACTAAACAAAACAATTGATGAACCTTGTATATTTGACATCGTCGCAATAATCTCACTCTTTTTATGTATCTATTAATATCAGAATTCCATTTTTTAGAGTTTCAGTTTGTGTTGAGTTGAGTCCTTACAGATTGTTACCATGAATTGTTTGAAAATCCTCACCAAACCTCCTACTATCTAGGTTTCAGCTTCATTCAACAAGTATTGCTCCTTACTTGCCGTTCATCTACCATAAACTGTTTGATTCTGTATATTTAGCAGACTTATCTTTGACAAAAAATGTTATTGTTCATCTTCCAAATGCTGTTTTTTTTCCCGTCTGAAGACTTTGCCTCAGATCTCTTCTAACTACGTTTCAATTTCGTTGTTTTTATTCTAATACTTATACAGAGTTTAATTGCTTTCTGAGTTCCGCAAAGTACTTTCTAAACTTTAGAGGAGAAACTGTGAAACCTTTACAAAATCTTCGTAAAGTTTATCGACATCATGTAAGTAGGCTATGATTCATTTACTGAGCCAGATTCTTTGGAGTTGGTCAGTGTTCGTAACTCTAAGCTGTTTCACATTGCCTCAGCATAACGCATGCTGCTTGACGGTTAAAATGTGAATATTCTATGATTAGTCTGCTGAAAATAACCTACTAGTTGGAATCAAGTTTGCCTTCTTATACAGCTTATGCATTCCAGTGTGACTACCCTAATTACTCAATGAAAAACTAATACAACTTTTGGAGTTAATTTCAGTGTTCAGGGAGTGTCAAGAATTATTCTGAACAACTCAGAATTAATCAAGAACAGACTCTTTGTGGTAATATCAGCGTTTCATTTGCAGGGACTTTTTTACAGGGCCAGGTAATAACCCTGTTGCCCAACTTTTGCCAATCGAACCAGTGTACCCCACATTACCAAGTAGAGCACCGATCTGCTGTCCTAATACAGGTTATGAATGTTGAACGTGGGATAGAGGACATTATGTCTTGACATAAAAACAAAGGATTCATATCTACATTAAGGGGAAAAATCCTTACTTACCAGCAACTATAATTATAAATACACCCTGGCTCTGTAAGGTGGTTATTTCTCGTAAAATAGCCACCGATGGATCTTCCACAATAGAGCTTCCAGGAAGAAAATTCTGGAAAATAAATATTTTTGATCAGGCATATTTTTAATTAAAAACTTAATTGTTCCGATAATACATCAAGTAAAAAGTATAAATTGTGTTCTTATGTATCTTTAAACGATATACTTATTTTACTAAAACAATATGTTCTGTTTATAGCTCAAACGCAAAGAAGAGCTCGTGACTGATAGTCAAATAAAAATGGCATGGTCATGAAAGAAAATTACAGGCCCTGGCAATGAACTTTCCCAAGACCTTTCACCCTATTTATTTTTTGATTACTCTAGATTATTTTACCGAAGGAAAAAGAAAGATTACAAGCCTAAAATTTCATGGTCAAAAATGTGTTTAATTTCTTTGGTTTATATCTGTGTCATATTTTACAATCAAACCAAATTCCTTACTTGAGAGACAAAAAACCCCACCCTTTTGAAACCCAATTGGTTCTAAGACTTTCTGCGTTAAACTATAAGTCAGTGAGAACAGTGGTGTAGTTTCGTCAAAATTCTGGGGGGGGGGGGCCAAATCAGGAGCCGCTTTTTCCGAATTAAGTAAAAATCGAAGTGAAAACTAAAACATTAGCCATATGTTACCATAAAGGTAAAGATATACTAAAGAGAACTGACCCGTTTCTGTGGATGCTTGAGTTATGTTGGATTGTCTTAATTTTACAATATTTTAAAATAAACTAAATTTCAGCTGAAGGGGAGAGGAACTGGGGCTTGAGGGGGGGGGGTGCAAATTCAGATCTGGAATGGGCAGTTGTCAAATTTACTTCATGATAAATGACGCTCCTGAGTTTGGTGCTGCAATGAGTTGTTAGCAAACAACTGATGAGTAACATTACTCATCAGTAGTATATCAGTAGAGTATTACTACTGATGACTGCCCATTAAAAGGATTTATCCCTATTTGGACTTTTATTGATTGTTTTTAGTAGTAGCAGTAGGATTAGTAGTAGTAGTAGAAAAAGAAGGATATTCACTGCATAGTGGTAAAGCTCAATGATTATCTATTCCATTTGCAACTTCCTATTTGTGCGAAGCAGGTTTTCAGCGGTTGCAGCAATAAAAAGTACGAGTCGCTCAAAAATTAATATTGAGCCAGAAATGATGGTCGCCACATTTAATTTTATTCCAGAACTTCAAAATGTGTGTAGTGCAAAACAAACCCATACCTCCTTTCAATAATTGTTATGATTTTAATCATTAACTGATGTTCAATATATTGTTTCCAATTTTAAATTTGTATTTAATTTGTTATAAACTAACCAAACAACATTAAAGTGGATTTAAAATGTGCCTCGAACTGTTATTGCATATATTTGTCATTGGATGCCAGTCACTGCAACCAAGGATTATGGTGGAATGGCAGTCACTACAACCTAGACTGAAGGGGATACTTCGAAAATAGTTGATACAAAATATTTTACATTATTCCAAGAACATAGTGGTTTTTAATTTTTCGTTATTATATGAATAATCGCTTTTAAAACGTAAGTTTTCCGATTCATAAAGAAGATTAACAATTTTGAAAAAAGCTGATGTGTTAAAATATTTGTTCCCCTGAAAGAAGCAATTTTAAGACAAGCTTGCAGCAAAATCATCAGCCACAATATTGCATTATTTAAACGATTTTCTCAGCGATTTTCCATCAATTTTCAGTGTATTTTTTGATCTAAGAAAACTATAGACATCAAATTTCAAGAATTTACATTGATGGGTGGATAGAAATAAATTTCAGGTATAGGATAATAGTAAAACTTTTTCTTCTTTTGATATATTAAAACTGTAAAGGAGCAAAAATATAACATACCGAATGAAAGTTCTTAAGCCGAACTGGCCAGACATGACAATAAACAAAAAAGAGAGATAAAACTCTACAAAAAGAAAACTTCAAACAAGACGACGGCCAGTAGAGAGGAAAGACTAAAACAACGCGGATATTTCGCCTGTATCCAAACAAGGCGTCCTCAGCAGAAGATAAAAAATTAAAAGAAATATAATCTAAAAACAAATAAAAACCACCGCCAATAATAATAAATACAATTCTCGCTACTTATCCACGTAGGGAAAAGCAGCTATTTGAGTTAATTCAATAGAATAAAATTCCTTGTTCCTGTGGAAAGTTTTATATTGGTAGAACTCACCAACAATTTACTGAAAGATTTATTGAGCATCGCAACTCAATAGAAAAAACCCTACAATTAAGAAAGCCTCCGGAAACTTTTGTTTTGGCTCTAGCTGAACATACATTCTTTTATCCCGAACATTTTATTCAATTTGATGAGGCTACAGCTATTTCTAATGATAGAGGTTTTTCTCAGTGGGCGAGGGAGGCTATAGAAATTAAAAAACATATATTTGCCAATATTTCAATAAATAGAGACACAGGGAATTTAAATATTGACCCAACTTATGATATTCTTTTGAAAAATGAACCAATAATCAATAAGGGAATTAAAATTTTACACAATCACCAGGGGACAAGATTACCCACTAGACCAAAAAGAGTTGCTTCAATATTAGCTTACAAGAGGATTATTTCGCAACGGAATAATTAACTAAGCTTCAATTTTCATAATTTTTCCTCAGTTGCTCTTTGATTCTCATTGAAGTAACTCAAATAGCTGCTTTTTCCTACGTGGATAAGTAGCGACAATTGTATTTATTATTATTGGTGGTGGTTTTTATTTGTTTTTAGATTAGTTTTCTTTTAATTTTTTATCTTGTGCTGAGGACGCCTTGTTTGGATACAGGCGAAATATCCGCGTTGTTTTAGTTTTTCCTCTCTACTGGCCTTCGTCTCGTTTGAAGTTTTCTTTTTGTAGAGTTTTATATCTCTTTGTTGTTTATCAAACAGTTCGTGGTCACGAACTGTAAAAGGAGCGACCCGGCTCAATAGTAAACGAAACTCTAAAAATCGGAATTTTGATGCTAAAAGATACATCAAAAGAATCGGATTTTTATGCTGATTTTAAATATATAAGTTTCATCAAATTTAATCTCTGTCATCAAAAGTTACGACCCTCAGAAAATTTACCTTATTTTGGAAAATAGGAAGAAACACCCCCTAAAAGTCAGAGAATCTTAACGAAAATCACACCATCGCATTCAGCATATAGGAGAACCCCATAGCAAAAATTTGAAGCTCCTATCTACAAAAATGGGGAATTTCGTATTTTTTGCCAGAAGACAGATCACGGGTGCGTGTTTTTTTTTTTTTTTTTTTTTTTTTTCCCAGCGGTCATCGTATCGACCAAGTGGTCCTAGAATTTCGCAAGAGGGCTCATTCTAATGGAAATGAAAAGTTCTAGTGCCCTCTTTAAGTGACCAAAAAAATTGGAGGGCACCTAGGCCCCCTCCCACGCTCATTTTTTTCCAAAGTCAACATATCAAAATTTTGATTTATCCCCTCCGCAATCCCTCGCTCTTTACGCTAAAGTTTGACTCTTTGCCACAATTCTAATTTTTAAAACAATTAAAAACTTTAGCATAAAGAGCGAGGGATTGCGGAGGGGAAAACCCATTTCATATACAGAGTAATTTCTGTTCGTTTTAAGTTTTAATGTTGCTCCTTACTTTCAGTTAAAAAAACTAGGTTTTTTTATTTAATTAACATACCAAAACCACCACAAGGAAAATAAACCTTAAGGAAGCCGTAGAAAAACATGATGTATTTAAGGATCCGTAATCTGAAAAATAATGAAAACCTCCACCTCCAACGGGAAGCTTCAAAAAGAAAAGCAAATAAAGAAATAGGAGTTTGGCATAAACAAACTAATATAGACGGGGATCACCTTGACATCTTCACTAACGAAACCGATGACACCCACTTTTACGCTATCAAAGTCATATATGTGTGAAGCTTCAAACGAAATGTTTTCACCCTTGCTGTCAAATACCCTGATATTTGCAGCCAAGACGTCTATTTTGTTCTGCTTGATTCCAGCAAAGAAATTCATTGACTCAACAAATCCTTGTTTAAAATCTTCAACGGATGGTACCTATTAAATAGTACAAATTAGGATAAGCAAATATATATTACAGTTTAAATCAAATAGAATACGAAATAAAATAGAACTGAATCCTTGGTAGGGTTGCCAGCCCTAGTGATTTATCACTGTTTTTAGTGATTATTAACAGAGCCTAAAAAGAATAATCACTAAATCATCACACAAATTACTAGATTATTAAAGAAAATCACTATAATTTAGTGACCTTTTTCACCAGGTGGCAACACTGACCCTTGGCATTTTAACATGGACGTGATATGAGTTAAAACAGTCGAGTGTTATACGGTAGAGTTAGAAATATTATAAACAAGCTGATAGTTGAGTTGTTATAATTCGTAAAGGTTAAACTGTCATTAAGGTCTAAGTTTCGAAGGATCTAACTTACAAATTTCTAAAACAAGGAATAGTCTTCTCTTTTAAACTTTTTTCCAGACTATAAAATAGATGGCACAAGGTACATAACCTTGATGAAAATCTAATATTTAGTTTGGACTTTTTTTTTGGGGGGGGGGGGGTTGGAGTTTTGTAAGCCTTAATTACCGGTTTAGTAGAAATCCAACATCGTTTTTAAATTATGTCTTTATTTCTTTCTGTGATCACAATGATTTTTTCTTCCCTTTATAGTCCCTGAATTTTCACGAATCAATATATCTGTACGCTCAAAAATTACTAAGGGCACATCGGCTAAAGTTTTGGCCCTTAAATCACATATATTTAAATTTATCGCATGCATCTGATTCAAACAAGATAAAACATGCACAATTTTTCCTTGAAATATATAAAAAAACGCCTGTTTGAATTAGCTATTTTGCATAGTTTGGAACCTTGTCACTAGGGATTTACTTACAATGTCACCACTGAAGGTATAATTTGGAATTTTTGACCTTTCAGATTAAAATGGCTACCTTATAATTTTGATCTAACTCCATCTGTGGTTGCAAAGATACTTACGGGCACATTGGTTACTGAAAGCATAATATCCACCCATATTCCAATGGACAAAAAAAAACAAAAAAAACAGAGCTCTTGATTTTCTTTTACATTTTCAGCTACTATGGGCACGAGCTTGTTCATTACTAGGTTGCATCTTAATCTGCAACCATGATCACACAGAGGAAGCTGGAACATCGTAAAAATCGAACCACAGTATCAATGATATATCTGCTAACAAAAAAAAAATAGTATTGATAAATCATGTTACCCCCTTTGGGGCAACCTAGTAACGAACAAACTCTAGTCCGTTTAAAACGTGCTCTGAAAAGAACAGTCAAGTGAGAAACTCGCCATTTGAAGTTGGTTTAGTAACGGTAACTATTATTTCGGTTAACCTTAAGGATGCTCCGCATATGAGCGTGACGTCCCCTCCTCAACCGCTCGTTCTTTACCCTAAACTTATTTTGTACTTTAAAAATACTTCCCATTTAAGTTCAACGCCTCTTTTGTTTGAGCAGTCGTTCCTAAAAACTTGTCATTGAAAAAAAAAAAACTGATCGTTTTTCAAATCGTGCCCAGGCTTAACCAAGACATGATATAGGCTAGAGAACTCACAAACCCCCGTTTGTTCCTATTAAATAGTATTTCTTAATAATTTTAAATTGATTTTTCTCTTTTGTTACATTTTCTCCTAGCGTAGTAATTTTTATTTTTAACTGCTTATATCTTTGCTCATTATGGCAAAAAAAGTAAAAAGTAAAAAGATTCGTATTCGTTCGTATTCGTATTCGTTTATTTAAACAGCTATCCGTAGCACTCAAAAATGAACGCTAAATTATGCTATTTTACAATCGCAAAATTACAATTAACACTTTTTAAATGCTCTTACAAAATATGGTACAAAGGAGTTTGCGAATCTGTTCGTACGGCACTTGACTGGTTCTAGTTTGTTGTAATGCCTAGTATATCTGCTGATTGATGCGGATGGTGGAAATATGGATCGGTGTTTCTCGTTTGTTAATAGTGAGTTCCCAAATTTCATTATCAGCTCATGTCTTCGGTCGAATAAGGTGGGCAAATTCAAGAGCTCAAGGGCACTTTCGTAGCTGATGAACCTGGGTCCTAGTATTATTCTAGTAGCGCGTTTTTGGACATGTTCTAGTTCATCTGTCATGTAAGCTATGTTCTGAGTTTGGGGACCCCAAACAGGACAGCAATACTCGAGGAAAGGCCTGATGTAGGTTGTATACGCCAGAAGGAGTTGACGATCAGAGAAGCCTAACCTGCGCATACTTGTTAAACTCTGGATTGAATAGTGACCCTTGTGCAAAATATTGTCTACATGCAGCTTAAACGAGCAGTCACTTGTAAATGTTACGCCTAGGATTGTTGCAGAGGAAACAATTGGAAACAGAGCACCTGGGATAGTGATATCTCGCTTGAGTGGATTAAAACGTAAAACTTTTGATTTCTGTTCATTCACTTGTAGACTATTCGACTTACACTGGTTGATGAAGTCTGTGAAGAAAGTCGGGTCATACTGCTGCTTTGTCACTGCATTTTCTACTATATATTTGAGAAGTGCAGATAAGTCATCAACATACTTGAAACGCTCTTCAAATTCTGCAAGGATAGGGTTGATAACGGCAAGTAATAAAAGAGCAGCTAATTTCGTTCCTTGGGGGCATCCACAGGTTAATTCTGACCACTCAGAGCAGGTATCTTCTACAAACAAAGGGTAAACTGATTGCCGTCTCCCTTGTAAAAATTCTCTTACTAATAGTAGTATTTGTGTTTTAGCTCCCATTTCTTTCAGATTAGTTAATGCAGTCTTGTGTTTGATAAGGTCGAATGCTTTTCGGTAGTCCGCCAGAAATAAGTCTGCAGTACTATTAGAAGTGTTTAACCACTGGACGATTAGGTGATACATTCGCACGAGATATATTGAAGTGCTACTGCCTCGTATGCAACCATATTGGTACGGATCGATCGAAGGAGGAATTTGTTCTAACAAAGAATGGTAAATAAAACCCTCAGCTAATTTTGCTAAGTTAGGAGTTATCGATATTGGTCTCAGTTGGTCACAGGACTTGGGTGTCTTGACTTTCGGTATAACACGGACATATGCAGCTTTCCACATCTTCGGAAATGATTGTTCTGAGAAACATTGGTTTATCACTGATGCAATAGGCTTGGCTAAGAAGGGTGAGTACTCTTTCAGTAATTTCACGGGGAGTTCACCTGGGTATGTGGCACAGTTGTTACGTAGTCGTCCAATTGCATAGTGAACTGCCATTTCTGACACTTCTACGATTCAACAGAACTATTGCTGTTAATGATGTCACACATTTGTTCATCACTTACGGTTGGGTGGGTAGTGCAAATCTGAGTAAAGAATTCGTTGACTTCCGAGGCTTTTATCAGACAACCGTCTGGGTTATTGATCCGTATTTCGTTTCCTTTCTTTTTCCCACTAAGCTGTTTTACTGCGTCATGCCACTTATGAGAATCTGACTTAAGGAGTGGTGCTATTTTTTCCCGTACATATCTTTTTCTGGAAGCTCGGAGGGCTGAGACGATTTTATTTCTTATTTTGTTTGCATTCAGTGTGTCTCCTACAGCATGAAGTTTATATCGTTCTTTGATCATTTTTTTTTATATTAGTATCAAACCACGGCTTATCCGTCTCACATATCGTGCGTTCTTTAACTGGAAAAAATTCATTGTACATTTGCTGCAGAATCGAGTATAATGTCTCGACCTTTTCATCAATATTTATTATATCACAAATTGGATCAAAGTCAAAGTTAGCGATCCACCTGCCAGATGTTTAGATGGAGCTTTCACTGAGAGGTCTATAAACTATTTTAACCGTTTTTGGTTTCGGTATATTATTTCTGCTCTTTGATTTCCACCAGAGAACGTTGTGGTCTGACTTAGCGAGTGGTCTGAGGGAAACTGATGGTTCATAAAACACCTCAAGACTCGTTAGTATGAGGTCTAGTATGCTTCCACTTTCATGAGTGGGAACATCGACCACTTGTTTTAGATCCAACACATGTGAAATCCACTTTTTGTCGGTTAAGTTAAAGTCTCCAGCTATGATAAAAGCTGGATTACTGAATTGTTTCCGAAAGTTGTCAACTTGATGCTGCAGAAACGTCACTAATTCACGTCTGTTGCGAGCACCTTCGGGATAGTATACTGCTGCTAGAATGATAAACGAATAAGTTCTTGGTAACCTTCTCGGTCTGCACCATAGCCAGATTGTTTCATGACAGGAATCTGAAGGGTTATTAAGTTGTCTGCATGGCAAGTCTTCACGGCAATAGATGCCTACTCCACCTCCACGTCGTGTGTCTTTTCTGTCACGTCTGGTATTGAAAAAGTTCAGATAGCCTCTTATAGCGCCTGTTTCAGTAGTAATATCCCAACATTCGGTAATTATTGCTAATGGTGTCGAGTTGATGCGTAGGACAAGTTCTAATTCGTCCACTTTATTCGTCAGTGACCTGGCATTGCACAGAATTAGGCTTGGGAAATTTGTTTTGGCACATAGAGTGACAGGTTTTAGCACAGGAGGGGGGTTGTCTGAGGTGTTCGCAGCTTCGTCGCGCCTCGCTTTTGGCGCGTCTCGCTTTTAAGTTTTTTAGCTAAAGAATTAAATGTTTAGACCGTAACTAAAATCTTGGGAACAATTTGAATATTTAGTAAAAGTTTTGATGAATAATAGTTTTACTGAATAAGTTCTTAGAAAGATTTTCACCACAGGATTTTAAGTGGACGGAGAGGAGTGTTATAGTCATACTGATTGTTCATACACGCGGCTTCAGCCATCGCAACCTCTACAACTGGGTATTATAATATTACGTTGTGGACATATGTTTAAATACATTGAAAAATTGTACATAAGCAGCGAAAGAGATATATTACTAGAGGCTCATGATAAGTCATAATGCATCGCCTTTTCCATCTCTGTTCCGGTAGACATGTGAATGAAATATCTTATGAAACACAGAAAGAGATTGTTGCAATAGAGGGGGGCCTATTACCCCTCCCCCATAACCAATAATAAGGGCATAGACTCAATAGGGGCCCGTTAATCAAGAAGAATTAAATTCCAATATCCCCCTTCCCCAAAACTCAGTCTGGATTTATCCGAACGCTCAATGAGAGTTATGATATTTGGGTGTTAAAATGTACTCTTTGAGACATTTGCATCACCCCGCCGAAAAAAGGCCCGTCGCCCTGACTTCGTAATAGCTTTTTTTAAACTTTTTTAATGGCTTTAATTTTAGCTTTTTTAATAGCAATATATTACTTTGCAAATTATGAAACAATTCAGTTTAGTTCCATGAAGCTTTGAAACAATCAGAAACATTATTCTACAATAGGAAGGGATATAGCAGCCCAAAGCACCCTTATTCAAGTTCAGTCTAAATAAAGGGAGATGAGAGCTTATTTATTACCCAATCCCTCTATCGAAATATACGCCTTTCTATATCTTTTTCCCTGAACAGTCATGGACACTCTGGTATTGAAAGGCACTCTATTAGGCATCTTTCACCTCCTTCCCTGTCTATAGAAAAAACCCATCGCCCCTGCTTCAAAATAGCTGTTTTTCAATTGTAAATAACTAAAAATCATTTCATTAAAAATCAGTTGAATCAACTAGGATAAAGCAAGCATTTATCTTGTATGGACAATGTGACTTTTCAGGAATGAATACGTCATCGTGCGGCATTACTTCCTTTACAATTTCTGTTCATTTTCAGTTTTATTGTTGCTCCTTACCTTCAGTTGAAAAAACCTGTTTTTTATTTGATTTACAATAGTTTTTTGCTTAATGCCGGGGAATCCGGCATTCCCTTCATGGAAAATTCCCTTCCTCAAGAAAAATCCTCAATCGAAAGATCCTCCCACGTAAGCACCACTACTAGACGCCCCCTCCACACCGAAAATGTCTTTATACTTCCCAATACCCAATACTATATATTAGCAATGGGCAAAGTTCATAACGTTCAGCCCTTCCCCTGGGGGCTGTGGGGATCAAATCATCCTCAAAGACATTGTTGTTGAGTCTTTCGACCATGCTGAAGAAAATGGCTATCTCAAAATTTTGATCGGACAATTTTAGGTAAAAAACGGGGTGGGAGGGGGGTTTGCTGTCCTCCGATATTTTTGGTCACTTAAAAAGGGTACTAAGACATTTGATATACGATCAAAGGAGCCCTTTTCCAATCTTCTAGGATCACTGATTCGATAAGATTACCCCTGGGAAAAGAAAAATATCAACTAATGTGGCAAAAACTTTAAAATTCCACATTTTTTTATTTAGGAACTTGAAACTTTTAAAGTAGGGTTTCCCGATATACTGAATCTTATGGTATGATTTTCGTTAAGATCACTTGATTTTTTAGGGTGCTGGCAAATTTTCTCAGCCTCGTTTGAATAAGCATCAAAACTCAATTCTTTTGATGTATCTATGATAACCAAGACTTGGTTTCCTACAGTTTCGTTTACTATTGTGCCGCATCGCCCCCTACTTACAGTTCGTTACCATCAACTGCTTGATCCACAATTATTTTAGGGTCTTGAGACTCTACTCATACATGTCGAAAAACGTAAAGCTATCATACGAGTTGCCAAAAAGTGCAACAATCTTTGGGGGCGTGGCTGAAAAAAAACTTAAGCAATTAAAGAAGGAACTAAATTAAGAGTATGTAACAAAATGGCATTTAAAACCTGAGGATACTTACTATTACATCAGGTTTTAATATTTTCGTAACATTGACTGCGGTATCCGATTTTGCCAATTGAAAAATCCGATTTGCTCTAATTATACCACCAGCATCTATGTACAAACTTTGGTAAACTGAATCATTACGTAATTCTGAAACTTTTCTAACTATCCTGGGGACTCCTCCATAGCACATTGTATCCTTTCTCCATTGTTCCGTTGCTAAAGTGAAAAGTTACAATCGTTATAATGCTACTTCCTTTGTGACAGTGCTTTAGCTATTCCTGAGTTTTTCATTTTAGTAAAAAACGCTTTAATTTTATTTTGATGAAACTTTTAATTTTGTTATATTGATCTTGAGAAAATAACGAGGAAACTTGGGAAATGAATTTGATGCTTTGCTAAGCATCAAATTTTTATTTTGTGTGTTTTTTGTTTATTTTATTTATTGTATATTACCCTACTAGGTAACAATATGACCTTTAGTGGGATTAATTAAAAAAAAACTTCCAGAAAAAGAAGTTTTCAAAGAAAAGTAAAAAGCCATATTAAGTTTTAGACCAACAGAAACATATTCCTATAATAATTCACACTCAAAAAGGCAAGAAATTATTATTAAAAAATAAAGGAAACCCAAAAAAAAGAAATTAAATTCACAATTACAAGTAATGATGCGTCAGTGTATTCGACAACACCCATAGCCATTACTCCTTTCTTCCTTTAATGATTGAAAATGAACGGCGATTCCCTCAAGACACAAGTGTTATTACGCTTCTTCGAGACGCAGGTGCATGTTACAACATAGGTAGTGCTTTCTAAGAGACGCAGGTGTTTGTTTCTTTAAAAACCTACGAAGGCCAGGGAAAACCTTCAGGGGGCACCGTCAAATCAGGATTTCCTTGGTTTTACCAAATAATTTCTTTAAGAAAAGCCTGTGCGGGTCAGGGTTTGTTTACTTCAGGATCTCCTTTATTAATATGATTAAAAACCTTCAGAGACGTCTTTACTCCAGCGTTTCTAAGATTGTTATGATTAAAAACCTTCAGGGGCTTCTTGACACCAGGATTTATTTGAATGTTACGTAAGAGGGTTTGAGATGTTACATAATAGGACGTGTTAGAGTCCACTAGTCAAACGGGGGAGTTTTATTAAGACATTTATCTTCAAGTGGTTTTTCAAAATGTTTCAAGACATTCCAAGATGTTTTCTAAGACATTTTTCTTCAAGACGTTTCTCAAGACGTTTCAAGACATTCCTCGACGGTTTTAAGATATTTTTCTTCAAGACATTTTTCAAGACGCTTCAAGACATTTCAAGACGTTTTTTAAGACATTTTTCTTCAAGACGTTTTTCTTCATGATTTCTTTAATTCTTACGTAATAGGGAAATGTTTACCAGTGTTAAGGGTGACACAATCTCGCTTGACATGCTAGACTTCAGGGACCCGTGATGAAATCCCTGCTTGTAACGGAGGAGGGCACACGCGTGGGTGTTAGGTAATGATGGTTCACACATGGGTGTTACGAATGACAGCCCACATGTGGATGTTACGTAATGTGAGTGCTTACATGAGATGTCATGTAATGGCGGTGAACAAGTTGATGTTACGTAATCGCAGCACACATTTGAGATTTTACGCAATGGCAGCGCACATGACGGTGCTAAAAAATAATGTTTTACACGTGAGATGTTTCATAATACTTTAAGAGATTTCATTTTCTTCAAGATTTCTTTTTTTTCAAAGCGTGTTTTTCTTCAAGATTTCATTTTCTTTCAAGGCGCTTTTTCCATTCAAGGCGTTTTGTCCGGGAACCTTTATATTCTGAAGATCTTATGTCCGCATTAGGATTCAAAAGAGCCATTTACATCCAATAGAACTTTGTCTTGGACAACTGGACCATGAAATCATTTCTAATATTTTTAGTCGGTTAATAAATTCTGCATGGTAGCCTATTCAGCGCATGGAAAAATCCCTGTCTCGCATTATAGAACGAGTAAATGTATTGTGTGCTCCCATATGATTGCAATAACTGACATGCAGGGTGGAAAATCAATTACTGAAATTTGCATAGTTTTGAAGAGCACGTACCTGTTGGGTAATACTTTAGAGAATATTACCCGATAATATTGCAGGTTGCTCTTAGCGCATTTTTCAGGCATTTCTATGCAAAAATACTCGTTTACACTAGAATCGATCATTAAAATGTAATAAAAAATCTCCATTAGCGTTTCTTCTGATGACTCTTAGCAATTGAGGCCAGCGTGGTACAATTTACAAGCCCCCCCCTGACGATACCCTTCTTGCGCAGATTATCACACCTAAGGAGTTTTTCAAGCTTTTCGCCTCAAAATAAATATGTAAGCTAAAAAATGACTGTTGTTTTTTATTTGAACAACAGAATATTGCCATTTCCTTGCTAGATTGCGATGTTTTCTGGCAATTCCAAGCCCATGACACTCAATGGCTGATCCCAAAATATCCAAAACCCTTCATTTGGACAAGAATTGGTCGTTGAAACTTAATGAAAAAATACTTGTTATCGTTTCTTCTGTTGACACAAATATTGAGGGCAATATTTTGCCCTGAATATAAACTTTTAAACTAAAACATGACCATTGTTTTATTTGAATAGCGGATACTTGCCATTTCATTGCTAGATGGCGATGTTTCATGGCAATTCCAAGCCCTTGACACTCAATGGCTTACAAGCAACACCCTCTAGCATGCATCATCATACATATGACATTTTTTCAGGCATTTTTATGCAAAAAAATCGTTCACTAACAAATCCATCGTTTAAACTCAGTGAAAAAGTCATCACTGTCGTTTCTTCTGATATCTCTTAGCAATTGACAATATCTTGGCACAATTTAACAGCCTCCCTCCAGGATGTGACTCTTCTGGTCCAAATAATCAAACCTAAGGGTTATTTTTAGCTTTTACCCTCAACATAAATTGATAAACTACAAAAATGACCATTGGTTTTATTTGAACAGCAAAAACTTGCCATTTAATTGCCAGATTGCAATGTTCCATGGGAATTCCAAGCCCGTAATACCCAATGACTGACAAACTACACCCTCTAGCATGCATTATCACACATATGACACTTTTTGAGCATTTCCCTGCAAAAACATTCAATTATACTAGAATCAATCTTTTATAATTACAGAAAAAACCCATTAGCGTTTCTTCTGATGACTCCTAGCATTTAAGGCCAGCCAGGTAAAATGTACCAGCCCCCTGTCGATGAAACCTTTCTGGTGCATATTATCACATTAAGGATTTTTAAAGCATTTTCCCTCAAAAATAAGTTTATAAACTAAAAATGACCATTGTTTTTATTTGAACTTGTTTTGTCCTGATTTTTGTTCATGGGACCATTGTGTGCTGATTTTTTGTTCGTGAAACTTGTTACATGAGGATTTTCTCCTCGTGCAACTTGAGATTGATTTTTCTCCACTTGAAACTGACTTTGCTAATGGAACTTGTTGTTTGCTGATTTTTATTCTTCGAACTTGCTGCGTGGTGATTTTTGTTTGTGAAACTCGTTGCATGTTGATTTTTCTTTTCGCAAAACTTGTAAATTGATTTATCTCCTCGTGAAACTGATTTCGTTCAAGGAACTTGCTGCATGAAGATTTTGTTTGTAGATTTTGTTGCCTGCTGATTTTTGTTCGTGAAGCTTGTATATTGGTTTTTGTCTTCGTGAAACTTATAAATTGATCTTTCTCATCGTGAAACTTATTTTATTCATGGATCTTGTTACGTGTTGATTTTTATTCGTGGAACTTATTGCGCGCTGATTTTTGTTCATGAAACTTGTTCGATTTTTCTTTTCGATTTAACTTGTACATTGATTCTTCTCCTCGTGAAACTGGTTTTCAGGAACTTGTTTTGTGCTGATTTTTGCTCGTGAAACTTGTTGTGCGCTGATTTTTGTTCGTGAAACTTTTTACGCGGTGGTTTCTCTCTTCGTGAAACTTTTACATTGATTTTTCTCATCGTGAAACTTACTTTGTTCATGGAATTTGTGACGTGCTGAATTTCATTCAAGGATCTTGGTGCGCGTTGATTTTTTTTCGTTAAATTTGTGGCATGTTGATTTCTTCTTTTTGTGAAGCTTTTACATTAATTTTTCTCCTGGTGAAACTGATTTTGTTCATGGAACTTATTGCGTGATAATTTTTTTTCAAAACTTTGCATATTTTTTTGTTCGTAAAACTTGTTCATTTGTTTTTCTCCACGAGACACTGATTTTGTTCATGGAGCTTGTTGCCTGCTGGTTTTTATTCGTGGAACTTGCTGTGTTTCGATTCTTGTTCGTGAAACATGTTGCGTTTTTATTTTTCTCTTCTCGAAACTTGTATAATGATTTTTCTCCTCGTGAAACTGATTTTGTTCACGGCAATTGTTGCCTGATGATTTATGTTCATGAAACTCGTTGCATTTTGATTTTTCTCTTCCTGAAAAGTGGATATTAACTTCCCTCATCGTGAAATTGATTTTATTCATGGAGTTTGTTGCGAGATGGTTTTCTGTTCGCAGGAATCATTGTATTCTGATTTTTGTTCGTGAAATTTGTTTCATCTTGTTTTTCTCTCCGTGAAACTTGTACATGTATTTTTCTCTTTGTGAAACTGGTTTTTGTTAATGAAACTTGTCGTATATCGATTTTTAGCTTCGTGAAACTTATGCTTTGATTTTCCTCCTCGTGAAACTAATTTTTTTTTCATAGAAATTGTTGCATGCTGATTTTGTTCCTGAAACTTGTTGCATGTTGATTTTTTCTTTGCAAAACTTGTACAGTGATTTTCCTCCAGGTGAAATTGAATTTGTTCATGGAACTTGTGGCGTGCTGATTTCTGTTCGTGAAACTTTCTATATTTCGATTCTTCTCTTCGTGAAGCTTGTATATTTAAATTTCTCTTCGTGGAACTTCACATAGATTTTTCTCATCGTAAAACTTATCTTGTTCATGGAACTTGTCACGTGGTAATTTTATTCGTGTAACTTGTTTCGTACTTATTTCTGCTCATGAAACTTGTTACGTGCTGATTTTTTTCCCCTGAAACTTGTACTTTTATTTTTTCTCCTCGTGAGACTGATTTTGTTCATGGAACTTGCTGTGTATTTATTTTTGTTAGTGGAGCTTGTTGCGTGCTGATTCTTTGTTCTTGGAAAATATTACATCCAAATTTTTTTTCGTGAAATTTTGTTGGATGTTGATTTTCGTCTTCGTGGAACTTGCAAATTGATTTTTCTCCTCTTGAAACTGATTTTGTGCATGGAAATCGTTGCGTGCTGATTTTTGTTAGTAGAACCTGTTGCAAGCTGGTTTTTGTTTGCGTAAAATTTATTTTGTCTATGAATCTTTTTGCGTGCTGAAGTTTTGTTTGCAGAACTTTTTGCATGCTGATTGTTGTTCGTGAAACTTTTTACATATTTATTTTTCTTTTCGTACAACTCTTATAATCTTTTTTTCCTCATGAAACTGATTTTGTTCGTGGAAATTGTTACTTGCTGAATTTTGTTTATGAAACTTGTTACAAGCTAATTTTTCTTCGTGGAACTTGTTACATGTTGATTTTTCTTTTCGTGAAACTTGTACATTGATTTTTTTTCACTTGAAACTGATTCTGTTCATGGAACCTGTTGCGTGCTGGTTTTTATTCGTGGAACTCGCTGCGTTTTGATTTTTGTTCAGAAAACTTTTCGTTGAATTTTAAATTTTATTCTTCGTGAAACTTGTATAATCATTTTTCTCCTCGTGAAACTGATTTTGTTCATGGAACTTGTTGCATGCTGATTTTTGTTCACGAAACTTGTTGCATCTTCTTTTTTCTCTTCATGAAGTTCGTGCTTTGATTTTTCTCCTTGTGCAACTGATTTTGTTCATGGAATTTGTTGTGTGCTGATTTTTGCTCGTGGAACTTGTTGCAAGCTGATTTTTATTCTTCAAACTTGTTGTATTTTAGTCTTTCTTTTCTTGAAACTAGTACATCAATTCTTCTCATCGTGAAACTGATTTTGTTTTTGGAACTTATTCCGTGCTGATTTTTTGTTTGCAGAGCTTTTTGCATGCTGATTTTTGTTGGTAAAACTTGTTGAATCTTGATTTAACTCTTCATAAATCGTTTACATTGATTTTTCTCCTTGTGAAACTGGTTTTCTCCATGAAACTTGTTTCGTGTTTATTTTTATTCATAGAACCTGTTGCGTGCTTATTTTTTCTTCGTGAAACTTGTTACATGTTGTTTTTTCTCTGTATGAAACTTTTACATTGATTTTTCTCCGCGTGAAACTAATTTTGTTCATGAAACTTGCTGTGTTTGGATTTTTGTTTGTGAAACTTGTTGCATATATAATTTTTCTCTTCGTGAAGGTTGTATATTGATTTTTCTCCTCGTGTGATTTGTTCATGGAACTTGTTGCGTGATGATTTTTGTTCGTGAAACTTGTTGCATCTTAATTTTTCTCTTGCTGAAACTAGTTCATTCACTTCACTCATTGTCAAGCTAATTTTGTTCATTGAGTTTGTTGCGTGCTGATTTTTTGTTTGTAAAAATTGTTGTATGCTGATTTGTCTTCGTGAAACTTGTTGCATCTTGATTTTTCTCTTCGTAAAACCTTTACATTGATTTTCTCCTCGTGAAACTGAGTGTGTTCATGGAGCTTGTTTCGTGTTTATTTTTATTCGTGTAACTTGTTGAGTGCTGATTTTCGTTCATGAGACTTGTTGCATGTTGATGTTTTTCTTCTTGAAACTTGTTCATTAGTTTTTTTGCCACGTGAAACCGATTTTGTTCATGAAAATTGTTGCGTGCACATTTTTGTTCGTGCAACACATTGCATACTGATTCTTTGTTCTTGAAACTTATTGCGTCCTGGTTTTTGTTTGTAAAACTTGTTGCATATTGATTTTTCTCTTCAAGAAACTTGTAAATGGATTTTTTTCCTCGTGAAACTGATTTTGTTCATAGAATTTGTTGCGTGCTGTTTTTTTCGTAAGACCTCTGCAACCTTGCAAGCTGATTTTTGTTCACAAAACTTGTTGCATGTTGATTTTTATCTTCACGAAACTTGTTGCATGTTGATTTTCTTCTTCTACAGGAATTGTTGTATGTTGATTTTTCTCTTCGTGAAACTTCCACATTGATATTTCTCCTCTTGAAACTGATTTTGTTCAGTGAACCTGTTGCGTGATAATTTTTTCGTGGAACTTTTTGCGTGCTGATTTTTGTTCGTGAAACTTGTTGCATGTTGATTTTACTCTATATGAAACTTGTACGTTGATTTTTCTCCTCATAAAATTGATTCTGTTCATGGAATTTGCTGCTTGCTGATTTTTGTTTATGGAACTTGCTTTGCGCTGATTTTTTGTTCGTGAAACTTGTTAGGTGTTTATTTTTCTCTTCGTGAGACTTATTTTATTCATGGAACTTGTCATGCGCGAATTTTTATTGGTGGAACTTATTGCGAGCTGATATTTGTTCGGGAAACTTGTCGCATCTTGATTTTTCTCGTCGTGAAACTTGTATATTGATGTTTGTCTTCATGAAACTGATTTTGTTCATGGAACTTGTGGATTTTTCTCTTCTTGAAACTTGCACATTGATTTTTGTCCTCGTAAAATTTATTTTGTTCTTGGAACTCGCTGTGTGCTAATTTTTGTCTGTGAAACTTGATGCGTGCTAATTTTTGTTTGTGACACTTATTACATGTTGATTTTTCTCTTCGTGAAACTTGTGCATTGATTTTTCTCATCGTGAAATTTATTTTGTTTACTGAACTTCTCAAGCGCTTATTTATATTCGTGGAGCTTTTGCGTGTTGATTTTTGTTCGGGAACCTTTTTACATTTTGATTTTTCTCTGCGAGAAACTTGTACATTGATTTTTCTCTTTGTTAAACTTTAACATGGATTTTTGTAATTTTTTTTGTAAAATTTATTTTGTTCTTGGAACTGGTCACGTTCTGATTTTTATTCGTCGAACTTGTTGTTTGCTGATTTTTGTTCATGAAAAGTGTTGTATTCAGATTTTTCTCTTCATAAAAGTTATATATTTTTGAAACTTGTATATTGTGCGGTATTTTGTTCCCACAACTTGTTGCATGCTGATGTTTGTTCATGAAACTTGTTGTATCTTGAACTTTCTTTTCGTTAAACTTGTACTTTAATTTTTCTGCTCATGAAACTGATTTTGTTCTCGGAAGTTGCTCGTGGAATTTGCTGCCTGCTGGTTTTTGTTCGTGACTGTTGTTGCATATTGATTTTTCTCTTCGTGGTTCATGGAACTTGTTCTATGCTTATTTTTTTTCGTGAAACTTATTGTATTTGTATTTTTCTCTTTTTGAAATTTGTGCTTTGATTTTCCTTGTCGTGAAACTGATTTTATTCATAGAGTATGTTGCGTGCTAATTTTTAATTGGTGTAGCTTGTTGCATGCTGATTTGTATTTGAAAACTTGTTGCATCTTAATTTTTTTTTCTCTTCGTGTAATTTGTACATTAATTTTTCTAATTGTGAAACTGGTTTTGCTCAAGGAGCTTGTGTGTGATGATTTTTATTCGTGAAAATTGATTCATTCAGATTTTTGTTTGTGAAACTTGTTATATGTTGATTTTTCTCTTCGTGAAACTTTTATATAGATTTTTCTCCTCGTCAAACTTATTTTGTTCATGGAACTTGTAACGTGCTTATTTTTATTCGTTGAACTTGCTGCGTGCTGATTTTTGTTCAAACACTTGTTGCATATTGATTTTTTCTCTTCGTGAAGCTTGTCCATTAATTTTTCTCCTCATGAAACTGATTTTGTTCATGGAAATTTTTGCGTGCTCAATTTTGTTCATGGAAATCGGTGCGTGCTGTGTTTTGTTCGTGGAACTTGCTGTAGCCTTATTTTTGGGCATGTTGATTTTTCTCTTCGTGAAAATTCTACATTGATTTTTCTCCTATTGAAAATGATTTTTTCATGGACCTTGTTAAGTTTTGATCTTTTTTTGCTTGTGGAACTTAATGCGTTCTGGATTTTGTTCGTGGCACTTGTTGCATGTTGATTTTTCACCTCGGGGCACTTGCACGTTGATTTTTTCTTCTGCAAGTGAAACTGATTTTATTCAAAGAACTTGTCGAGTGCTGATTTTTGTTCGTGGAACCTGTTGCGTGCTAATTTCTGTTACTGAAACTTGTACATTGAGTTTCTCCCCTCGTAAAACTGATTTTGTTCATAGAACTTGTTGCATGTGAGTTTTAGTACATGGCGCTTGTTTCGTGGTGATAAGTGTTCGTGAAACATATTGCATGCTTCTTTTTCTCTTCGTGAAACTTGTATGATTTTTCTCATTATGAATATGTTTTTGTTCATGGAACTTGTTGCACGTTGATTTTGTTCATGGGACTTTGATTTGTTAAACTTGTTGCATGTTGATTTTTCTCTTCGTGAAACCTCTAAATTAATTTTTCTCCTCTTGAAACTGATTTTGTTCATAGAAATTTTTGCGTGTTGATTGTTTTCGCGGACCTTTTCGTGCTGATTTTGTTCATGAAACTTGTTGCATGTTGATTTTTCTCTGCGTGAAACTTGTAGATTGATTTTTCTCCTGATGAAACTGATAAAGTTCAAGAAACTTGTTGCGTCTCAATTCTTGGTTCATGGAACTTGTTATAAGCTGATTTTTGTTTCTTGAAACTTGTTGAATCTTGATTCTGCTCTTCGTGAAACTTCTCTTCGTGCTCTTCCTGAAACTGCAGAATTTTGTTCATGAACCTTGGTACATGTTGATTTTTCTCTTTGTGAAACTTGTGCATTGATTGTTCTCTTCGTGACACTTGTACATTGATTTTTCTAATCGTAAAACTTATTTTGTTCAAGGAACTTGTCATGTGCTAATTTTTGTTCGTAAAACTTACTGCATGTTGATTTTTCTCTTCGTGAAACTTGTACGTTGATTTTTCTCCTCGTGAAACTGCTTTTTTTCATGGAAGTTGTTGCGTGCTGATTTTTGTTCTCTTCGTGAAACTTGTGCTTTGATTTTCCTCCTCGTGAAACTCACAATTATCATGGAGCTTGTTGCTTGCTGATTTTTTTGTTCTTTGAACTTGTTGCGAGCTGATTTTTGGTCCTGAAACTTGTAAACTGATTTTTCTCCTCGTGAAACTGATTATGTTCATGGAACTTGTTGCATGTTAGCTATCGTTCATGGAACCTATTGCATGGTGATTTTCTTTCGCAAAAAATGTTGCATGCTCGTTTTTCACTCCGTAAAACTTGTAACATTTTTCTCCTCATGAAAATGTTTTTGTTCATGTAAATCTTTGTATGTTGATTTTGTTCACCAAACTTTGATTTGTGCAACTTGTTGCATGTTGATTTTTCTCTTCGTAAAATTTAACCAATTTTAACTAATTTTGTTCATGGAAGTTTTTGCGTGCTGCTGTTTGTTTTCTTTGTGAAATTAGTTCTTTGAATTTCCTCCTTGTGAAACTTTTTTTTTTCACGGAGCTTGTTGCGTGGTGATTTTTGGTTCGTTGAACTTGTTGCATCTTGATTTTTTTTTTCTCGTGAAACTTGTTAATTGCTTTTTGTCCTCGTGAAAGTGATTTTGCTCATGGAACTTGTTTAGTGCTGATTTTGTTCGTGGAACTTGATACGTCCTGATTTTTTGTTCTTGGAACCTTGTTGCGTTTATCTCTCTCTCTCTCTCTCTCTCTCTCTCTCTCTCTCTCTCTCTCTCTCTCTCTCTCTCACTCTCTCTCTCTTTCTCTCTCTCCTTGTTTGCCTTTGTGTCTTATCGTCTGTTTGTCTGTCTTTGTGTGTTCGTGTGTGTTTCTGTCTCTCTCTCTAAGTACTTGTGGGTCTATCCATTGGTTTGTCTGTCTCTGTGTGTTTCTAGCTCTTTCTCTCAAATAGAATTTATCTATTTGAATACCAGAAAGATGGGGGAAAGGTTTATCAACAGGTAACGTTTTTCCACCAGCATAAGCAAGAAGTTAGCCTTTGTCATCAATTAATAGTTTTATGTTTGCTTTATATTTAACTACTATCATCTCTGGAAATGTTACTCTTCCATATACACCGTAATAGCACTCGAGTCGTTTCGATATTCTAAAGGAATTTAATCTCTCACTGTCATGACTACGCACGCATATATTTCCAATAGTATTACCAAAGTACTTGTTTCATAGTTCAAATATTTTTTGTTGTCAGCATTTAACGCTGTGATAACTTTATCATGTCTACACACATTAATGAAATATTTCATCTTCACTTTTTAAAGTAAGATATAAGTGTTTATCCTTTCAATGTATAAATAATACTGATTGAAAACAAATAATAAACTAGGACTGTTGATGACCAGCATCAGAATACCAAGGGGCAACCGTATAAAAAAAGCCTGGAACTGGCGTGAGTCGGAGCTGAATTGCCTGAACTGGAACCACAGAATCGGGGCCAGAAGTGGTGGAACTGGAACCAGTGGACCCTGGACCAGAAGTAGCGAAACTGGAACCGGAATTGGATCTGGAACCGAGACTGGAACTGAAACCAAGACTGGAATTGATGGAACGAGGACCAGAATCGACAGAACCAGAACCGGAATAGGGGCTAGTGGAATCGAAACCGGAACTGGAACCGATGGAAATGAAACCAGAAGTGACAGAACAAGAAACGGAATTGGGACTGGTAGAACTGGGACCGGAACTGGAAACAGGATTGGAGCAGGCAGAATCGGAACTTGAACTACTTTAACAGAGGTCAGAAGCGGAGGAACCTGAACAGGGACCGGTATCTGCCTAGTGTAAACAATGTGTCTAAGAGAAGCCCCTAAGGGTTTATCCTATCTGACCAGTGCAATGTGTCTCAGAGAAGGGCCTAAGGGTTTTTCTTATCTGCCCTGTGTAAACAATGTGTCTTTCAGAAGGCCCTTAGGGTTTTTCTCTGTGTCCTATTTGCAAACAATAGCATACGTGTGCCAAAACCTACTTCCATTAATCAATTTGTCGATTTCTCCATTCCAGTAGAAATTATTTTGCCGGAAATCAGAACACTTATTTCGTGCCAAGTTAGTTGCGTGACAAGGCCACTTGAATTTCCGTATGTAAACATTAGACCAACGTCTTGAAGAAACAGAAAAAACGTCTTGAGTTAAAATCAGTTTTTTTACATCCGAGGGTTCCCCATGTTCAATTTTTTTATTTCTATTTATTTTCATAAAATAACAATAATAAAAACAAATAAAAAAAATGTGACTAGCAAAAACAGCTCGATTTCCTATGACTAGGAAAAACACCTCGAAGAAAAGAAAAATCTTGAAGTAAAATCATCTCGAAGAAAAAAAACTTGAAAAAAGAAAATAAATCTTGAAGAAAAAAAAATCTTGAAGAAAAACATCTCGAAGAAGAAACATCTCGAAGAAAAAAACAATAACACTTGCGTCTTGGAGAATGCCCTTGAGGGTCTTTCCAAGCGGGCACATCGGTTTTTAAATATTTTAATTCGCATAAGTAAGCAATTATGTCTCCTAAACTATTACGTTACAAGCACCTGTGTCTTGGCCTAAACAAAACATTTGCTATGCCTTGAGATCGTTACTTTGTTTCAAAAAATTTCTTGGCACTATTCCGACAACTCGCGTAGCGTGATGATTTGACATGGTTGCTAGAGGGCAGTGACTGGATCTGGTTGCTAGGGCATTGCACCAGTAAACAATTAAATATTACACAGCAACCACGTGTGCACAATAGATCAATAATCGATAGCATCTGCTGGCTGCTAGGGCGCAGTGACTGGAACTGGTTGCTAAAGCTTTGTATAAGTAAACAATTAATTATTACATAACAACCACGTGTGCACAATAGATCAATAATCAATAATACTTGCTGGTTGCAAGGCCACATTGACTAGATCTAGTTACTAGGGCATCACATAAGTAAACAATTAACTATTACATAACAACCCACTTGACTAGCGGCCTTGAGGGGAAGACATCTCGAAAAAAAGAAGTCTTGAAGAAAAAATATGTTTTGAGGAAAAAAAATCTTGAAGAAACTCTGTGAAATATCTAGTAGCTGACCAAAGTCCCTTTCGACTGTTAAAAAGAGCACTAGAACTTGCAATTTCCTATCAAATAAACCCCTTTTGAAGTTTCTACGACAACTTCTTCTATACAAAGTGCCCTCGTCTAAAACCAAAAAAAATAATAAATAAATAAAAACATTGTGTCCATATCGCTCTTTCCCTAGATAGCGCTATTGCGCTGTCTATGATATAGTATATATTATTGACAAGTTGACCATGTTTGACCATTAAGTCCGAAAGAGACGAAAGACATATATATATATATACATATATATATATATATATATATATATATATATATATATATATATATATATATATATATATATATATATATATATATATATATATATATATACATTTCTGGTGTTGTGCTGAAGACAGCCCTTGGACATAGGGCCGAAATATCTACTGAATTGAATTCCACTGACTTCGAAAAAATTGCCCTTTTGTTTCTAAGTTCTTTTTGTTTGATATGGAAAGGCAGTGTGTTGTTCGTCACTATTTACGTCTATCCTACGGGGAGCAGTTGACCAATGATATATTTCATTTTATTAGTTTAGGTAAAAAACATGCTAATATTATGATCAACAAAAATTTTTAGAGTCCTGCCGAAATAGTAAACATTCCAAATGAGAAGTTTTAGACAACGAACACTTACTAAAGCCTGAGAAACCTTGTTCAAGAAAGACCAAATTACTAAACTAAATCACGGGTGCCTACACAAGGGGGCAGGGGGAGGCTCCAGTCCCCTTAGCTGAATGACGCTGCCTTATATTTTGATATTTCTATTATACAGCAATGGAGGTGCCGATTATACCAGGCAAGCTCCCCCTAAAACTGAGCTTACGGGCGCCTATGAACTATATATCCAAAATCATAAGTTTTAAACGAGTCAGACAACAAAATGCTAATAAAACCTAGTCCAGAAAGGCCTGAAATAGCAAAGTAAACACCCAAAATCACAAGTTTCAGACAACATACACCTACGAAGGGCTAATAAACCTAGTTCAGAAAAGCCCAAATTAGTATTAGTAGGAGCAGCAACAGTAGTGGCAGCAGTGTTAATAGTAGTAGTAGCATGTACATTTTGCATTTTGTTCAGTTCAACACCCCCTTCATATATATATATATATATATATATATATATATATATATATATATATATATATATATATATATATATATATATATATATATATATATATATATATATATATCTTAGCCTTTTGCAGTTGTATGGTGTCTGAAAATTACGATTTGGGGTGTTTAGTTTTCTTATTTTGGGTTTTCTTAGTGGTTTAACTTGTTTGAAACTTAAAATGTTGGATGTTTAGTTTGCTAGTTTGGGCTTTTCTGAACTAGGTTTCTTAGTCGTTAGTATGTGAGCCTTGTCTGAAAGCAAGATTTGTGATTTTAGTTTGGTATTTCAGGGTTTGATTTATCTGAAACTTATAATTTGGGATCATTAGTTTGGTAATTTAGGCTTTTCTGAGCAGAGTTTTTTAGTCTCTCGTAGGTTGTGTTGCCTGAAACTTATAATTTGGGATATTTAGTTTGCTGTTTCGGGCTTCAATAAGCTAAGTTTCTAAGGTTTTTGTGGTTTGACTTGTCGGAAACTTGTTATTTTGGATGTCTAGTCAGTAATTTGGGCTTTTCTCAACTAGTTTTCCAATTAAAAAGAACATTTTAAGCATCTGGTTAGCGACCCTGGTCTGCCATTACGGAGCTTTCAATGGTACACTGTTTATGTTTCCAACCCTATTCACTCCAACTTTGATAGATGCAAGGACTACCTTTCAAATAAGCTCTTACGCATCTTTCGATGATGTTTTAGTAGCCTGTCACTGCTGAAGAAAAATACACATTAGCGTTTCAAGATCTTTCTAAAAGCTTGTAAAAAATCGTTTTTCTAATTAACTCAAAGTAAAAGTTAATATCAAGGTCAAAAGAATTTATTTTATTAGACGTTTTTCTTTCAAGCTTTTTTTAGTTTTCGTTTACTAAGAGAACTGGATGGTAGAGTATACACAACGGGTAGTTGTTAACTCCTAGTCAAGGGTTTTTGACCTTGGAAATTATAATGGTAGACTTTCGATGCTTCCCGGAATTTCAGCTCCAGAATAAGGACCAAAAATTGTCATTTTTGGTGCCATATAGCACTTCACGGTGCTATTATTAAGACGAATTAGCAAAAATCCCGTATATATTATCAAGAGCTTCAAAACAAGCCATAAAGCATTTCTTTACAATATGCAGTAGCCTGCAAAGTAGCTTGCTAGTTAGTAGACGACTTACAGAACTTACGAAGAGTATTCTGAGGAGGAGTGTACAAAAGGAGGGATTGTATGCCTCAATTTAAGAAATTCAGGCTATGGAGATCATAATGGTACCTTTTTATTCTTATCCTCCTTTCACCTCTAGAAATCACACCAAAAATGGCACATTTTTGTCCCATACGGTACTTAAAGATTAGCGTAATCGAGACGAATTCATAAGAGAAAGCACATATAGAAAGTAGCTTCTAAGCTAGCTATAAAAAATTCATCCTCGATTCTGTGGTAGACCACTAGCCTTGGTAAAAAAAAAAGGAGACCAATCAGCGGTATTTTTCTCCCAAATCTCTTGTTGATTGTATTCATTTTTTTAAATATTGATGTATTTATTTGACTATTCCTTTTTATCTTTTTTTCCTATTTTTTCTCTATTTTTCCAATCGAATTAATTTTTGTTTACATCTCTTCACTTTGACAGTGTCGTCAATTCAAGAAAGTAACAGTATTTTCAAAATCTAGGGGGGGGGGGAAATTTCGTCGTTATTTCTTTTTTCAATTTGAAAATGAAAATGCTAAAAATTACATTTTGAAATAAAAATACCAAAAAATGAATTTGTCAAAATCTAGTGAGGCAAAAATGTCTTGGAGCACACGTGCTTACAGATTCTATTTAACCAAAAAAATACACTTTATAAAAATCAGAATCATGATATCTATTTCGCAAGTTTAGATTGGTATTAAAAAGGCCAAAGTAATGGACAGTAGAATTTTTTCTTCCACTCTCATTGCTTGTAATTAAACAACAATAATAAATAAAACAAATAAAAAAAAAAACTTAATTGGACATGGTTTTTTTTTACAGGAAAAATTTGTAATTTTCTAAAAGATAATCTACGGCTTTCACCTTTTTCCTCTGTGTTTGTCTCAATCGGTTCAGTCGTAGTATCTTCTGTCACAGTCGTGATCGGTTCAGTCGTAGTATCTTCTGTCACAGTCGTGATGCTTTCACTTGTGCTTTCCGATGTTTCATCTGTGGTTGATGAAAATGTGGAGCTGACTGATGAAGTTGTGGTTGTCGATGCTGGAGTCGTTTGAGGAGTTGTTACCGTTGTAGACGTATAAACTGTAGTTGGTTCCGTAATACTTTTACACGTTTCACCATTTTCACTGTATTCGTTCAATTGGAAAGACTGATCGTTGGTGTGAATTATCCTTAACTGAAAGCTTTCAGCAGAAACAAGAGACACAACAATTATACAAACTATTGATCGCATTGTTTAACTGTAACTAAGATCAATTTAACAAACTGTACACGCTTGGGCGATAAGATAAGCAGACAGGATAAGAATTTAAGGAGAAATATGGCAGAAATTTGGATGAAAATTTTTCATTTAAGTGGCATGTTCAAATAATAAGAGTGAAAATTCCCCGTGGACTTGGGATCATCCGAAAATTAAAGCGTTTATTTCCTTTCCCTATCCTCCGTCTTTTATACTTTTCTCTGATTTACCCTTATATATGTTACTGTTCGTCCGTGTGGATTTCCACATTTCCCTCGGTACTTGCTCCTATTCACAATCTTTATGAGAAAGCGGCAAGAATTCTCTAGTCGGCTACACACACTCCTCTTGACCTCCTCAAGATTAAAGATATTTACATTTTATCTCTATCTTCGTTGACATATCAATACTTCCAGGGAGATCTCCCATGTTGTTTTTCGGGACTGCTTAAACTAGTAGGGGAAGTAAATTTATATATGGTTCGTAACCGGGAGGATGTGATGATTCCAGCTAGTCCCTCGGTTCGTTCAGACTTCGGCCTGGCTGTGACTGTGGGGCGTGCTTGGAACTTGGTTCCCGCTGAGATCCGGCAGTCACGAACACTTGGCTCCTTTAAGAGACAGATGAAAAGTTTCTTATTAAAGGCTCCTTATTAAATGTTTCTTATAGTTTATTTATTATTTTTCTTTCTTTTTTGGGTTGTTGTTTTGTTGGTGTTGTATCCTCGACGACACGAGAATTTTAATTTGTATTTTATTGTCAGGTGATATGGGGGTCGCTGTTTCGTGGGGACTGCCGGTGAATTGATTTCTTTTCCTTGTATATTTATATTTAGATGTTGGTTAGTATGTTTATGACAAGTTTTATGTTTCTTTATTTATTGTATGCCGTTTCCCAAATAACGGGCCATTGAGCCCTTTGGGATATTGTTTTTGTTATTGTTATTTTATGAAAATAAATAGAACTTGAACCTGAACTTGAACATACGAGAATTTTAAAACGCGCAAACTTTATTTTAAAACATTCAGCATTAAGATGGTAAATAATTATTTAAATGCTTTCACTTGGAATGTGTTTTTGAAATACGTTCTATTGAAATACATACTTTAAATATCTTCGCCAAGACCTCTAGAATGCACTTTCGATAATTTTTTAGTATTTCTAAAATAAATAGTTCATCATTGATGAATAAGGGCGTACCAAGGGAAAGGCAGGGATGGGCAATGTCCACCCTATAAAACTTTTGCCCACCCTAGAAAGATCCCCCAGTGTTGAAATTTTTTATAGAGATGAAGATTTATTCCCGTTTTTTTTTTAAATTAATTAACCATAACAACCAGTTTAGAAAATATTGTCTTAATCGGAACAGCGGATTCTAAGAACCCTTTATTACATTAACTATCATGGTAATTGTACATGTTGCCTTGATAGGTCCCTTGTTCTGAATTCGAATCTACTCTGCTTCATCACACCTCAAGGCACCCGACATGGGGTGAAGACTTGAAAATCTGGTTTTATTTGATGTTTCAGTTGTTGAATCGGGTGAAATTTTTCGAGAAGCTTTATTCATTACGTTGCCGCAAACTTATTTACTCGAAAATTCAAATAAATAGGACAACAAACTTTACTTGCTGATTAAATTCCTCAAAGATAGCCACAACAGCGAATGCCAAATCATCTTCACTGTTTATTGGTTCCATGTTTTGAAATTCAAAGCTTTTGTGAATGATGATTGTAATGGTTTTCTGTGGTGAAGGTGTATTAAATTATAACAAATTAACGTTGAAGTGCGGAAGAAAGATTTTCGATGTGAAGGAATATAAACGTAAGACCCGTAAAATAAAACGTAACAACCTTAGCATTGAACGTAACGTAAAGTCTTAAGTTTTCAATGTGAAAGATTCTTTTAGCAAACATAACTTGTAACCTCAATTTCCCTCGTCTTATTCGTAGCTGTTAATTAACTTTATAAATCACTTATACTGCTTTAGGAAATACTACGCTACAGTATTTATTGCACAAATCACTTCCTTAGCCATACAATAATAGACATTTAGAATATAAATAGAAAAAAATATTAGAAAATATAAATAGAAATATTGTCTTAATCGGAACAGCAGATTCTAAGAACCCTTTATTACATTAACTATCATGGTAATTGTACATTTTGCCTTGATAGGTCCCTTGTTCTGAATTCGAATCTACTCTGCTTCATCATACCTCAAGGCACCCCGACATGGGGTGAAGACTTGAAAATCTGGTTTTATTTGATGTTTCAGTTGTTGAATCGGGTGAAATTTTTCGAGAAGCTTTATCCATTACGTTGTCGCAAACTTATTTACTCGAAAATTCGAATAAATAGGACAACAAATTTTAATTGCTGATTAAATTCCTCAAAGATAGCCACAACAGCGAATGTCAAATCATCTTCACTGTTTATTGGTTCCATGTTTTAAAATTCAAAGCTTTTGTGAATGATGATTGTAATGGTTTTCTGTGGTGAAGGTGTATTAAATTATAACAAATTAACGTTGTAGTGCGGAGGGAAGATTTTCGATGTGAAGGAATATAAACGTAAGACCCGTAAAATAAAGTGTAACAACCTTAGCATTGAACGTAACGTAAAGTCTTAAGTTTTCAATGTGAAAGATTCTTTTAGCAAACATAACTTGTAACCTCAATTTCCCTCGTCTTATTCGTAGCTGTTAATTAACTTTATAAATCACTTATACTGCTTTAGGAAATACTACGCTACAGTATTTATTGCACAAATCACTTCTTTAGCCTCAGTCGACTATCAGAGTTCAAAGAGTGAAGAGCTAAACCAGTTTTCAATTGAATTGGATATAGTCCTTGCTAAGAATTTGATGAACTTGCGTGAATAACCAAGCACATATTACAAACGTGAGTACTTTTGGGGCGGCAAATTGGAACATTCTGTTGTTGAAGTTTGTTACCTGTAGTGCCCCCCCTATTGTGACTGAAGATTGTAAAATGGCAAAATACAAACCGTTTGATCTTGTCCTAGCTTCATTTCAAGGATATCCCTTATGGCCATCAGTAGTTATTAAAACTACCAAAGACCAGAAAAATCAAGCTAGATATCTAGTCTTTTGCTATGGCACCCACTCTGAGCATAATATAGCTGAAGCACACATCCGCAGCTGGAATGACCATTTTAAAGAAGCTTGTGCGAGGACAGATAAAGATGTAAATAAGGCTTTTGAAGAGCAGCGCTTATCCCCTGATATTTTCAAGACTCTAAGTAAGTCCTACTTATCACTACCCACTAAAACTAAGGGAAAATCCAGCCTAGCACCATTAACTCCAACTTCTGCAGCTGCATCAACTTTAAAAGAAATAATAAATGAAACTCAACAGGAACTAATGAGCACTAAGTCTAACCTAATGAATGATATTTCTCGTGTCGTATCAAATACAATGAAAGATCGCCGAGCTTCGGAAATTATCAGTGAAGATATTGTGAACGAAGTTTATAATTCGATTTCCCTTGAATATAATGCCAAATTTGAAAAAATTGAAACAACCCTTCGAAAACTTTATAATGCAGTGAACTTGCTTGAAAATAAAATTTCTAAATTAGAAGACAAGTTTGACCAACTAGAGCAGGATGCCTTACTTGATAGCCTAATTTTCTACGGTGTGAAACCAGACCCCAATGTGGAACTGAGAGAAAATCTTAATGGAGTGATAACACAAATAATGGGCTTGCAAGATTTTAAAGAAATGGACCTCTTAAAGGCTAATCGATTCCACATGCCTGCTAATCAAACTGAGAATGTGAAAATCGCCCCAGTTCTAGTAAAATTTTCAAGCTTAGATACAGCTCGTAAAGTGTTTGCAGCAAAAAGTAAGTTGGCAAAGTCAGGTGTATTTGTTTTAGAAAACCTAACTAAAAAGCGTCGGGATCTATTAAACGCGGCTCGTAGCACCTTTGGCCCAAGAAGTGTTTGGTCTGATCATGGTCAAATTCTAGCCAAAGTTCCTGGTGAAACTCGTATACGCAAAATAAATTATTTGCATGAATGTATTAGTATGTGACTGGTTAATATTTTCTTGATGCGTATCCTTTCCTAAGTCATTCTTTTTTACAGTTTCTTTTTATTTCGTTTTTTTTTTTTCATGCTCATGGTTCATCCCGATAGTACCTTCTGTGCTATTAATTATTTATGTGTTTATAATCCTTTGACAGGTTTTTCTTTCGTAATAGATTTAGGTAAAGATTTCTTTTTTGTTCATCTGGTGATTTAAATGGACTCCAAGTAAAACCTGCTTTTGTCAATATTTTAAGTCGTGAGAGACGCCTTTGCGAGCTTGAAAATAGTCCTTTTGATCTAATTAGTATTGTGAATAATTATGTGGGTCAGGTTAATCAAAACTTGACTAATATAAACCCTGTTTGTAATAGTAAATATGTTTCGGAATTGGGGGGAGAGGAGGTTACCAAAGGAAATTATTCTCTGACTGCACTTCAGCTTAACATTCAGGGTCTTTCCTCGTCAATAGATAATTTAAGACAAATAGTTTCGGATGGACAGCCTGATGTTGTTGGTTTGTGCGAGACATTTTTGGATTCTGGCAATGAAATGCTATTGGATATCCATGGCTACAAAATGGAACATATAAACCTCTGCAAGATGGCTAAAGGAGGTCTTGCCATGTATATATCTAGTAATTTGCATTATTGCTTACGGGATGACTTATCAAGGAATTTTGAAGGTATCTTTGAGTCACAATTTATAGAAATTAAAGTTAATGGTATTGATCTAAGCATAGGCAATATTTATCGTTCTCCTAGTGGCGCGGTTTCGTTGTTTCTTCGGAATCTTGAGGAAATACTTGACATAATATTGAAATGTCCGTGTCAGTTAATCATAATGGGTGACTTTAATATAAATTTGATGGATTCAAATTCTTCGGCTTCATTTGATTTTCTTTCAACCATGCTTGCCGCAGGAACTCTACCAACTACATCCCTCCCCACAAGAGTAACTAATGTTACAGCTTCTTTGATTGACAATATCTTCTCTACGCTTTGCTTGAAGGAAAGCTCAATTTTAGTTACTGATATCTCCGATCATTTTCCCATATATTCTCGGTTCAGTTTTAATCGGGGAAGGAATAACCGGGCTCAAGTGTTTGATTCCTATTCTATTAGGTTTGGTGAGAATGAGTTATCTCTTCTTGGTTCTACATTAGCGAAAAATTCGTGGAGCTTATTTGATAATGACAAGGATTTTTCTTGTTTATTTGAGTCGTTTTGTGGAACCATAAAAGATGCTATTCTTAGCATTTGTAAAGTACCACCTTCTAATCGCAGGTCTAAAGGATTATTCCTCTAAACCCATGGATGACATCCGGACTTCTCAAAAGCTGGAGAAGGAAAAATAATCTCTGGAGGTATTATAAATGTGCTACACTTTCAACGAGTGCTATTCGTCTTTGTCAATTCAAGATTTACCGGAATATATATAATTCCTTGTGTAGGAAAGCCAAATCTCTCTATTATCTAAATAATTTTGCTGCGTGTAATAAGGATACTCGTAAAACTTGGGAAGGTAATAAATTCTGTGCTTAAACCTGGTTCTCAATATAGCTCTTTACCTACGAGTCTGGTCGTTGGTGATGAGACTGTAGAGGGTGAGCTTAATGTCCAAGAAGCATTTACTTCATTTTTCGCTAGTATTGGTAATAATATCGCTTCCACAGCTACTTTATCTCGGTCTAAGTCGGACTTTAGATCTTACCTCGGGCCGTCTTGTGTTAAGTCTATGTTTCTAGAGCCAGTAACAGAAATTGAAATTACTAAAATTGTTAATGGCTTGAAAGACTCATCTTGACCTGGGCCAGATTCTATTCCTACTAAGGTAGTTAAATCTATTCTTCCTTCAATAGTTGTGCCTCTTACAAAACTTGTTAATCTTTCATTTAAATATGGGGGTTTTCCGGATCCTCTCAAGCGTGCTCGGATTATTGTTCTGTATAAAGGTGGACCAAGAAATGATCCAGCAAATTATCGACCAATTTCAATTTTATCAGTATTTAGTAAAATCTTCGAAAAGGCTATGCTTTCTCGTCTGCTTAAATTTCTAAAATCTAAAGAGTTTCTTCATGATTTTCAATTTGGTTTCCGAATGAAGCACTCAACTGAGCATGCCTGTATGACCCTTTTGAATTTTATACATTCTGAATTGGATTCGGGATTAATTCCGGCTGCTATATTCCTGGATATTCGCAAGGCATTCGATTCCTTAACCCATGAAATTCTTCTATCGAAGATGTCTCATTTTGGCATTAGGGGTAATGTATTTTCTTGGTTTCAATCTTATTTGAATGATAGGTTACTTTCTGTCAATCCACAATTTAATTTCTGTCAATCACAAGTGAATTTTGGCGTCCCTCAGGGATCAGTTTTAGGGCCAGTGCTATTTTTGATTTATATAAATGATCTTTTTTACGCAGTAAAAAAGCAAAAGCCTATTCATTGCTGTAGACTCTGTCATCCTAAACCTTCCCTTGCCCATAGTGCCAGCTATAGTTCGCCATCTTCTGATGTCCTTGTTTGTTTTGCTGATGATAGCACACTCGGCACTTCGGGGAACTGTGAATCCGAGCTTCGATTAAACTTGGAATACTTGTTTGAGAGAGTAATTTCATGGCTTGATGCTAATTTTCTTACCCTAAATTATTCAAAATCCAATTTTTTGGTATTTTCGCATGTTTCTCAGATTTATCCCAAGTTATCAGAAATTTATCAGCCAAATGGGATAATTCACAGATCTAAAGATCGATATGTTCGTTTTTTGGGCATTCTTGTTGATGAAAACGTGTCTTTCAAGCGTCACATTAATTTGATTAAAATGAAGATATGCAGGAGTCTCGGTATTTTAAGGAAACTCAAACATATTTTCCCTGGATCAATTTTGGAAATCGTTTTTCACTCCTTGATCCGATCTTACGTTTCCTACTGTCCAATAGTATGGATGTCAACCTTTCCTTCACTGTTAAAACCACTTTCTAAGGTTTATAATAAAGCTAGAAACCTCATTAAGGAAACTAACCGTTCAAGAGTTATCCCATTACTTGATCTCGAGTCACTGTATATTCTTTCGTGTGCATGTTTTACTTTTTCTCAGCTTCATGGGGACCTCCCCCGTCCCCTAAGTGTTCAGCCATCTTTCACCTCTGATCAGAATAATTATAAGCTTCGCAATACCGAAAATCATATTCAAGTTCCTTTTACTCCTTGTGTAAGGCCAGACTTTAATCCTTTAATTGCGAGTTATATTGTATGGAATAAGTTGCCCGAATCAGCTCGAAGGTGCCACTCATTCGGTTTGTTCAAAAAAATTATTAAAAATTCATTGGCTTCTTAGAATTTATTTTATCTATTTTTATATGTGTATATGCGTGTATGTATGCATATATATTTCCTTATTATTTCATTGGAGTCTATTTTATCTATAGATCTACATAATTAATTTAGTCTATTCAATCTATTAGTCTATTTAGTTTTGTTTTCTATAGTTTTTTATTTTATTTATATTTTCCTTTCTTCTCCTTTTTGCTCTTCTCTCTGCGAGTAAGTGATTTTTTTTTCTCTGAGTCAGTGGCTCGTTCATTTTCCCCTTTTTTACAGGCCAAAGAGCCTTTGGGGAAATAGTAAAATGTAATATTGTATGTGTGTTTCGTGATGAATAAATCTTATCTTATCTAGCCATACGATAATAGACATTTAGAATATAAATAGAAAACAAGAGCTAATTCCTCCACTCCAAGTGTTTTTCCAAGATTTCCCCCTCCAACTCCCCCCCCCCATGTCAAAAGATCTGATCGGGATTTGAAATAAGAGCTCTGAGATATGAATTCCTTCTAAAAATCAAATTTCATTACGATCCGATCATCTATTCGTAAGACAAAAATACCCCAATTTTCATGTTTTCCAAGAATTCCGGTTTCCCCCTCCAATTCCCCTGAATGTCACAGGATCTGGTCGGAATTTGAAATTACAACTTTAAAGCACAAGATCCTTCTAAATATCAAATTTCATTAAGATCTGGTCACCCTTTCGTAAGATACAAATACCTCAATTTTCAAAATTACCCCCCCCCCCCAATTCCACCAAAGAGAGCAGATCCGGTCCAGTTATGTCAGTCACGTATCTTAGACAGGTTTCTATTCTTCCGATCCAGTTTCATCCTGATCTCACCGCTTTAAGTATTTTCTAAGATTTCCGGTCCCCCCAACTGCCCCCCCCCCAATTACGGTTGATCCGGTTGATATTTAAAATAAGATATCTGAGTTACGAGGTCCTTCTAAATATGAAGTTTCATGAAGATCCGATCACTCCTTCGTAAGTTAAAAATCCGTCATTTTTTCTTATTTTTCAGAATTACCCCCCCCCCCCAGTTGAGCGGATCCGTTCCAATTATGTAAATCGCATATGCAAGACTTCTGCTTATTTTTCCAACCAAGTTTCATCCCAATCCCTCCAATCTAAGCGTTTTCCATCATTTTAGGTTTCCCCACCCCAAACTTCCCCCAATGTCACCAGATCCGGTCAGGATTTAAAATAAGAGCTTTGAGACACGATATCCTTCTAAATATCAAACTTCATGGAGATCCAATCACCCGTTCGTAAGTTAAAAATACCTCATTTTTTCTAATTTTTCAGAATTAACCCCCCCCCCACTACCCCAAAGAGAGCAGATCCGTTCTGGTTATGTCAATCATGTATCTAGGACTCGTGTTTTTTTCCCCACCAAGTTTCATCCCGATCCCTCCACTCTAAGTGTTTTCCAGGTTTTAGGTTCCCCCTCCCAACTCCCCCCCCCCCCCCAATGTCACCAGATCCAGTCGGGTTTAAAGTAAGAGCTCTGAGCCACGATATCCTTCTAAATATCAAATTTAATTGAGATTCACCCGTTCGTAAGTTAAAAATAACTCACTTTTTTAATTTTTCAGAAATACCCCCCCCCCCCAACTACCCCAAAGAGAGCGGATCCGTTCCGTTTATGTCAATCATCTATCTAGGACTTGTGTTTATTTTTCCCACCATGTTTCATCCCGATCCCTCCACTCTAAGTGTTTTCCAAGTTTTAGGTTTCCCCCTCCCAACTCCTCGCCCCCGTCACCAGATCCGGTCGGGATTTAAAATAAGAGCTCTAAGACACGATATCCTTCTAAACATCAAATTTCATTGAGATCCGATCACCCGTTCGTAAGTTGAAAATACCTCATTTTTTCTAATTTTTAAGAATTACTTCCCCCCCCTCCAACTACCCCAAAGAGAGCGAATCAGTTCCGATTGTGTCAATCATGTATCTGGGACTTGCGCTTATTTTTCCCATCGATTTTCATCCCGATCCCTCCACTCTAAGTGTTTTCCAAGATTTTAGGTTTCCCCCCTCCAACTCCTCCCCAATGTCATCAGATACGGTCGGGATTTAAAATAAGAGCTCTGAGACACAATATCATTCCAAACATCAAATTTCATTAAGATCCAATCTCCTGCTCATAAGTTAAAAATACTTCATTTTTTCTATTTTTTTTTCGAATTAACCGGCCCCCCACTCCCCCCCCCCAGATGGTCAAATCGGGAAAACGACTATTTCTAATTTAATTTGGTCCGGTCCCTGATACGCTTGCCAAATTTCATCGTCCTAGCTTACCTGGAAGTGCCTAAAGTAGCAAAACCGGGACCGACAGAATTGGCGATTGCTATATGTCACTTGGTTAATACCAAGTGCCATAAAAATTGTAGATTCAATATTAAGGTGAAACGGTGGCTTAAAGGATCATCCTATCTCGTCCCTTATAAACTTTCATTTTCAGTTTGTATGGCCGAACTATTTAGAATTGAAAGGGTGTTCTTGCCACATATAGTAGAGGCTGGATAAGATATTCAAATAAATTAAAGAAACTAAAAACCAACACCCACTTTCCAAGATATCTTAGAAAAACCATTTAGCTTCTCACTTTTTGTGTTGGGATACAGATATTGAGCTTTAATGAATTTAACAACATTAGAAAGAATGAATTTTGTTTTTACGATTGAATAGAGCAGGAAAGTTCAGGAAAGGGTACTCCCTGGAATGTTCTAGTATATCTGGTAGGAAAAAACTAAAAATAAGGTCAAAGGAATTAGCATTTGAGCAATTTAACCGCTTTAAAAATTCCCTGAGGTTTAGCCCCCTTTGATTGAAAATCAAAGGATATAAAATTAAATTGTATTTTCAGTCAAATTTCACAGGTAAATCACAAATTCTCGCCTCTCGATGATGGCTAGACCCCCAAAGGACCTCGTTAAAGGGCGTTTATCTTTGTGACAATCAGCCGGTGCCGAAGCTCGCAAAGTGATTTTTAAGGTATTCTATCACCTGAAAAAAATAATACTGACCGTGATGAAAGATCAATTTATTTTAACATTGCTTATGATATTCATGTCCTTCAAAAATAATTATTTTGTCAAAAGCTCGTTCATTATATATGCTCCTTTGATGGTATTACACATTCATTAACAATGTCCAGTCGTATTTTCTTGAGTCTCAAAACAGAATAACAATCCTTGATATCTGCTTCAGTTATAGTGGCAGGGATGCGCAATTGGGGGTTTACTTGAATCATTCAGCGGTTACATTTGCCATTTCAAGCAAATACAATTCAATTATTTGTAACTGTGATTTTTTTTTTAACAATTAAAATTCGATTATTTTCTATTAAGCAATAAAATATATTTCAACTAAAGATAGCAAAGAAAAAACCCTAATGCACATGTTTTGCTTAGTGTGTTCCCAAGAAAATGTACTCCACAATGTATAAAGATCGTGTTCATGAACATGGGAGTAAATCCTGTAGAAAGCAATATAGCATTAGCATAAAGAGGGTGGGACTGCGATGGTTGGCACCCCAATTCCCGCTCCTAATAATTAAGGTAATTTCTACTCATTTGAGTTTTAACCTAGCTCTTTATTTTATGAAAACACTTGGTTTTACGCTATCTTATACAGTGAAAAAACAACTATTCCCTAAGCTTTCGAAAATAGCTTAACAAAGTTGATGAACACCTGACATCAAAGCATATGTCAGGGGCAGGGACGTACAATGAGGGGGGAGGGTCATAAATTCTCTCAAATTTATTAGATCTTCTCATTCAATTAGTTAACAAAAAAAAAAAAAAAAAAAATCAAGTTGGGCCCCGAGGAAAAAACTAAACAGAAATGTCCCATGTCTGGGATTAATCAATCAAAGCGACTGTCAAGTTACATTCATTTAATAAGTAGATTACTATGAACTGGAAGAGCAATAAAGGGCTGATTTTGGTCTGACTCTTTCTGTTGATCAAGACCCTGAGCGAGTTGATCAGCTTTTAGATCCTAATAGTCTGAATTCTGCAACACCTCAAGGAATTCTTTAAACAATGGAGCAAGTATTCTTTTAAGGTTAAGTGAGGCTGCAAAGAAATCAGTATCATAGCACGGCCTGAGTTATGAGGTTTATTATTTAGATCTGGTGTTGTTGAGAAATTAACTGCAAGAGACTGACAATTATAATTATTTTTTATTCGAGAAAGTCGATTACCATTCGATTTTCAATTAAAATGAAAAAAGAACAGTTGCTTGCCATTATTCAATTCTTTGATTAATTAATCAAATTGATTAATCAAATTAATCTTCTGGGACCATTTAGTTAAGACTTTAGAAGATTGGAGTCATACTCCAAAGTCGGCTCTCATTCTTTTAACTGGAAGTGAAGCACCAAGTCTTTATTGAAATATATGCACGTCTTTTTTGCTAATGGATATTCGAGGTTATTCTGAAGGTTCAAACAAGGATTCTTCCTCGTTTACTTTGTTTTTCCCCCCCCCCCCACCGAATCTTTTTAAACAGCTATTTTGTCAAGTAGTTTGTTTTAGCCTCTATTTGTCAACATAATGGTCCTAGAAATTCCTGAAATATTTAAATTTTAGATTATGTGGCTATTTCAATAAAAAATTCATCTGCTCTGTAAATAATAAATGTAAGCTTATTTACAGCTACTCCAACTTTTCACACCGTCAAGCCATCCAAGCTAAAAAACTGGCAAATACTTTTCTTCCAATCTACCCATTTTAAAAGCTTCAGTTTTGGGCAGTTTTCCACCAAATTACATCTTTTCAAAAACTATCATCTCTCTTGTCATCTCGAGGCTATTTATTATACAGTTTTCAATAAATTTAAATTTTTAGGCTAAGGTAGTGACAGGAAGCAAATATATGGAATGAAGAAAGTAAAAAAAAAACATTCTGCTCCATTAGCTATGTCAGATAGATAAAGTCAGTTATCTATGACACCAGCTCATATTTATGACTTTGTCATATATGCCGTAACTTTATTTATCACATTTCTGAAGATAACGTCCTTATCTATTCAGAGTATGAAAAAAGTGAAAAACAAAACGCCTAAAACAAAACGTATTTCAACCCAAGGCCTGCACATATAAACCAAACTTATGAAAGTCGTCCACTCGAAAGCTCTAGTCGAGTCTTGACAACCCCTACATGATGTCAGGCAAAGTGTAAAAAAGATGAAATACAAAACATAATATTTAATTCCTGACGCATCTAAAAATACAAGAGACAAGAAAAAGCACTTGAAAAATCCCCAGAACTTTTAAATAACAGTCAAACAAGTTTAAAACGCACAGATTAAGGAATAGGCGTGGCTTCCACAGCAATACTTTCAATTCCTACTTCATCCACTCCTCGAGCAATTCGAAAATATCCATCCTCACCCCAGGATGTTCCCCAGCTGTTTTTGACAATCCAATATTTTTCTCCCGTAGATTTTTCCGTCCCATATCCAACCAGCAAAACAGCGTGATTTGTCAACTAAAGCAAAAAGAAGAAAAATATTTGTTTTGTTTATTATTGTTATTATTTTTAACTTTGATTTTAATTTTGACACTACACTTTTAGAAAAAACGAGTTCAAATAAGGACAAAACAAGAGTACATATGATTTAAAGACTGGACCAGCGTAGCACCCTCTTCCAACGTTTTGAGAGCGTACTCATGCGAACAATATGTAAGATTTTACAAGTTAGAACTCTATCTTTCTGGGTAGTATCTTGGATTGACAAAAACACAAGAACTCAATGAATAAAATTCCTCTGGCCAAGCCCTCGGATAGCGCACTGAGCAATACTGAACGAGCTTAAGCCTATATTTTAATTAATCCAGCTTGATACATATTAAGTTTTATTGAGCCAAACAATCAATGTTTCAGTAGAAATTAAGTCATGACTTCATCATGGATTTTTCAGGAGAGGTTGGACGAGTGAAAACAGCTTTACACTCAGCGGGGTTTACTTTCCCTGAAATAAAGCCTTTTCAAATGTGCATTAGTTGCCTTATGAGACTCAAGAAGCAGCAATAGAGACTGATGCTGCCAAATAAGTAACAAAAAGCCAGGGCAACTTCACTCAAAAAAGCCATAATGAAGTCACGGCTTAATGAGCCATAATGAAGACAACTAAAAGCCACAATGAAAAAGCCATAACAAAGTCAGATAAAACAAGACAACTGAAAATACGCCTTAATTCTGTATTTCGAAAGTTGGCGAAAAATGAACATTCAATAAGCATTACCATTTTTATCTCAAAAAAGAGCTACCTCATTTCAATTTTCTTGATATTAAAACTTGATGAAAAACAAAGCAATGCTGAAATGTCTAATAATTGAATTATTTCCCCTGAATAGTTGAAATATGAATAGTTTATCTGAAACATGATGGAATATGTTCTAGTTTTGATGTAACATCTGAAATTTCTTTAAGAAAAATATCTTTTTTTATTCCTGGAATGATTTGCCTTACTGAATTTTTTTCAGGATTGCATAGGGATAAGACAGTGTCTAAAAATCGCTCTCCTTCAGTGTAAACTGGACTGTTCAATAAGTCAGTTGTAGTGCTTTTGACAACTATTAAGACTCATATCTCCAACATTTGGGAGTGGAATGGAAGAAGAGGGAAAATGTTTCCTAGGAGGAACCTGGAGATTCCTGTTCCCTGATTCCAGTTGGAGATGCCTGTTTCCTGTTTTTCTTAATTCCTGATTCCTGTTCGTGGTACCTGGGGATTCCTGGAAGGTTCCTGATTTCTGTTTCCTAATCCCTGTTGGAGATTCCGGGAGATTTCTATTGACAATTTTGGAGATTCCTGGGAGGTTCCCGAAGATTCTTGTTTCCTGGAGATTTTCCCTGGGATGTCCTATAGATTAATCTCTATAGAAATCCAAAAGTCCAGGCAAATATAAGGCGGATATAGTATCCAGTTTTTCATGGCCTCTGCTCAACAGAAAGAGCTGATCATATTGACTGAATTTTGTCCATGCTAAAAAGAGACTTGAGTGTGGAACAAACGAGATTTAAGTCTTTTCAAGATTTCATGATATATGATTTTCTACATCCCAACAGCTTTCGTTCAGAAGGCATAGCTAAGCATATCATTGTTGTACCTATGAATCGAAAGTGTTTCGTGGAAGGTCCAAATGCACCAGTTAGAGTAAAAAATCCAAAATGTAGAGTCTTACTAGGTGACAAATGACCCTCCCCATCAGTTCCTTTGCGTCACAGGAGGTCTCTTCTAATCAATTATTCCATTTGTTGAATTTTAGCATCTCATTATGCCTCTATGCATGTGGTTAGCACGCTAGACTGAAAACCCTTTGTCCGAGAGGACGTAGGTTCGAGTCCTGTTGTCACTATTTATTTGGTCTGGATCGGGCGTTAGGGACGTAACGATAATCTTAGCCATGAGTTGACCCAGCTCTAAATGGGTACTTTGAGCAATCTGAGGAAAGGTAAACAGAAAGAGCGTGCAAAAGCACAGGATAGCTGACCCCCCCCCCCCTGTACTTCCTGACTGAAAGGCTTTTAAACGAAAATCAGCATCACCAGTACAGACCGCAAAGTCCAATTCCATATTCTTTACCTTTTATTACATTTATTATGCCTCTATTGTCACCAACAAATTTTACTTCAGCCGTATCTTACTAGCGAACACTTACAATGCTGTAGCCCTCCCTATATCCTATAAATAGCACCGTTTTGGCAAACTTTTTTACAAAATTAGACCAGTCATAGATCTGTTTACTCTTTTTCCATTTAAAAAAAAATATCTAATATGCTTATCATCCTGGCATGCAAACACACGAACTACCAAATTGCAGTCCTAAACTAGTATTCTCTCTGGTTATTAAAAGACTAATTGAAAAATATTGGAAGAGATACTGGTTATTGAAAGACTAATTGAAAGATCAAATTGAAAGAATAAAAAAAAAGCTGATCACGAATTGGGCCTACTTCTAGTGCAAAAGTTAAGTTTGTTTATTTCGCAGAGGATTTCTTTCTGATTTCTTTATGTTTTCTGTTTCCGTCTTTTCGATAAAAGATTCTTCAGTAAACAAATAAATGTAAGATGCTGCATACAGGGTCCCTGTTTATCGCTCCCAATACTAATTACGTAATTAATTTATTTTTTAATGAAGGTAAGCAGGCACTTTTACAAGGAGCTCTCTTGAGTCAAGACCCTAATAAAGCATTTGGATTCTTCTATTTTTTTTTTTCCATTTTTTTTTATTAGAATTGCCTCGTTACTAGAGTTCTGAACGACCCCCACTTAACATCCACCAAAACAAATGTTGATGGATACCTATGTGCCTGGTTTTATTTACGTTTTATATACCTATTCATACTGTGTCCGTCCAGTGCTATACGTCCTTTATTCAGCAAAAACAGCTAGGCTTCAACCTCAAGAATTGAATCTTGTTCGTAGAAATGAGTTTTCAAAAAAACATTTTTGAAGGAACTGGGGTTAAAAACTTAAGGTACAGGTTCAGTCCCGTCTCATGTGGTCTTTGTTCATCAAAAATTGCTGTTCAAACGAGCATTCAGGGAACAATAATTCGTTAACATTCTTTTCAAACTGCCCGAACTCAATGGGTTTTTAAAGAGTAAAATATTAACTGCACTTCGTTATTGACGGTTAATTATGTTAGTAAGCATACAGTATTTACAGCATAGTCCTCGGAGTTCTATTTATTCTTATAACAATGGGGAGAAATCCCCCTCCCCCCGCGCGTGAGACTAAATTTGACATTCTGAAAATGTCAAAATTCATATAACTTTCCTTTTCCTTTTTCCCTTTTTCTTTCCTTTTCACAAGTTAGCAAACAACTTTGTGGTATTTTTGGTTTTGTATTTCTACCACAATTTTAAGTGTGGTATCTACTCCAATAATTTCGAAATACACAGGCTGGGTGATGGAACCCCAATTAAGTCATCCTAGGATTCTTAGTTTCATATAAGGAAGAATATACTAAAATTATGTGTGTGTGACACTTAACACTTACAGGTCCTTTATTTCAGCTTCATTGACCGTTCTGTTATTAAATAAATAGTTCAACAAACCTCAAAAGGGTATATTTTATCAATCAATTGGGTGTGACGATAAATACCACCAGAATAGTGCATGAAATCAGGATAGACCTCAAACGATATTGACAATGGGCCCTCTTCAACCAAAGCAATTTTCATGGCTTCTTCATTACAGGCACCATAATAACCTAAATAAAGCAAGATTATTAATGTTATAAAGACATTTTAATCCGTTGTTACGAACAAAGTGAAGCACAGTTTAGAAACAAATATTAATATTCGAATACTAAATATGAAATGGTACATATTTTAATAAAAACAAGCTTTTTCTACTCCTTCCCAAAATGAAAAAAAAAAATTGTATTGGCCTTCCTCCGTGTTTTCACATGTTGCTATCGCTTATTTTTCCAATTTACGCTCTCTCTCTCTTTATCTTTTCACTTTTGGACTTTAAGCTTCTTCCCAATTATTTATGCCGCTGAAATTTTTTTCTAAAACTATGTTGTCAATGTGCTGACCAAGCAGCATTTCATTATAAAAACATCATGGAAAAGAAAAGTTTCTTCTGCTTCTTCCCCGAAACAAAATAATTTTTGCTGCCCTTCCACCGTGTTTCCTCGTATTTTTATTACTTATTTTCTTAGTATACGCTCTCTCTCTTTCTTTTCACGTTTAGACTTTAAGCTTCTTCCCACTAAATCTGCAGCTGAAATTGTTATTCTAATAAGATGCTGTCAATATGCCGATCCAGCAGCATATCGATAGAAATATCATGCAAAATAGAAGTTTCTTCCGCTTCTTCCCCAAAAAACAATTTCATTTGCCCTTCCACCGTGCTTCCCTGTGTTGTTATCACTTATTTTTCAAGTTTACGCTCTCCCTCTTTTTCATTTCACGTGTAGGCTATAGGGTCGTTCAAATACATGTTGTCAAACAGCATTTCAATATAAAATGTCGCATGCAATTAAAACGAAATAAAAAGATCGAAAAAGAAGTTTAATTTTCATGTAAGACAATGGAAAAATAAATAAAAAAATCACTATTAATAACCAAAGTCCGAACATTTTGACCTCCCGTCCGGTAGCCTTTATCATAAGAAAGAAAAAGAACAAAATAAACTAACCGAGGCATAAACAAAACCTGAAAAGAAGCGATGAAAAAAGTACAAAAATAAAATAAAAACAATACAACCAGTCACGCATTTGGACTTCACAATACTTAATAAACAACACAATATTCGACCTTTCGTTATTATCAGTGAATAAGTTTTTTTCCTTATTATTTTCCTATTGTCTTATTGGAAAATTATACACTTTCTTCTATATTTCCACTGAGTTTTATCTCTAAAAGCAAAGGAAATGTGGTGTAAGAAATTAAAAATGTCGTGTTATTAGGGAATTTATTTTGACTCGAAAGTGAAACATTTCAGCAGCCAAGACATGAAGTATATAGTTTTAACTTCATAAAAAAAAAAGAGCCAAAAAGGTTCAGAATAGGTTTATTATCCCAGTATTTCAAACTTCAAATTTAGGAGCAGTGAAATTACAATCAGACCAACAAAAACTAGTCCAAATTGTTCGTTATCAAAAAATATATTTTCAAGTTTCCCCTTTAACTATCTTCAATTTGTTATCTATAACATATATGTAATATATGTAACTAACGTTACCGATATTAATTCATGAATATTTACCGACATCTATTCAATGAAGACGACATTTTCTTCATTATAAAAACATCGATTCATTTTGCAAGCCAGTTTTATTCTTCTTAGACCAAAACCAATGCGACTCTAAGAAGCCAGGCTCATCTCGACTGGACATGTTTACGTCCCTGTCCTGGTTCCTGTCCATGTTCATGTCCCTGTTCTGGCAAGCTTAGGATAAGCCAAACTTGTGAAAAGTAGAATTTAAGCCAGCATAGATAAACCCCTTAAACCAGCTGCTCTTTGATTTATATTCTTTCTTTGGTAAAATACTTTCATTTGTCTTTATTATTACAATTTTATTAGCGACTGAAACTTGTGGTATATTAACATTAAGCGGCTTAACACTAAGGAGCGTCCACTTATTGTTTACGCTGTCAACGTGACACCCCTTCAACGCTCCATGCCCCCTTCCCCCTCACACACATATTGTATCATATGAGAATTTCAATACAGTCTTTTAAATCTGGATGGGCAGAAGGTGCAAAAAGAGCATATATGTATTTCGAACAGTATATTTTTTTTGTCATTTAATCAAGAAAATAAATACTTTTCTAGTTTGCAAGAAAAAACAAAAATAATTTCTTAGAATAAATTCATTTGTGACTTTCAATTTCGTTTTATCATTTTAAAATCACACTTTTCTGCCAATAAATTATCTTCTGATTCTATTTCATTCAAAAGTATGGAGAACTGATGTCTAAAACCAATCTTTTAAAATGATTAAATAAAAAACAAGTTTTTTCAACTAAAAGTGAGGAGCGACGTTAAAACTTAAAACGAACAGAAATTATTCCATATATGAAAGGCGCTGTTCCCTCCTAAACGCCCCGCTCTTTACGCTAAAGTGTGACCCTTTCTCACAACTTTACTTTTAAAACAATTAAAAAAAAACTTTAGCGTAAAGAGCAGGGCGTTTTGGCAGTTTAAAATATAATAATGCATTAAAGAAAGAATTCATGGAAGTTTGAGTGATTTTTAATTTTTACAAAAATTTACTAAAATTAGAAAGAAAAATTCACTTGGTTTTTTCGAAAAGTTTATTTTGGTCAATTGGAAAAAAAATCTTTTTAGTTTTTTCTTTGCTTTAGGTCAGTGTTTTTTTTTTTTTTTTTTTTTTTTTTTTTGTCTTGATTATATCCCACCAAAGCATTTTACGAATACCGGCATACGCAAAGTACATACAAATGTGGATTTTTCCCTTAACTTGTAGTAGAAAAGATTTAGGCTACACTTTTAAAAGCCCCCTCCCCCATAGAAATCTTGATAGACCTAGATTTCAGAAGTAAGGAGTAAGAATGCGATATAAATAAAACAGATATAGTACCTCCAACGTATCTAAATTTGGACACATAGTGACGATTGCACTTTTTCTCGTTACATTCACTATCTTTTCCCGAATAAGGGTTGCATTCTTCTGGAACTAAGCCAAAATCCTAAAAAAATATCAGAGATTAACTGAAATGGATGAGCCACCTAAGATTAACCTGAGACAACTAATCCTCCCTTTTGTCAAAAAACATTCGGTCCATGAGCTTCAATTTGTACAATACAAATTGAAGCAGATGGTAATAGTTCAAAATCCATATTTTCCCAATAAGCTTCATTCTTAGAAGAAAACAAAAATAAAGAGTGAATAAAGAGAAGCTTCCAAAGCTTTTTGCATAGTGATTTGTCAAAGATAACGGCTTTGGCTACCCTCTTAATGTATTCCATAATGGGGCAACTTGGCATCTTACGTCTATAGCGTCTTGACACATACGTGAATTTCTATTAAAGATATCTTTTCAAGGAATAAAGCAAAGCAAATATTTAAATAAAGCCAGTAGATTTTTGTGATATGCGAAATGATTTCAGTCCGTTTCAAGTTTTAATGTCGCTCCTTACTTCCCGTTGAAAAACACTTTTTCTTTATATAATTAGATTAAACACGTAAAAAAACTTGCTAAAGATTGGTACAGGATTTTGAATGGAGCTGGTAAATTCGTTCACGAAATCCAAATATGTACGTCCATCATGAGTAAGTCAATAATTCATTTTTGCATATTTTCGCCCATATTGTGTAAACATTCGTTATATAATGTAAGATCTTCATATTACCAAACGTTACTAACAGAGATCAAACAAAAAAATATTTAACTGCATGATACATAACATAATTCTTAAATAACTTGTTTTTAGCGAAATTAGGTTAAAATTTGCTTTTAAATTGCCATAAAATTTAAATATTTTTTTGATGAGTTGTTTCCTATTCTGAAAGCGGTAAAATGTATATGTAGTAATTTTGCAGTAATAATAAGTGATTCTTTAAGAGAGAACGGTAAAAAAAGCTAACGGCTCTTTTATGTTAAATATTTTTAGCATGTCTAGCAACAACTGACGTATAAGGGCATTGGTTTTGGTTTTTATCTATTGCCCCGATCTAGCACCATAATCTGCGTTTGCTACTTTTTTTCTTTTTTTTTACTAGGCTTTCTGAATTAAGCTTTTTCATGCAAATTCTATTTCAACTTGTCTAAGAAAATGGTGCATACACGTTTGACAATTTTAATACCGACTTGTCGAGATTTTCGAAAACAACAACTTGACTTATAAGTTTTTTTCTAGTTAGCTTAAAAAAAAATACATTTTCATTAATTAATATTTTTTCTGCTGCAAATTTGTTACCATCGCTTTTATATTGGAAACTCCTCAACGGTTGAATATTTGAATAGGGGATAATAACCCTTCAGGTAAATAAACGATCAGCGTTTCAACTTGACGAAATTGACGCTGCAAGTGAGTGTTTCAATATATTATGCAAACAGGGGTGGTTTGTCAAATTAGATTACGGTTAAAGATTTTGAAAAACGAGAATAGCATGCAATTAATGAAGAACTTGGCCTAATCAGTTTTTCAAAAGTACTTGGTTTGGTTACCGTGCAGAAGCACGGGAAAAAACTAAAGTAAATATAAAAAAAGCTTGAAAGACCACGACTTCGAAAACTTTTACTCGACGGTATTGAGACAACTCTCCACGAAGAGACTGTAGTGGAACCAACAAGACAGAAAGTATAACTGCTGGTCGCAATTCAGAATCGGATATTTTAAGAAATTCTTGCTGGATGGTCAATGTACCCTTTTTTTAAAGAGCCAAAAGATCTAATAGTAAAAAAATGTATAAATATCAATTAACTAATTTTTTAGTATAAACCTTTCAAAGACCTTAGACTTTGATTTATAGTCAGGGGCGTAGCTCCAGCGTTTGTATTGGTGGGACAAGAGGGGGTCCCCATCCGGATAGTTAATGAGCAAGGGCTATCCTTTAGGGGAAAGCAGTGGCGCTTCTGGCCTATTCAATTTGCTTATACTTACAATAAATATTAAGTATTATTATATAAGTATTATAGTAAGTAAGTAACTTACTGTCAACTGAGATTTCTGCTTTATTTTAGTAACGATAAAATGCCAAAAACTACAAAAACATTTTAAATGTTAGATTATTTAATTCAGATTTGTGCCCCAAAAATTTCTGCGTTCGGGGCAAATGTCCCCTCAACCCTCCTCCTCTAAATCTACCTGTGCGGAAAGAGGGTTTGGAAAGCTCGCGAAAGACACAGGTCTAAATGTGTATTAAAAATGTCTGAAAATTCTCATGATTCTGTTCCAAAATTTCTCCCGCTTTCAAACCTTTATTTTATTTCCAAAATTCCCATATTCGTAATTCGGCAGATTTAGTTAAAAAAACTTAGTTACATAAGTATTTCAGAAAACGCAATAGTTAGTAGTTTCGACATTGTTTCCATGTATACGAATATAGATGTGGCTATTTCTGAGGAATTATTAAAAAACAAAATAGAAGAAAATTACCACTTAATCGAGGTTTCAGCGACAGGAATTGATTGGGAAGTTTTAATGACTCTAGTTAAAATTTGTAATAAGTCTTCTATGTATTTTCAGTTTCGTGATTCTTTTTATCAGCAAAAAATGGGTTACCCATGGGGGCACCTTTATCCGGGCGACTGGCAAATATTTATGTCGAGAATCTCGAAAATTGGGCATTAAATTCTTATTTTTTAAAACACGTCTATTGGGGTCGCTATATGGATGACGTAATTTCACTTTGGAATTACGGAGAAACTGAACTAAGGGGCTTCACTTATGACCGAAATTTGCAGTTCACCCTACAAGTTGAAATTGAAAATAAACTACCGTTTTTAGATGTGTTAATTATTCGTAATACTGATAAACTAGATTTCATTATCTACCGAAAGCCAACGCAAAACAATAGATATCTTCATTTTAATTCAAATCACCCCCACAAGTTAAAAGAGCAGTTGTAACTTCTCTCATTGATAGTGCCCTGAACATTTGCTCCGATTCGTACATAAATGCAGAAATAAACTTTATCAGAGATGTTCTTTTTGGTAATGGATACCTTTTGTTTTCCTTTGTCAATAAGATAATTAGCCTTAGACTAAAAAGACATTCCCGTAATATCAAAGAAGATATTTCACAATGTGAGGCTACCGATAAGCCCTCAAATATTATTTATCTTCCGCATATCCCAGAAATCGCAACAAAATTAAAAAAATATTTGCAAAATAATTTGTATGTAGGTTTTACTAATAATTTTAAAATCATAAATTTCTTGAATTCCGGTTAAGATAAAACCCCAGTTACTCGCCGAAGAGGGGTTTATCAAATACCTTGTGATTGTGGAAATTATTATGTTGGCAGGACCTATCAAAATTTAGAATGGCTACACCAGCATAAAAAAGTCACAGACAAGGTATTAATTTCAAATAGTTCAAACAACTCCTTTGATTCTCTTTAGGTTGGCATATATTTAATAATCCCTCCCACACGATACTTTTTGAAAAATCTTCAATCATAAATAATGATTTAGAGATCAAACAGGTGGTTCGGGAATCAATCAAAATTAGTCTCAAAATAAATAATAATATTTCTTTCAACAGGGACCTGGGGGAGTACTCACTAAATTCTTTATACTCAGAATTAAATAAAAATGATCTAACAAAATATTTTACTAAACCGATTTATAATAGTATTGAACAGGTACGAAAAGACCCCTGAGGCGGGCTGCCAAAAATGCAAGGTTGGCTTTGAGAAATTGCATTTAATCATTTTGTTCTGTTTTGTTCAAGTGAATTTATAATCTCACTTAATTCTATTTGTTAGTCCTGGTTGTGCTTCGTTGAAGCAAGGATGCTAGGGCTGTTTTAAAAAAGTTAAAAAAAAAAACATTATTAGTTTTAATTCTCATATTTTAATGTAAGTTTATTTATACATATATATAAATTTTTTTCTTTCTGATATTGTACTGAAGACGACCCTTGGACATAGGGCCGAAATATCCACAGATTTGATTTCCACTGTCTTGAAAAGATTTTTCCTATTGTTTCTACTTTGTGTTTGTTTGTTATGGAAAGACAGTGTGGTCTTTGTCGCTATTTTAATCTTTATTTTGAGCTGAACATTTCTATTTCTCATAATATCGCGAAAATACATTTATCAGCTATTGCTGATAAATATTTTTAACACTCCACATGCAAATAATATTGTTTTGGTTTTGATCAATAACCCCATCAAAATTACTTGAAAATTGCAACAATTCGGATTCGTAAAAGCCGCAAATAGTTGTACTCAAATTAATAAGTAGTTAATAAGGAGCCGGAGCTGTTGTAGAAGTAGCAGTGGTAGGGGGCCTGAAAGATTCAAGTCAAAACCCTTAGCTATTCCTAAGGTATTGTAGATACAATTTTTTTTTTATAAACAGAATTCACATAGTGTCTTTTGATTTAGCTCAAAACACCCCTCAACATTCACTAAAGTTTCACATTGACATTCTTACTCTTTTGAGACACAACTGGGTAGAAACATTCCCCCCTTTCTCAATGATAATTCTTGTGCGTAAATAAGCGAAAAATTGCATAATTTTGAAATCGCCAAATAATTTGTTTCAAAATAAGCGTGTTGTTTATTAAAAATAATATTATATATTATCCTAACGTTTTTCTTTAATTAATTGTTTTTTATGTTTCCTCCTTCCATATAACCAGGATGCACATGTGGTTTTTGACTAGTTCAAAATACCCCTCACAATTCACAGTTGTTTCACATTTAGACCCAAAACTCTTTTGGGGCACAACCAGGTTGGAACATATTTCCCTTTCCCAATGATAATCCTGTATGTAAACAATCACAAATTGCATAATCTGTAAATTGTCAGACAATTTACCCAAAATAAGCGTGTTCATTCTTGTCAATGTTTTATCAATTATTCTCACGTCTTTTCTTTAATTGATTTTCTTTTTCAAATATACTCCTTCCTCAACTTGACTAAAGGCTAATGCTGAAAACGGAACAAAATTCTTCATATTTGTCCAGCTTTTACCTTTTTTTATAACTTTGTCATTTAAAATCAGGTTACAACTGGAAACAATGCTATTCAAATTTTGCTGCGTCAAGTAAAGGAACGCCTTCTAAACCCGTTTGCATTCACAAAAGGATACTGTCCCCGTTTTTTGCGGTATATTCTCTTCTGCATAGCTAATTTTCGGTAATCGTACTGTTCGGCCTTAAGCGTTTCGGCACATCTGAGGTTACCGAGACAAGAGTGACTTAATATAGCTTAATATGACTTAATATGAGTTTCCTAAAAAGTAGCAATAACACTTTTACCAGATATCGGATCAGAATTATTGCGTTAACCATACCTATTAAGCAAATATATGATTTAACAAACAAAAATATATCACATTAAATTTACAATAACGAAAATATTCTGAGTTTGTTTTCTTTTTCGTAAACTAAAATAGTATTGTTGCCCCCCATTGAGGAAATGCCCCCCTCACCAAAAACCTACAACTGTATTGCTCCAGTTCATATTCTGCTTCTGGCTGGTAAACGATAGGACGATTTAGCGATGACACAGTTACGAATTAGTCCGCATACGATACGAGGCAGCTTTTCAGGTTGGTTAAATTTTACGATGGTAGGGTTATATATATTTGCATTAATGACCTATTTTCACCAAGTTTTTTTTTTTATTTCACAGGTTTGCCGCATGATCATAAGATGTGTGGTGCTAATCTCTGGCCCCTTCCCTCGTTCATGTATGAACTTTGTATTCTGTTCGATATGCAGGACAGGAGTTTGGAATAAATTTTCGTGAGATGTATAAAAATACAGGACATGAAGAAGTTTCGTCAAAATTAAAAACTTCCTATATTCAATATTGAAGTCTCTGGAATTGTTAAATTGCTAAGAAATATGAATGGGTTGATTAGTGCTGTAGCTGTGTGAATGAATGAGAGACGAAATTGTCAAATTCACAGTGCGTGAATTGCCATAGTTGGAGTTGTATTCGGCGTTTTAAGTGTAAATGAAAAATATAAAAACTTGAATGTACTATAGTTGAAGATAAAAGGAAGCACTAGACTTGATAATGTGAAATTTTTGTAACCCAAGTTCTTAATTAACAGAAATAAAATAAACAAATATATAAGGTCAAAAATCATACCCTATTGTCGTGTTTACATATTGTCACGTTTTGCCTCCCTTCTTGCAAGAACAATTAAATTCTCACCTCTCCCCCTCCTCTATTAGCTCCTTAAGGGTCAGAAACATGTATATTAGTCCAAGTACCATCAGAAATAAGCAGGTCCTCCTACCCATCAACGTTTCTTCAACCTCTAGCGGAATGAAGATAAAATCAATCTTCCCAGATTTGATTGTTGAATTTCTCTTTTTTTCTCATCTCGTTTCTTTTTAGTCCTTGATTTGGGTGGGTGGAAAAGAATCTAGATAGTTTTGAATGTTTATGTTTTTTTCATGGAAGCATCATATAAAAGAAGCTTTTTTAGGGGGAGGGGGTACCCATTACGTGGTTATGCATAAGTTATTGCGTTGCATGAATATAAAAAAATGTGTTTGTTTTTTGCTTGTTTCTTTACAAGCCTAGTTGTTAACATACAAAATAGAGATTAATATACTAATATAATATACCGACTAATATACAGACTTCTACTAATTTTACCCATCTACATTTTCGTTTGAAAATTTCCTTTCCTTAGACAAGAAGTCAACTTCCAAACAACGTTTTCAATTGTGGGCATCTTTTACCAACAGTTTTTTGTCACAAACCGATTTTTGGTTGCACAAACACAAATGTTGATCGACAGCATTCTGCCGATACAAACTGTTGATCAACAATATCATGATAAAATCCTTCAAACTATGCCGTCATTGTATCCATGGGTTTGCTAGGGAGCTAAACAGGTTTTGTTAGGGAGCTAAACAAAATTAACTTAGTCGTCATTCTTCCGGACTCTGACAACTGGAAGATCCAAGCCCTCTCCCCCCCAAGATTTTTTTGCCACCCTCATTCCGTGTTTTTTTGGTTTTCACTGTTTTTTAAATAAACTTGTCAATTTGGTAAATTATTGGCGCCCTCGTCACATTGCCACCCCCCCCCCCAAGATTTTGCTCTAGATCCACCCTTAAGTCTGATCCCACAACTTTCCTTTTAAAATATTATAAGCCGTTTCTTTGCCACGCAAAATCACTGAAACAAAGCAAAAGAAAAAAGATCTTACATGGGCATATTTACCAGCTATTAGGTATGGAAAGCCTCCTTCGCATCCTTGACTGTATTGGCTACAACTAACAATATCCTGGGTTGAAAGAGTGGGTTGTAGCAGATTCTTTGTCAAAATTCTCAAACGGGACTCCAGCATCCCCATTGATGAAAATGCATAGCAGCTTCCACATTTTTCTTGATTACTAGAAAGAATATATATATATATATATATATATATATATATATATATATATATATATATATATATATATATATATATATATATATAGCTTAAAAACGACATGAAACACGGAAGATTAGACAAACAACAAGAAATGAAACCTATGCTAATTACACAGAAGAAATTCCATCGCCATCTAACGTCTCCTCTGAAATCAAGATGGTACCAGCCCGCAATATACAGCTGGCGTTGGTGGACCTATAGTATCAAAATGGAACAGAAAAACAAGAGTCTTTAACATTTATTAGCTCGTCAGTTTTTTTCAGGGGGGGGGGACAAAAGGCCTCTGCAAAGTAATTTCAAATTTGTTGCAGCCTCTGGAAATATAGGAAAAAAACGCAAATTGCAAGGATATATTGGTAATTTTAAAACAAGTAGGGATTTATCAATATAAAATCTAATTCCACCTATATAATATTATTTAACTATGTTTGCTCTGTATTCTAAAGCTTAAATTAGACTTTTTAAAATTCTAAGCTTTTTATGGCTTCTAAAAAGGACCTTATTTTGTATTATAATTCCTTCAACATACAGATTTCAAGAATAATGGGTTTAACTTAAATGATATTTTTCCAAAAAAATTACGTTTCGCAATAGACAAAAATATTTTTGTTGACATTTCATAAATTCTTCGCAATACAACTTAAAGAAACATTTCCTTCTATATTCATGTGACTTAATAGGTAGGTTATAGTCTTAATTTTTGTATTTAGCCACTTCTCAGGAAGATACCGCGGACAATATATCAGCAAAATCTTGTGAATAACTCATGGCTGTCTACTTTAGTTCTTCTGCCCTAGGAATGACGCATGGACGGATAATAGATAGACTTATCTATTAACAAATGAACTAACATCATTTTTATACAATCCTAATAAGGGGGTTTATGCCAGATTTGCCTCTCCACTCAATCAGACTATCTGTCTTGGTTTTTTCAACATTTAGCCATGGCTTTATGCCCAAAACTATTCGATTTTGATTAAATCTATTTTAATTAAATCGTGTGAGTTTCTACACTCAACCATAAATAAATAATACTATCTCCAGATACTGGGATAAAAAGATTGCTTTTCAACTCTCAGTATGATAACAAAAAACAAATTACCAATAAATTCAAAATAACCAAACAAGAAATAATTAAAATAAAATGAGGAGCATCCACCCCTGAAATTAAATAAATAGTTACTAATTAAGTTTTTCTCTTGTCGACATACTGATTTCGGTTTTTTAGGTATGACAAAGTAGTTACCTCAAGTTTACCAAGTTTAGTGTGCAATAATTTATGAGAAATCATATAGATGCCTTTTCAATGTCTATAAAAATCATAGTAGGATTACCACCTTTGTCAAGGGCGTCATGAACAAACCAAGTCATTACCATAATAGCATGCTCAGTAGAGTGAGATTTCCGGAACCCAAATTGCATCGGGTTAAAAAAAAATTAGATTTCATTAGAAAGCTGACTATACGGTTATACCGGCACTTTTTTGCAGCTTTCCAAATGCAGACAAGATTTAAATCGGCCGATAGTTTGTTGGATTCTTTGGATCTCCTTCTTTATACTAAGAGACAATTCTTGCGGATTTGAAACAAGAATGAAATTTTCCGGTTTTAAAACAGATGTGGAACACATGGGAAAGCGGGATTACAATATTCGGTGCTATGCACTTAATCAAATAAATGACCTGTCAATTCCTTCCGAAGATCCATACTTTAAAAGCTCCGTTGTAAGTATTCATCTGAGGTTACAAGTGTAAGAAAAATGGAGCAACTGTGAGACGGGGGTAGATATGGTTGGAAGTCCTTTCCAGTTTTATTTTCCAGCTGACGGGCCTGGTCAGTTCTAGCAGCTGACAAGGTATCCTCGCCAATTTTTGAAAAGTGTACATTTAATGCATTGACGACTTCCACTTTCCCTATAGCAAGTTTAGTTCAATTTTCGGCAATTAAATCATCAGGAAGACAATGGGTCCTGTATTTTCCTTAGTATTTATTAATTATTTCCCATGTCTTTTTTGGAGATCTTTCAACGCAACAAATGCTTCGGCGAAGTATTGTTTATTTTCTGATCTTAAAATTTTTGTATCTGCAAAATTCAGCTAAATAAGCTTCAGACAGACGCATTAAGTATGCCTAATATAGCGGATTCTTATTTTTATTGATACCAGCAATCTAGGAAATATCCAAGGCTTAACTGGCTTCATACTATTATGTCTCGATAACTGGCGTAGAGGGAAAAAGTTATTGGAACAACGTTTAAACTTTGTCACAAAAATTTCAGCAGCAAAATCAGGGTCCGAAGACTAAACAAGGGGAAAAATCACTTTAAAAAGCAATACTTAAGTCTACTTAATGGATTTTTACTAGTCACTCTTATTTTTCTTTTAATAGGCCTAATAAACTCTGTAATCAGGTGTGTTTTGGGATTTGTTTTGTGCATACTTTTCTTTTAATAGGCCTAATAAACTCTGTAATCAGGTGAACGTCAGTTACTAGCATCAAGGTCAGAGAAATCTTCAATGACCACACCATTTAAATTCAATTCCAGATTCGTAAACAAATTATCAATAAGGGAAGCATAATCTTTCGTTATTCTTGTTGAGACTCCACAAGCTGGCAAGAGACCACCAGACAGGCAAACTGATAACAAGTCAGCCCCATCAGAAGAAATTCCGTGGGAGTTACCATTGGAATTATTAGAATTACATAAATCAATATTGAAATCACCCGTGATAATAATTTGTAGGTACTTTAGTACGGTAGTACTAAAGTAGGTACATTAGTAGCAATAAGCATAGAATCATCAACAATTTCCATGAATTCCGAAGTAGAAGAACTTGGAGGCCGGTAAAATACATAACACAATATTTTGATACCATTCATATCTATATTAACCGCCAAAAACTTAAAGACCATTTCAATATAGAAATGATCAAATTAACTAACCAGATCAGACTGAACTGTTGATTTAATAAAAAAAAACCTATCCCTCCCTTTTTTTATTAATCCGATTCTAATGAAAAAAGTATAATCCTCTTTATTAACACATGTCTTTGTTGAATCATTTAAAATTTTTCACAAGAGGCGGAGACATCTATATCATGACAAGAACTAAATAGGATATTCGATCAAAAATATTTAGTAACCCGCGACAGTTCAGAAACGCCATTATAAAACTAGCACTTTTATTCAAAGTTTGAGTGGGGAATAGATATTTATTTTTGGAAGAGATTGGATCATCGTATCAAAATGTCTTTGCATAAATTCTCAAATATTTTACTTAAATCTAGGGGGAGCTCCTTCAAATTACGAGGTCTATCATCCATTATCTCTATCCTAAAATTTTATCCTGAAGTTCAACCATAGACTACAGTAGCGTTTGATAGTCATAGCTATTAATTAGTCAGTCATTTTGAAAAATGTTTTATTTATTCCAAGTAAGTACTTTTAGTTTCAATTTCTTAATTTTTACATTTGATCACATTCAAATGATTTTATATTTATCTACAGGGTCAATTGAACAGACAAGGGATATAATGACAGGAATTTTCTGGAAAACAAGCGTCAAAGCACTCTAGCCATACGGGCCCTGTTTAAAGTGAGTCAATGCCAAACTTTTTGCAAAACAGTATTTTTCCGGCAACCAATATATAATTTAACCTGAAACATCTTTTACAATATTTTAAAATCAATCTAATCCCACCGTATTCCATCATTTCAACGTTTTAAAATTGAGGGGTTCATATGCAAGTTTCCTTTAGTGAACGATTGTCAAGTGAAGCCCTCCATAGAAAAAGTAATACCCAGAACGCTGTTTTTAAATTCCATTTTTTTAATTTATTCGAATGGTAAAATTACAGTTTCGGTCATTATAAATGATGCCACAACACCCACTATATAGAGACAATTCTAAACTAATTGCATTCCATACCAATTGCAATGCTAAAGATCTAGTTGATATTTTTTCAAAGGCGCTAGAAAAATGCCATCTAGCGCGTTACTTTCATCGACAAATAAATATTCTAGGGGGAAAAATCGGCAAATTTAAAATAAAAGGATGGAGAACATATTCTGAAGAAATTCCTTTGACATCGAACTAACCCAATACGTAGGCATTGCCTAAACCATACGTAGACAGACACAGATAGAGGGAGGGGTGGATCTTCTTGGATAACTTCTGCCATATAAATTCAGTTTTAATTTGTTGCTACTGTATCCTGCCCCGTCTCTCACAGCAAATCCGTTGATCTTCCTCGACCTAAAGGTCAAACATATATGCCCTTATCGTTGTCAATTTTGCATTTTAAAGGAAATTGAAAAGCAAAACAAATTCTTACCGCACTGGCGACACATAATTCACACCGGATACATTCCTCCAATCAAATTCGTCGGGAAGAAAAGATGCACGTAAATTTAAACTCTTGGTAACAGGTGCAGGTTTGGGTCGATTAATAACAGCCGATCTGTGGGGGGAGAAGGAAATTAGATTTAATCAGAAAACAAATCATATTAACAATAGTTTTCTGGCACTAGAGTTTTCTGGCTCAATAGAGATAGAAGGGACAGAAGAAGAAAGAGAGAAAAAAATAGAGAGAGAGAGGTTTTTTCTTCTTTCAGCTCTGTTTTTTTTTTCATGGATTTAAAGGAGGCAATTTACTTATTAGTCAGCTCGGTAAACAAGATGTATCGTGATAAGTTCTAGTGAACATTCTCATTAAAACACTCAACAGATTTAGTTTCTTGAAACACACATTAAAGGCTCAAGAGGGCAGCCGAGAAATCAATAAGACCTTATCTATTAGGATAAAGTTTGCTTCATCTAGGAATTGCGTCTGAAATAGGGGTCTTTGCTTGAAGGAAAGGGGTCTTGGCTTGAATAATACAATAGCTGTAAGCAACTCTATGTAATAGATTAAATGATTATAGAAATGGAATATTTTTTTAGTAATTTATGAGTCATTATCGATTATCAAAATTACGTGCACAAGAGCATAGAAAGCATTCTAAAAAAGATGTTAAGTTTTTCTTATCCTAAAAACCGCACCCGCAATCAAAGAACAGGCCCATTTTGTCTTCTATTAGGTTTTGTCCTGATGCTTAAATTAAAATCACTTTATTACTGAAGATTTAAAATCCTATAAACTTCGTTCCATTACCCCTTATCCGACTTATCCCGCTAGCCCTAATGTCACCAAATACAATATGGGAGAGTTCAAAAATATTCTCTGCTCACATGCAAGCTAAAACGCTTATGGACAGCTAGATGAATAAAAACCATGATCATGTGTATTCCAATGTGATGATAGCTTACGGATCCTTAAAGGTGTGCTACTTTTCACTATATTTGTCTTTTTTTTGTTTTCAGCAAATAGTTTCATATATTTTTTCCATTTTTGAAATGAATGAATTGTTAGCTTACATTTGACGTCCATCATCCTCAGTAATCCTTATATTTCTGGGAATAGCATGTGTAACTTATCCGATAACTAATCTAGACTGCTTCAAGGGGTAATCCCACCAACCCCTGAAGTCATTCTACGTCTCGCTAAGGATAAGTAACCAGGCTCGTCAGATCTTGGAATGCTCAAATGCAATAATAGTGGCTGAAGATCTTAGGTTTTTTCATGAGCTGGATTGACCTATTTTGCCTGTGGTTGGAAAAACTCAACCCCATTATGGAAAGCTATACTTCACTTGGAAATTAAATCCAAAAAAGGTCATACATAGACACAACACACTGATTTATTAAAATACTAGGTACTAGAAACTGAGCTTATTCCAATTCATCGTTTCTTTCTTGCACGACAGGCTAATACATACCTTCTTCCTCCTTTAATTTTTAGCAGCTCTTCAGCAGTAAGACCATAGAATTCAGAGTAGTCTTTTGCAACCCAAGATTTCTGCATCTCATTGATCTGCTTTACAAAGCCAGAACTACCATAGTACACAAATGAATCGTCAGCCTAAAAGCCAAAGAACAAATTCAAATACAATTTTCTTAAAAAATATTGCAGCCAATATATTAATGAAAAATATTTCAATTAGTTATGATATAAATCAAATACGTATTTTACTTACTTTGAACATGGATTATCAATCATTTCTGGCTCCTTACCCTTTTGAATCTCATAATAAGATTTCAAATATTTTTATAATATGCTATTATTATTATTTTTTTTCTGGTGCTGCTTGAAATATATACCATAGTAAGGTAATGAAGGTAAGGGATCAAATTCGGATACAGTGGTTGATAAGGTATTTGTAAGATTACAAGAGCAATGAATACAACAGTGGTTGGCTTGAAAGGAGGCCTCGGGGTCTCTGAATTTGTATAGTACGGTGAAGGACACGTGGAGGGAAGATTATTTTAAGTTAGGGTTGAAATGGGAAGAAATAAAATGGATCTTGAACTTAATGGGAGGATCGATTAATATTGGCGAAAGAGAGAGGAAATTTAGGGGTTATGGTGTTAACCCAACCCCTTGTCCGATGAGTGGGGAAGATGATGAGGATACTTTTCATTTTTGGGGGAATTGTAAGAAATTGATGGATCACAGAAAAGTGTTTTTCGTTAGTGTTGACAGATAGAAGGTGGGCGGAAGGGATTGTAGGATCACAAGTTAAAAAGACATTAAGGAATCTGGCTAAGTATGTTGATGAAGGGCTGATACACCGTGAAAGGTGCATCTCTTTATAAGTAATTTCGCAAAGATTCATATATTAGTAAGTTTTCTTTTTAATTTATTTTTATTTTCTTATTGGTTTTCGTTATGTTTATGTTCGCTTTTTTTTCCTATGGCCCGACGGCTTTTTTTTGGAAATACAATAATTTATACATACATATACCATAGTAAGTGATTGTACAGGACATGTTAGTAGTGAGAGACGGTGACCTTTAAGCAGCGTTCATATGCAAGTCCAGCAAGACTTCTATGCCTAGATACGGTAGGCATATCTGGTCACACATTTGCTTGAGAATGGAAGTTCAGCCAAAAAGGCATGTGAACGCTGCTCTAAAACTTAGATGATAAATATAGAAAAAAAGAAGCTTGAAATTTGAGTGGTTGAAATAAAAAAAAATAAATCAGCAAAAAGAAGATTGGTTGAAATCCTAGACACAAATTCTAGACACTAGAACCCGGTGCTTAGCTTCAACTTAATGTAGACACGCAGTTTAACTAAAAGCGCATCGGAGCGTCAGTTTAGATAACTGATATAAAAAAAAAGATGTTTTCTTGTTTTTACACTTTATTAAGGTAAGATCGATACTAAATATATATATAAAAAAGTGGCTTTTACGAAATAAAATCAAAAGACACGTTTTGTCACAAGATTCATACAGTAAAAATATGGGTACAGTAAAAGACGGAAAAAAGCGTTAATTATGAAGCAACAACTCCAGGTTCCAGAGGGTGGAGAGGCTCTTCCCCTGCCTGAAAGGTCTAATTTGTAAAATATACCTAACCTCATTAATTTATGTAAGATTGTACCAGATAATTATTCGGAAAATCTTCCAGAAATACGCTAAGGAAATCAACCAGAACTCGGCTCAGGGAAACTACAATCTGGCCAAAGATTGCATCAAAACTTGATTTAGAGAATTTACCAGATTTCGGCTAAGCGAACCTACATAGTTTGTTTTAGATAATTCAACAGAAAACATTTTTTGAAGAACCTACTGCAACATGACTCAAGGAATCAAACAGAAATTGTTTAAGAAAAGCCAATTAGGAATTGGACCAGGGGTACCAGACTTTACCAGAATATACTTAAGGAAAGTTACCAAGTTTTTTTATCATACCGCAAATAAGACTTTCCAAAATGAACCTGACAAATAGCTGACTAGAATGGTTCCTGAACAGAGAACAGAGCATACGGGAACGTTTACTGGATGGTTTTGGTAATCTCTTACATTCCAATAGCTTCAACTCTACGACTATCTTTAGGTTCAATTAATGGCCTTATCTTGGAACCGTACGTCAGCATCTGCACACAAAACTAATATTATCATCATTGCAATCAAAGCAGAAGATTTAAGCAAGGTTTTGAAACCCTAATTGAAGGGCAAAAGCTACAAAGTAAATTGTATTTTAGCAGAAAGCGAGATTCATGTTTACATACAGACTTCATTAAATCTGACAAAGATAGGTACGCAAGACTGAAATGTGATGAAGGAAAATGATGCACAAGAGTGATGATAAAAGCATCATAGACGTTTAATAATGCTAGCCCATTGCACAAATTGTCTAACCGCTCCAACTTCCAGAGTTAGTTTCAGGAATTCTACACCTCCGAAATAAGGAGAATCTTTTTGCTATTGGTCAGTGACTATTGGTGAGTTGTTTTTTTATCCCTGAAATCTGAAATCTGGAGCGGTTGGACAATTTGTGTAATGGGCTAGCATTATCCCACGTCTTTTGATCACCAACTATACACAGGAGAATTACTTTATGATTAACTAACACCCACAAGATGGGCATTTCAAAAGTAAAATTTGACGATATATGTCAAATATATGACGATGTATGTCATGTCAAAATTTCCGTGAGGTTCAAGGAATAGACTGCCACCCGATAGCCCGATTAAACACACCACTAATTACAATTTTCAAGTATCTTCTAGGCTGTTCAGTTGTGTATTCTCTTCTAAAACCGAATGTGTTTGAGAGGATACCAAACTACCAACTAAATGGTAACAAAACCGGAAGTTTATACATTTTCAGAAACTCTAGACATAATTTTGAAGTAACAAAATTGGTCAATGATTTCCAGTATCAGGGGGATACTACCTTTATAAACCTGCTTTTTTCTGCAATCTTCAAACATGATGGAAAAGAGTCTTCATGAATTACAGGATGTATTCACCTTATAGGTAGAGAGTAAAACCCTGTGAAACCCATCTAGTTGGCGAATTTAAATAAGGATGTGTTGTAGATAAATAAAAATCATCAAACACGACAAACTGACAATTCAGTTTGACGCGACAGACTTCCTAAGCCAATTTTTACACCATACGTAATCAAAGTCAGTTACTAAAACTTGATAAACCATCGGAAAATTCCAATAAATTGTTGAGATATTCCATTAAAACATCAAAAATTCTTATAAAATCCTGAAGCTAGACTACCCCTTCCCAAGGTCTCCTTCTCTCTTCAGTGAAGAATTAGACGCCTCCAATTTCAACTGTAATATTAATAGAAGCCCATCTACAACAAGCAAGCACACATTTAACACAAGAAGATTTGTTTTCACAGTCAACAAAACAATAAAAATTTGTTTTAAGCAAAAAGACAATGATAACAATACTTTTTGCTTTCCTCCATTTTTATAATTATTTTTATAGTAATTTAAACCTAATGCTTTATTTATGGTCAGTGTTAGATATCCCTATTCAGCACCATAGGTTAAATAAAGCAGATACTGGCATCCAAGGAAACCCATGAGCTCCTATATTTTTTGCTTTACACGTATTTGGTAAATAGTGTGTATCTCTCAAGGCCATATCCAGGGAGGTGGGGCATTTGCCCCCCCCCCGAAATGTTCGTCCGACCCGTAAAAAAGGAACAAAATGAATAATAACTAATTTTCGATCCGTTTTTTCAGTTTTTGTATCCTCCCCCCTCCGAAAAAATCCTGGATACATTCTTGGTATTTCTATATTGAAATATATTATTTATATTTACTCCGTGGTTGCAGCGATGGCTGCAACCACGGAGACGATCATAATTACGAACATAATCGTAAAAGACGATCATAATTACGAACATAAGACGATAAAAGACGAACAATTATATAAACAATGTTAAGTGAAATCTTTGATTGCAGAGACACATTATGCAAAACTAATCTTATCGAAAATTAAAAGTAGAGCTCTTTTTGTTACATAAAAGAACAAGTTTTTTCAACTGAAAGTAAGGAGCAACATTAAAACTTAATACAAACAGAAATTATTACGTGTACGAGGGGGGTCGCCCCCCAAGTCGATACCTCGCTCTTTACACGAAAGTTTGAACTTTGTCCCAGTTCTCTAAGAACGACTCCTGAATCACAAAGCTTTTTTAAAAGTACTAAAAAAACTTTAGTTTAAAGAGCCATGTATTGACGAGGGGGCGAACCCCCTCACACATAAATAATATCTGTTTGTTTTAAGTTTTAGTGTTGCTCCTTACTTTCAGCTGAAAAACTTGTTGTTTTTATGGCACTTGGTATTAACCAAGTGACATATAGCAGTCGCCAATTCTGTCGGTCTGTCGGTCTGTCTGTCGGTCCCGGTTTTGCTACTTTAGGCACTTCCAGGTAAGCTAGGACGATGAAATTTGGCAAGCGTATCAGGGACCGGACCAGATTAAATTAGAAATAGTCATTTTTCCGATTTGACCATCTGGGGGGGAGTGGGGGCCCGGTTAATTCGCAAAAAATAGAAAAAATTAAGTATTTTTAACTTATCAGCGGGTGATTGGATCTTAATGAAATTTGATGTTTGGAATTATATTGTGTCTCAGAGCTCTTATTTTAAATCCCGACCGGATCTGATGACATTGGGGGGAGTTGGAGGGGGAAAACCTAAAGTCCCGGTTTTGCTACTTTAGGCACTTCCAGGTAAGCTAGGACGATGAAATTTGGCAAGCGTATCAGGGTCCGGACCAGATTAAATTAGAAATAGTCGTTTTCCCAATTTGATCATCTGGGGGGGGGGGGAGTAGGGGCCGGTTAATTTGGAAAAAATAGAAAAAATGAAGTATTTTTAACTTATGAGCGGGTGATTGGATCTTAATGAAATTCGATGTTTGGAATGATATTGTGTCTCAGAGCTCTTATTTTAAATCCTGACTGGGTCTGATGACATTGGGGGGAGTTGGAGGGGGGAAACCTAAAATCTTGGAAAACACTTAAGAGTAGAGGGATCGAGATGAAACTTGATGGGAAAAATAAGCGCAAGTCCCAGATACATGATTGACATAATCGGAACTGATTTGCTCTCTTTGGGGTAGTTGGGGGGGGGGAGTAATTCTTAAAAATTAGAAAAATGAGGTATATTCAACTTACGAACGGGTGATCGGATCTCAATGAAATTTGATATTTAGAAGGATATCGTGGCTCAGAGTTCTTATTTTATACCCGACCAGATCTGGTGACATTGGGGGGGGGAGTTGGGAGGGAGAAACCTAAAAATTGGAAAACACTTAGAGTGGAGGGATCGGGATGAAACTTGGTGGAAAAAAAACACGAGTCCTAGATACATGATTGACATAACCACAACGGATCCGCTCTCTTTGGGGTAGTTGGGGGGGGGGTTAATTCTGAAAAATTAGAAAAAATGAGGTATTTTTAACTTACGAACGGGTGATTGGATCTCCATGAAATTTGATTTTTAGAAGGATATCGTGTCTCAAAGCTCTTATTTTAAATCCTGACTGGATCTGGTGACATTGGGGGAAGTTTGGGGTGAGGAGACCTAAAATGATGGGAAACGCTTAGATTGGAGGGATTGGGATGAAACTTGGTTGGAAAAATAAGCAGAAGTCTTGCATACGTGATATACATAATTAGAACGGATCCACTCAATTGCGGGGGGGGGGGGGTAATTCTGAAAAATAAGAAAAATGACGTATTTTTAACTTACGAAGGAGTGATCGGATCTTCATGAAACTTCATATTTAGAAGGACCTCATAACTCCGATATCTTATTTTAAATCTCAACCGGATCAAACGTAATTGGGGGGGGGGGCAGTTGGGGGGACCGGAAATCTTAGAAAATACTTAAAGCAGTGAGATCAGGATGAAACTGGATGGGAAGAATAGAAACCTGTCTAAGATACGTGACTGACATAACTGGACCGGATCAGCTCTCTTTGGTGGAATTGGGGGGGGGGTAATTTTGAAAATTGAGGTATTTGTAACTTACGAAAGGGTGGCCAGATCTTAATGAAATTTGATATTTGGAAGGATCTTGTGCTTTAAAGTTCTAATTTCAAATTCCGACCAGATCCTGTGACATTCGGGGGAGTTGGAGGGGGGTACCGGAATTCTTGGAAAATATGAAAATTGGAGTATTTATATCTTACGAATAGGTGATCGGATCGTAATGAAATTTGATTTTTAGAAGGAATTCATGTCTCAGAGCTCTTATTTCAAATCCCGACCAGATCTTTTGACATTGTGGGGATTTGGAGGGGGAAATCTTGGAAAAACACTTGGAGTGTAGGAATCGGGATGAAGCTTGGTGGATAGAATAAACATATGTCCTTGATACGTGATTGACAGAATCGTACTGGATTCGCTCTCTTTGGGGGAGTTGGGGGGAGGGGTTCAGTGATTTGGCGAGTTCGGTGCTTCTGGACGTGCTAGGGCGATGAAAATTGGTAGGCGTGTCAGGGAGCTGCACAATTTGACTTGATAAAGTCGTTTTCCCAGATTCGACCATCTGGGGGGCAAAAGGGAGAGGAAAAATTAGAAAAAATTAGGTATTTATAACTTACGAGTGGGTGATAGGATCTTAATGAATTTTGATATTTAGAAGGACTTTGTGACTCAGAGCTTTTATTTTAAATCTTGACCGGTATTAAGCCTCTTATTTTCCTTTTTAAATCAATCTATTGATTCATAGAATTTTGTTAGAGCTCATACCATATGATCTCTTGGCTCTTAGCTCTTCTCGCCTCGTCACAAGTGCCATATGAGCTCTTAGCTCTTGTTTTTAATTTCTGATCGTTTTTTAAATAATGCCAGGAAATCTGGCTACATCTCCACGGTAGTATCCCTGTATATCCTTCCCATGGATTATTCTCTAGACAATTCAATCCTGGTGAAAATTAAGCCCGGATAATTATCCTTAACATCTCCACGCGTAAAATTGAGTCACCAAAGAGAAAGCAAGACACAAGACGAATTTTGTCTTTCGAGGAATTCTGGCAAATTTCCCCAGCGTTAAGTTTTCCCAAAAAAATCACTCCCTGGAAAGTTCCCTTCCCATGGAAAATTCCCACTATCAAAATATTCGTCCCTCCCCCATTCACCCGAAAAATGTAAGCGTACTTCCCAATAACAAATACTATACGTAAACAAAGGTAAAATTTCGTAAATTAAAGACGTTTCCCCAGGGGCTGTTTGGGGTCATGATATCTCCAAAGGCATAGTTATTTGGCCCAACTATACTACTACTACTATTACTATTAACTCACCGCAGCACTAAGCCGCCCGAGGCCAGCACAGCTACGCACACTCCTCCTCCTCCAGCCTAATCTATTCAAGGCCTCCCTCTTTGCCAGGAAGTTCCCATTTCCTTTAAATTTTTATTTATGACATCCTCCCAAACCAGACGAGAACGACCTGCTTTCCGTGTAGCCCCAGACGGTTGGCCAGAAAGGACAATCTTCGGCAATCTTTAATCCTTCATCCGAAGAACGTGGCCTAGCCATCTCCACCTTTTTTCATTATAGCCATAGAAAGCGGAATTGAACTATATCTTTCGTACAACCTACTGTTTGAAATACGGTCAGTCAGCCGGGTACCCAGAACAATCCGTAGGCAATTTCTCTGGAAATCATCTAGTAAATTTTCGTCTGCTTTTCGGAGCACCCATGCTTCAGAGCCATATTTGACCCCTGTCATCACTGTAGCTTCCAATATTCTAATCTTGGTTTGCAGACTTATCTTCCTATTCTTCCAAACTTTTTTTAACTGTGAAAAAGCACCCTGAGCCTTAGCTATTCTACTTTTAACATCATCACTGCTCCCGCCGTCTTTACTAATAATACTACCAAGGTAAGTGTAGCTGCCCACTTGATCAATCTTTTCCGTTACCCAACGTCACCTATTCATCCTCACTTATTCCTAGCCTTAGTGACTTAGTCTTCTTAAAATTAATTTTCAATCCTATCCTAGTACTCTGAACTCGCAAAATCTCTAAAAATTCATTCATTTCGCTCACACTTTCATCTAATATGCTTAAACCATCAGCATAATTTAAGTCCAGGAGCGTTTTTCCTCCCAATTTTAATCCGTGGTCTCCAATTGCCTTTCCTGTGCTCTTTAAGACGATGTCCATCAAAATGTTCCATATAAAGGGGGATAGAACACAACCCTGCTTAACTCCTGATTTAATACAGAACCAGTTGCTAGCCTCATTTCCTACCTTAAACACAGCAGTATTATTCTCGTACATAGGACAAATCACTTTAATGTATTTTTCTGATATACCATATAAGGACAAGACCTTCGCTAACGCTCTTCTATCAAGAGAATCGAAAGCTTGCTCATAATCGATAAAACTGAGGATCAAAGATGTTTGACGACGAAGGGACTTCTCAATTATTAACCTAAGAGTGAAAACTCGGTCGACACATCCTCTACCTTTTCTAAAACCGCACTGTTCTTCCCTTAAAACTTTGTCTACAGCATCTATCAGTCTAAGAAGTATCATATTACTAAGTAATTTGTTACCTACAGAGACCAGACTAATTCCTCGATAGTTTCGACACTCACTCTTGTCACCTTTCTTATACAGTGGTTTAATTAAAGCTTTCCTAAAATCATTAGGTACTTCCCCTTTTTCAGAAATCATATTCATAATCTTCAGTAGCTTATTTCTAACCTCAGAGCCACTTTATTTAAGAAACTCATTTATTACACTATCAGCACCTGGACCCTTATTATTTTTTAATCCTTTTAGTACTCTCGCTAATTCTTCCTCACAAAATAAGTCTTCCTTCACATCCAAGGTATCACAAACTTTTTCATTTTCATCTATATCTTTTCCTGCAACTATGATAAACAAAATGGCTATCCCAAAATTTTGATGGGACAATTCTGAGAGTAAGAAGCGTGGGAGGTGGCCTAGTTGCCCTCCAGTTTTTTTTATTACTTAAGACGGGTACTAGAACATTTAATTTCTGTTTGAATGAGCCCTCTCTCGATATTGTATGACCACTAAGTCGATACGGTCAAGCAAAAAAAAAAAATAAATAAATAAAATAAACACGCATCCAGTTCTTCTGGCAAAAAAATACAAAAGTCCATATTCTTGTAGATAGGAGCTTAAAACCGTCCTGTGGTGGCGCAGTGGATTTGACCTTAGCTTGGTAATACGGGACCCAGAGATCGAATCACGCTGCAGTAATGCACTGCAGGGCCGACGCAGGGACCTTAGTAGTCAAGAAGCGTCGTTAATTCTTAAATAAATAATAAGGAGCTTAAAACCTCTACAGAAGGGTTCTCTGATAAGTTTAATCTGATGGCGTGATTTTCCATAAGATTATATAACGTTTAGGGGTGTTTCCCCCTTTTTTCGAAAAATAAGGCGAGTTTTCTCTGGCTCGTAACCTTTAATGGGTAAAACTAAACTTAATAAAACTTACATATTTAAAATCAGAATGAACATGCGGTTTTGTTATATATTTACTGTTATCAAAATTCCCCTTTTTAAAGTAGCCTATCGGTTACTATTGAGCCGGGTCGCTACTTATTTACAGTTCTTTACCACGAACTGTTTGAAAAGTAACTACAACCAGCTGACCATAAGCCACATTCACAGATTACCCGACATAAAAGGCTGATATTCAAGTCAACCAATAAAAAACTGAACAAATCTTATTACACGAATATTTTAATAGCCTATCAGTTAAGGAAACATTAATACGAAAAGTAATTTGGTAGCAGATATTGAAATAAAACAGGAAATACGTAAGAAGGAGAATACTAGAGGGATCAGGAGCCGACCTTTCCCCCTTCAAAAACTATAATGAACAGATATACAGGGAGAGGAAAACATACAATTGCAAAGGAAATGAGGGTTTTTCTGTATCTTTCAATGAGGATGTGAATCAATGAACAGAGAGTCCTTTGAAGAGGATAAGCGACAAAGGTAAGATTCAACTGGGTCGTGAAGATCAGGGAAAACGGATTGAATATAAAACTTAATCACGGCAAACTTGACAAAGGGCAGTTCTATTAATATTAAATTTAGAGAGGTGTTCAAAGAAGCCTTTCCCTCCCGAAACTTCCTAGTAAGTTTGTGGAAAATTTCTGCATATTTGGAAAAAAGAAACCTTAAAGCAAGGTTTTCACAGGAGTCTAGTTTCGCCACTATAGCGGAATTTCATGTCGTCAGTGAAAAAAACGTCTTTCTGTTGGCAATTATTCGATTCACTTGTGTTTCGGACAAGAGTTTAAAGAAATCGGTTTTCATCTGTAACAATCTCGTTTGAAGTAGGCAATATATATAAACATCCTGTTTAAACAAATATTACTTAATGCACAATACCAATGGAATTTACTACTGGTATTCTTTTTAGATATGTATTTCAATGAAGTCCAAACTTTCTAGGAAGATTTTTTTAGAAAACTTCACTTTCAATCTCCATTAGAATTCACACAACGTGACGTCGCTCGACTCTAAAGAAAATTGTCACTTCCCAAATTTGCTACTTTCTGTCTGAACGTATCCTAATGCCAACTTTCAAGTCAAGAGAAAAGAAAATAAAACACAATAAATTAAATGTCTGTCGTTATATCTTATCGGAAATTATTGCTTGACAATTGAAATACCAGCTAATATGAAAAACATTAAAACAATAAATATCTTTAGCATGCGTGAGTTTATGCACACCTATACAACAATCTAATTTATCAGCATTCTCGGGTCTAATGAGCTAAATAAAAATTATAAGGATCCCCATTTACATTTGTAGAAGAACATTTTCTAATTCTCCCAGTGGTATACTTAATATTTCGTCTTTTTTAAAATTTTATCCTCCATTTTGAATTAAAATCAAGTCGTTGTGGGCATCAAGCCATGGTTAATTGTAGAAAAAACCAAGACAGATAGTCCGAGTGAGTGGGAGGCAAATCTGGTATAAGCCCTTTTTAGGATTGTATAAAAATGATGTCAGTTCATCTGTTGATAGATAAGTCTATCTATCATCCGTCCGAGCGTCATTCCTAGGGCAGAACTAGAACAAGAGCAATAACAAGGATAGGTCTCAGAGTCTATCTAAGTAAAATTTGAACTCTACAAAAATGTTGCAGAATGGGCGGAACTCAAAACGTGTCGCATACAGGGAGATTGTTATCACCATTGTATTGTACAACTTTATCCATTGGTTTGTTGCAGGAAAGCAATTTGCCAGTTGGTTCAAAGACTAATAATCTAGCTATAGTAAACAATTGTAAATTTCTTCGATATCTGTGTTTGCATTTCAACAAATACGAGATCAATAACCTAACAAAAAAATTGCAAAGCCTCAAACTGAAAATCTACTTTACCAGCATTGTAGAGCTTTTACTTTTTGAGTAGAACTATAACTACTCTACTAAGTTCTTAACTTATGTTTAAATCTCTTACTGCGTGTTCTTTAACAGACACTTTAAATGGTATTTCTTCAGCCTTCTTTCCATAGTAGCAACCCCAATTACGGACAGTCACATCATGAGACCAACCATTCATTGTCTCAGCACAATAGCTAATGATTTCTTCTCGACTCTAAAAACAAAACAAAAAATGAACCAATTGACTGCAGAGTTATCAATATTCTCATCCATTTTTAAAGCCTAAACTTTTCAAAGCCAATTTTTTGGATAAAAAGAAAAATTGCAAATTAAAAGCTTAAAACGAGCAGAAGGTCTGGAATTAGCTTATATAAGATGTCAAACCTGTAACGTGCAGATGTAAATCATAAATGAAGAAATAAATACTAAAACGAGTCTCAATTAAAATGAACAATGAAGCTAAAATTATAAAAAAACATAAATTAACACAAATAATGTTAGTGTCGTCATACGCCAAGTTCCCAAAAAAAGGCTAGCATGTCATTTGTGATTTACTCAAAACTATATAGAGTTGTTTGATTGTTTTTTGTTTTGTTTTTTCTTACAGGCTCCGCGGCTCCATCACAGGTGATAATATGCAGCTAGTCCTGATAATTACCTCATTTTCCAACTTGAGGTATTTGTTATACCTTCTCTTGAACGCGTCAAGGAAAGGATTTTCCTGGATTACCTCTGCCAGTAAGCTATTCCATGTAGTGACCAATCATTGGACGAATACATTCCTGAACCCACCACAAAAATTTACCAATCCATCAGAAAACTGTTCATTCATGATTACATGAATGAACAGTCAGGATAACATTCCTTACGCATAAAATTACAGGCAAGCTATATTCCATTGCAAGAGTAATTCAACACTTCAGCAGTTGAAACAGCAAAAAAGTTATTTGTTGATCATACACAGAAGTGAAATTGATGTTAAATGGCATTTATAGGAAAAACCATTTAATCTTTTTTGAAAAAAAATTAATTCCTAGAAGATTTCTGAAGAAGAGAGTGCCCACCCCCACCCCCCCCCTCTTCTGTGAACAAACACAATAATAAGACCCATAAAGGCTGAGTGTCAAAATGACTTGAATCAGAGAATGTTTAAAATCAAGATTAGAGCCATATTTTCTACTAAATTCAAATTTAAAAAAAAAATAGTGTTTGTCAAGGACGGTAATATAAATTCTTAGAACATAAATTGATAAATAGACTTTTAATGGTGTTCCTTTGTTTTTTTTTCTTCTTCATTATTTTTTTTTTTTTTTTTAATTTCTCAAACTCTAAATATTGAACTCTCATACAAGAAACTGGTTTGTAAAATTTAAATTTTTTCATTTAATAAAAGTTGGGAACTAAGATTTATGCTTGTTTATATTGAATGCCTTCCAAGGAATACAATCAAACATATATAGATCCAGTCTAGATATTTATGAAGGGTAGAAAATATGAAAGATAAGAGGGACTTTACACAGAAAAAAGAGTGTTGGCTAAAATACCCGAACCTTTATGCATTTTCATGTATGCACTACAAGTGTTTCAAGGTGATAGGGTGTTAACAGGATCCTCCTATCCCTCCCTGTTTATGGGGAAGCAAAATTACACTCACCTCCTTGTACTTCGAAAAAGCAAAATAAACTCTTCCATTGACAGTGACTTCAAACCCCTGATTGTAAATCAAAGTCCAATGCCCTTTGTTTCCAAATTGATCAACAGCAATATTAGGTTCCATCAGTTCAATCTTGGCTTTGTGAATAACTGGCATTCCTAAAAAAAACGACAAGGTAAAGGTTTAAGTTATTGATATACAATTATTGCTAAAACTTATGTCAAAAATTTATCAGACGTGTGGTAGAAAACAGTGACTGGGTGTATGAAATAGAAAGTGTTCTAAGGCCAGGAAGTTTTCTTCAGAGAAAAAAATGTTCTTGGAAGCTTAAAGATATATTCAAGGACTTTGTTTGTTTACTTTATTCAATTTATAAGATGTATTTTGCTATCTATTCATTTAAAATATTTACCGACTTTAAACAATAGCAATATAGTTGGTATTAAATGTGGTTCATGACTCAGTTGTTAATCTTTGGATAGTGGCAGAAAATCTGTAAATGTATATCAAGAAACTGTATCATCTAATTTCAATAAATCTGAGAAGTTTATTGCTTCTGGTGCTTTAATTTAAATCTATTTAATTCAAGTTCCACTCCCAAATCATAACTGCAGATCAAATTGACCCATCCCAGGTCATTAGTTAGATTCTTTAGGTTATTTTGCAAAAAGTGATGCAATGAAGAATGGTGTGAAAATTTAGTTATGAGATTATTCAATATTTATGACTCTAGAAGCATGCTGCAAGGCTGCAGGCTGCAGCCTACAAGGCTGCAGGTCTCATAACCCTTTTCTCATTTATTTTTTATTTAGAACTTACAAGTGTATATTTTCCTAGTTATTATAAATCAGTTTAGTCACAGGATAGTTTGCCATGATTTATAATCTTGAAAGGAAAACTAGTAAAATCTGTGTTATCTCTTTGTTATCAATTTGTTGTCACTGGGAGATTTTTATGCTGATCACCTGAATACATGCCTTTGGTTTGATATGGTTTTTGGTACTCGTCATTTATTGGAAACAAATTTAAGAATTACACTTAGGTTAAAACTCACAAAACCAGTTTCATAGCAACAAAAACAAGTGATGAATAATTAATGCATTGGACTTGTATAATTTGTGCTATGGCCTATCTTTGCTCACTAGGATGGGTTAGCTTTCCAAGATTTTGTTTCCAAAATATTATATTATCATTATATTTTGTAATTTCACTTTTTGGGTGTGTTTTCAATAACTAATAAGTACCTGGTTTTTGAGTCTTTGTCAGTATTTTGTCTAATGGATAAAAATTGTGGGCTTACAAATCCACCATTCGGGGAGCCGCACTAATACAAATAGCATATATTGTTCTCTTAATATATCTGCCTTGAATTTTTATTTCATGAATCTGGGAGAGATATAGACCATCCCCCTATTTCGTTTGGTACTTCTTGCCAAATACATTACATGTGAATTCTAGATGATTTACCAAACAAAATTGGAACAAGCAGGCACTATACCTTGTCACATATCACTGAACAAACTAAAGCAATCTTTAACAGCTTTACAAACAATGGGGTGATAAGCATATAGACCAAAAGATGCGTTGGGGACATTAAGCTCAGAAAAATACTGGTTAAATAGCAGGGGGTGAGTATTGCCCCTTGAGCTAAACCGCTTGTTAATGGCTGGTCAGTATCTTTGCAATCATTTATTTGGACCTGGAACAAACGACCTGCTAAGTAATTGTTGAAGAAATTAATAAAACTATCAGGAAAACTAAGATTGTGTTGAAAAAGTCTTAAGTGGAAACATTTCAAAAAGCATATGACCAGTATAATACCACAACTAATATGATTCCTTTGTTAGCTTAATCAAAAAACTTTTTCTATAAAGAAGTTTTTTTAAAGAAAACTAAACAAGCTACATGAAACCAAAGACAATACGAAATAAAGTAAACAAAATAATTCAAGCTTAAAAACAAACAAAAATCAACATCAATGAAAAAATAAGGCCTAAAACGAACAGAAAATACCACAAACAAATATAGGATGAATACCCCTGAGCCTTCCAGAGGCAAAAGAATCATCTCCAGTCTACTGAAAACAATTTTATTTCAAAGAGCATGTTTATTTGTCAACACATCAAAAATATTAAGAAAAAAATTGCCATGATTACAGAGAGTACTAAAATGATCTTTTTGGGGGTTGACTGACTGTTTATTATATAATGATATTCATTCGTAGAAGATTTGGCAGTTTTGGATTTGTTAACATTACAAAAGAGACAATATAATTTATGTTTTCAGTAAAGCATAAATGAAGCAAATTTTTTTAAGGGCTTATGGGTGATAGCCTTATTCTTGCTTGTTTTACGTCTGATTCAGGCACTGATAAGGACTAAATAAAAAAAAAAAACAAGCTTTTCAACTGACAGTAAGGAGCAACATTAAAACTTAAAAACGAACAGAAATTACTCCATATATGAAAAGGGTTGTTCCTTCCTCAACGCCCCACTCTTTATGCTAAACTTTAAACTTTAACTCTTTCTTGAAACTCTCCTTTTTAAAACAAATATAAAAACTTTAGCGTAAAGAGCGGGGCGTTGAGGAAGGAACAACCCTTTTCATATACAGAGTAATTTCTGTTTGTTTTTAGTTTTAATGTTGCTCCTTACTTTCAGTAAAAAAAAACTTCTTTTTTTATTTAGTTTCTGAACGTTTTTGAATTAATATATTGTTTTTATCTTGGCTTTCCACAGATGAATAATTAAAACAAAATTGGCGCATTATTTTTTTTTAAAAAAGGGTGGGCAAGGAGGCCTAGTTGCCCTCTAATTTTTTGGCTACTTAAAAAGGCAACTAGAATTTTTTGTTTTTTACAAACGTTTTATTAGTAATATCAATACATAACTTATGAATTAACTTGCATAACGAACTTCTATATTCGTATATTTTTATTACGTATATGAGGGGGTTCACCCCCTCGTCAACACCTTGCTCTTTACACTAAAACTTAAATTTTGTCACAATGCTTTAAGAATGACCAATGAATCACAAAGGCCATAGAATAAATAGTTGAAATTACCAAAAACACTTTGGCATAAAGAGCGAGATATTTAGGAGGAGATGAACCTCCTCATATGCGTAATAATTTCTGTTCATTTTAAGTTTTAATGCTGCTCCTTACTTTCAGTTGAAAAAACTTCATATTTATTTTTTCATTGTTTTTTCTAATAGAGATAAAAATCTTACACCTCCTTCAAGGAAATTCTCTTCCCCAATGATAAATTCTCCATGGAAAGATCCTCTCACATAACCCCCTTCCCTCATCCCCATCCCAAACCAAAAATTCCCCAGAAAATGACTATACACTTTCCATTAGCCATTACTATATGTAAACAATGCCAAAGTTTGTAACTTGCAGCCCCTTCCCTGGGGACTGTGGGGAGTAAGCTGTCTTGAAAAACATAGTTATTAGGTTTTTTGAATATACTGAACCAAATACCTATCTTAAAATTTTGATCAAGTGACTTTGGGGAAAAAATAACCATGGGAGAGGGCCTAGGTGCCCTCCAATTTTTTTGGTCACTTAAAAAGAGCACTAGAACTTTTCATTTCAGTTAGAATGAGCCCTCTCACAACATTCTAGGACCACTGGGTCAATAAGATCACCCCTGAGAAAAAACAACAACAAAAAATCAACAAATAAAAATGCACCCATAATCAGTTTTCTGGCAAAAAATACAGAAGTCCACATTTTTGTAAATAGAAGCTTGAAACTCCTACAGTAGGGTTCTCTGATATGCAGAATGTGATTTTGTGATTTTCGTTGGGATTCTATGACTGTTAGGGAGTGTTTCCCCGTACTTTCCAAAATAGGGCCAATTTTCACAGGCTCGTAAATTTTGATGGGTACAACTAAATTTGATGAAACTTATATACTTGAAATCAGCACAAAAATCTGATTCTTTTGATGTATCTGTTAGTATCAAATCCAGTTTTTGATAGTTTTGGTTCTTATTGAGCCGGGTTGCTCCTTACTACAGTTCATTACCACAAACTGTTTGATTTCTGGCTGTAATAACTTTTAATCAAGGATGTCAAGGAGAAAAAAAAGTTTGAAGAGAAATGTGGTTACATTGATTTTATATATTTTTTCAAGTTATCTACATAAATGTCAGATAATGAAGACATCTCAAGTGAGCTTTGAGGTTTTAGAACCAAGGGAACTGGAGCCAGAAACAAATCTGGTTGCATTGATTTTTCTTTGAACAGTTTTTCGAAGTTTTTGGATTAATTTTGATTCATATTTAATTGAAAATATTTTTTTCTTGGTTTATAAGACGAATATTTGTGAGGTATTATTTAGTTCTTCTGTTTAGATTTTAAGAAGCAACAAAGTTCCATCAGAGTTTTACGATAGAACTTTAGACAGATGGACAGAGGGGGGGGGGAATTATTCAACTAAAGCGATTGAAAATTTACATAATGTGTAGCCTACTCTAGGGCTAAAGCCACCCTGACCCTAATCCTATTACAACCTTAAAAATAGACAAATACTGAGTGGTCATTTTGTTATAGGAATTTTTTTGTATTATATTTTGTTCAACTGCTTTTAGTTTACATAAATGCACAAATGAGTTAAAATGGGTTCTGATTTGTTGTTTAAAAAATAAAACAGGAGTCTTCATTGTCTGGCATTTCAGCAGATCAAATAATAAAAAAAGAAATTCTAAAATAAATGCAATTACATTCCTCTTCAAACATTTTTTCTCCTTGACAAGCTCCTTGATTAAAAGTTAAAACAGCCAGAAAACACTATCAATGATTAAATTAGACAAAAACCAAACAAGAATTATCACAAGCAAGAAGAAGACTAACACCCATACGCCCTAAAAAAAACAATGCTTCATTTATGCTTTACTGAAAACATAATATGTTTTCTCTTTTGTAATGTTAACAAATCCAAAACTGTCAAATCTTCTAGGAACGAATATCACTCTGTAATAAACAGTCAGTCAACTTCTATTACACTTTTTCAGTGGTCTTGATAACCCTGACAATTTTCTCTTTTTTTTCAGATGTTTTAACACATAAACATGCTCTTTGAAATAAAAATTGTTTTCAGTAGAGTATAAATGATGCTTTGGCCTCTGGAAGTGTTCTACACTTGTTTATGGTAGTTTCTGTTTATTTCATGTTTCATGATTATGGTGGTTTCTGTTTGTTCTCATTTGTTTATTGATAGTGATTTTTGTTTTTGTTTTTATGTCTGAATCATTATTTGACTTTATTTTGTCCTTCCTTTGGTTTCATGTAGCTTGTTTAGTTTTCTATTAAAAACTTCTTTTAAATTATCTTTCAATTAACCAAACAAAGAAGTCATATCAGTTGTGCTATTTACTGGTTATATACTTGTGGTGATATTTCCACTTCAAGAGACTTACCAACATAGTCTTGATTTTCCCAATACTTTTAGCAATTTCTTTGTCAATTATTGTGTAGATATATTGTTCCAGGTCCAGATAAATTATTAGAAAGATGCTGGCCAGTCTGTAACAAGATGTTTACCTCAAGGGGAAATACTTAGACCCCTGCTATTTAACCTGTATGTTTTTGAGCTTAGACTTCTCAATACATCTTTTGGTCTATATGCTTATGACCTCATTATCTTTAAGGCTGGTAAAGATCATAGTAGTGTGCTCAGTGATGTCTGACAAGATAAAGTGCCTACTTATCCCAATTTTGTCTGGTTACCACAAGCAAGAACAAGACTAGGTTAGGTCTTGTGAGGCCAACACAGTACATATATGAGGTATCTGGCAACAGAGAAGTACCCAAACAAAAAAGGAAAATGGTCTATGACTCTCAGTTTCATAAAATAAACATTCAATAAAGATAAATTAAGAGAGCAAAGAATGTGAACCATATTAGTGGTGCTACAGGATTACTGTAGGCCATGCTTTCTTGAATAATTTTCAACAATAATATTTTGGTGAATTATACACTCAATAACCTACAAAGATAAATTTGCAAACTGAGAAGATAACAGTTTAATATAGAGCTATAAAGTATCACTGCATTATCATAATAAAAAAAAACCCATCTTATTAGGGCTATATATGGGACCATAAATAGGGACACAGCTTGGGTTTTGAGTTTGGCTGGAGGGGGTTATAAAAAATGTGTCAACAAAATCATACAGCATGCTGATAAAAGCTGACATATAAACTAAATTAAAACAAAATATAAGTTAAAATCTAAGATGTCAGTACTGCATACTGACACCTTGAAACTTTAAGGGTGAAAACCCATTGAAATAGCATGCAAAGAGGAGGCATGTAGTATGGTTTAAAACTTCTGGTCAGAAAAGATTTGGCCCATTGAGCCCTCAGAACGTAATTTTCCCAGAAGCAATTATTGAATTGTGAAAACCAAAAAAAGGCATCAAAGGAGCTTGAAATTACTCACAAAATGACATCAGTTTTGTTGTGATGTCATTTGCAAGGGGTTTCTGACTCTTCTTAAAAATTCCTAGTAGGCCTAATTTGTTTTCAAATAAAAGTTTTACCATAAAGAATAATGAAAATAATAATTACCATTTTATAATCAGCTATAACTAACAAGTTTTTCTCACATTTGTAACATCCTCCTGCTTGCTATGTTGTGCATATGCTTTAGCTTATGTTTTGCTATGCTATGCTTGTGCTTATATTATGCTTTACTCGGCAGATTGTTATAACCCCCAATCCAGTCAAATGGATTGGCAGAGAAAGCCATTGGGATAGCAAAAAACATGATAAAGAAGACCTGATTTTGCAGAAGCAAAATGAGCAATGCCCTTCTTGAGTACAGAAATACCCCAGTAGATGGAATGGCATCTCCTGGCCAGCTATTAATGAGTAGGAACTTGCAATCAACAATACCCTGTACCCTTGAGCATCTCACTCCCAAAATAGTTCCCAAATGTGAATTTGTTGAAAGTCGCCTGGAGTGCCAACTAAGGCAGCAAAAGTACTACAATCATCACTCAAAGGACCTTCAATAACTGAAACAAGGGCAATCTGTGGAAGCACAGATCCAAGGAAAATCTTGGGAACCAGCTGTTGTGTTGCACAAACACAAACTGCCAAGATTGTACATCATGCAAACTCAAGATATGAAAACATATCATTGAAACCAAAAATACCTGAGAATATCCCCAGATCTAGAACAATATCAGCATACCAACTGAAATGGGGTACTGCAGTTGAGTTCCACATCATCTCCAAATGCATTCTCAACCCCGTCAAAAAGCCCACCCCCAACTGTCCTTATTCAAGCCCCAGGGTCAAGCCCAAAAGTCAGTAGCCACATTCAGGATGAAGTACCACCACCTGCCATGACACATCTTGAGAGAATAATCAAACCTCCAAAAAAACTTAATTAATAAGTTGTCATTGTTGTTGTTTTTATTTCCTTTCTTTTCCCTTTTTGGGGAAGAAAGGGTGGATACACGTAAATGGAAGATTTTGGTTAAGTTTTGTTGTCATGTTAGAGTGTCCAGAAGAAAGGAGATGTAACATCCTCCTGCTTGCTATGTTGTGCATATGCTTTAGCTTATGTTTTGCTATGCTATGCTTGTGCTTATATTATGCTTTACTTGGCAGATTGTTGTAACCTGGGTTTCTAATATACTGCTTAACAATGGACAAGACGGAAATTTCTACACATTAGACAGTTTTTTAGAAACACTTCTTAACTTCTTGTCACCATGGGCTGTTTTGAGCCCTTATAGTTCCTTTAAGGTTTCAAAAAGAAATTGGCCTAGAAGCAATTGAATTTGGAAACAGTTTAAAAAGGCATCAAATGGTGTAATCAATATCTTACTAAGTTCTATAAATAGGCTAGGCCTAGGCTTTAAGTCTACTAACTTATTAAGGCTATTTTACAAGGTTTCACTTTTACAATATAAGAAGGATAAAAGTTCATCAAAAGTCAATGCCATTGAGGGTGATAAGTAGTGAAGGTAAATGTTTGGTTTTGTCACAAGCTGTCTAAAGTGCATATTACTGCATATAGCAAGATTCTGATGATTGCTAATTATTTCTTGACCATTATTAGAGAAGTGTAGCCCATCCTTTTTTAGCTTTTTAAAACCCTCTCCAATGAGACTAAAATTGTTTAAAGTGGGCTTGCTTACACAAAACATTATCTATAATGTTAGCAGAGCATGGTCTGTATTCTATATTTATTCAACAAAGAGTAATATAAAAAAGAGAAAAACACATCAAACAAGGTTTATTAAATAGGCCTAAATATAGAAAACAGACCTTGCCCCACTGCCTGCAGGGCTCATGGACTAATATGCTTTGCTTTATAGATAATTTTACCTGTAAGCAAGCCCACTTTATGCATTTTTAGTTTGCCCATGGAGGAGGAGAATCAACCAGAAATAGATGTGCTCCAAGAATTAACATTTCTAAGTACTAGGCCTATAGCATATAAACTATGCTACTGTGCAGCATAGTTTCCATTGTATACAGCTTGTGACAAAACTAAACATTTACTGCAGGCTGGTGAATATGGGTGCTTAAATTAGCCTATAAGCTTACTTTGCCCAAACTCTTTGCAATCAATAGTTCCATCATGAATCCTTGCACTTTCGTAGAAAATCCAGCTGCCTTTTATTTCTTCGTAGGTACAATTAACAGGAGTGTCTGACAAAGTTCTGCAAATACAAGTAACGAAATAAATAATAACAGCCAAATAGCGTTCTTCCATTTTAAATATTTTGCCGGATTTATTTTTCTTCTGATTCTTCCTACTTCCCCCCTGAAGTGTATGTTTCTTTTTTTTCATAATTTAGTTGAGCGAATATGAGCGTGTCCGAAAGCTCAAGTATGCAGAATTAATTTCGCATCCGTCTGGAATTCTTCAAAGAATTCTCAGTTCGGACTAGAATTTTATCTGTAATTATCGCAGGGTTATGACGTCAAAAACCCCACGAAAAAATTCTCGAAATTGCAGCATTTATCTGAGGTTTTTCAGAAGAAACCAAAGAAAGATAGTGGCGATCCATATCTAAAGCATAAGGAAGACCAGAGCATAAGGAAGAAAGGTCTGTTTCCAGAGAGATTTCAAATTCCAGAAATGTGTGATAAAAAAAAACTTCCAATGTAAGTGGCTAAGAATATCTAAGTTTAAAAAAAAATCATTTTTGATCAGCAGCTTTTAGATGATTATCATTAAGGATGTAGATCTTCACCTTGCTCAGTGATCATAGAGCTTTAATTGTATGATAACTGTTAAATACAATGACCATTGACTTCTTGTTCTGTTATTCTTGAAGCAAAAAAATTAAGCTGTTTTAAACAAAGAGAAAACACAAAATTTGTCATGCTCTACTAAAAGATTATCTCTAAGCAGAGTGATAGCTGATCAGTAGTTTTTTGATAGTTGTTTAATAGAGTGATTGTTAATATTCTAGTTGAGTGACTTCTTGTTATCTCAGAAAGGGGTAAGGTTACAAAAATGAAATTTTCAGGGGTGGATCTACAGTTTAAAGTATATCCTGGGAAGGAATTCTAGAGTACCCACCTCAACTCCTTCTCCCTCTAGAGAGCCCCAAAATTTGCCTACATGACACCTTTGACAAGTTTAATAGGTTTGTCAAAATTGAAAATTTGACAAAACAACATTTTATCTTAAGTTTTAGTTATCAGCTGCTTTTTCTCTGCCTTTAGTTCTGAAAATGCAATTCCTGTTATGAGTAGAATTCTGATCCATATCAATGTTTTTTTTTCAAAATTTAGGAAATGTATTGGCATATCTTTAAAACCCTATAAATTTTGATTGAGCAAAGTTGTGAAGCTGAAAACAATTTTGTTGTTCTTCATTCAACAGAAGATCTATTTTGCAAAATTTCACTTTTATAACACATATTTTGAAAGTCATCAAAGGTCAGGGCCCTCTAGAGGGAGAAGGAGTAGAGGTAGGTACCTCAAAGTACCTTCCCAGGACATACTTTAGCCTGTAGATGCATCCCTGAAAGTTTCATTTTCCTAACATAACCCCTTTCTGAGTTAGCAAGAAGTCAATCAACTAGAATTTTACCAAATGATTTTCTTTCAAATAAAATTGATCTACCCAAAATAGGGTGATAATCCTGTCTTCAAGCAATCATCACATTAAAGTTGCAAACCCATTGTTAACATCACAATGCAAATAAGCTGAAATAGCAGTATAATTGACTAAGTATCAGTGCAGGATTAGCATTTTAACCATGGTCTGGCTCCTTTAGAATTATGTTTGAGTAACTTGATGTGAGCTACCTCTTCTAATCAGTATAGGGCTTTAAAATAATTTCCCAGGGATCAAAAATATGGTAGCTTTTCCTTTAACTACATATCTTTAACTATATTGTGTATCAGACACACATTTATTTTTAAGCTTTTTGATCTAAAGGATTGTTTTTTTTAAACTTGGTCAACTATCAGAGACAGCACCTTACTTATTCTTGAAATTATACTAAACAAATCTGATAAATTCTAGTAGGATCCAATTTGGTGATATTTTGCTATGTACATTTATTCTATCTTTCATTTAAATTTGATACTCCTTTCACTAACTTCAGCAAATCAACAAAAAATTCTACTTTTTGTGTATAGAACCTCCTCTTCTTCCCTGTTTGACCCAAGGTCAATGAAAAAAAAACTTTAAAAGCCTTAGCCTTTTTGACATAGGGTCATAGTCTCAGAATCTCAATCAAACAGATGGATGGACAAATAGATATTGCAATGTCTGTGTTATCTATAGTTAACACATTTGATCCCAGAAAAGATTCAACAAATTTTATCATTGTCACATCAAATTTAGCATGCTGATGAACCTGATATTTGCTTTGTAGTGTACTTTTTCAAACACTGTTTATCAAAAATAAAAAGCCTTTTATTTTTGCTGTTTATGATTTTACAGAATGTTATATTTGAGTGTGGGAGTGTGCTAGGATTAACAATGCTTATGACAGCAAAGGTCCTTCCATTTGTGGCTCCACAGAGTATTGAATCTCCGAACCTGAACTCCTGAGTCAACTGTCATATTTGAGATATGTGAAAAAATGTATTTAATTTTTTTTTGGCTCCTAAAGGTGTGGTTGAAAATAGTCAGAGCTTTGGGGTGTGAATCCCCTTATTTATCCTGTTGGAAGGAGGCTAGTACTGTACTTGTAATTTTCATAGTTTCTTGTTAATCTTATAATCTGAATTTTCTGGTTTCTTTACCACTTCAATGGTATTCTATGAACCTGTTCTTGTTCTTTGTAATATGCCTTTACCATATTTGGGATATACCTGTAGGCTTCTCTTTTATACTCTACAACAGCATCCTTATTTGGATCAGGTTGCATGTAGCTTTTTCTAAATGTTGTCAAGTCTCTTAAGTCACTTATACCTGATGCTTTCCCTACTTTTTTTAGTTGGTCAAAAAAGTCCAAAGAAAGTTCCCATTGATAAGAGCCCAAAAGTGAGATTGAATTTGGCAAAGCTTGGAGGTTTGCCCCTTCAGTCTGTTGAAAGAAAACAGATTCTTAATTGAAGCTTTGTTCATTTCAATCTTAAGAGTGACCTACATTTGTGACAATTCATTAAAGGGTTGTAAAGTGATACTTTTATTTATTCATTTGTCTTGTTTGAATTCTAAATGATTGTTTTTTAATCTTCAAATTGATATACATTCCTTACAAATTAATTAGTTGCACCACAGTTCCATTTGCAAGTTTTGAACTACTTTGTAACCCTTGGTCTCAAAATTGCATATAAATTTATTGAAGCTAGGGAACATAGAACTTCTGTCTGTTTGAAGAAAATGGATGGATGTAAGTTGGTTTAATTACACTTAAGTCCTAGGGCCATTGCAATTAAAACAAAACAACAAAGGTTAACTATAACAACAAAGGTTTAGGATCTACCACCTTATCTCGCTGGCAAATGTGATTTAAGGTAATTTTAAGGTAAAAAAATACTTGACATTACATAAGTATAGCAGTCACAAAGAAAAACCATTCACAAAATTTTACTTTTGTGCTCAGTTGCCAACCTGAACAATTGCCCTAAATTTTTCATGACCCACATCTCTCATGACCCACACTCTTGTCTATAAATCAACAATTCATTGAAAAGGAACAACTACCCTACTGGTATTTCTTCATTTGTACTTATGTTTGATATGTTTAAAAGAAAGCTTGTATGGCTAAGTCAGTAGGCCAGTAAAGGACCAGGTGGTCCTTTAGCCTGGAAGTACAATAGGAAGCTAGGGGCCAGCCATCCTATGCTTTTGGATGCCCTTTCTGCTCTGCATTTCTTTAGGTAACCTTTTAAAGTTGGGCCAATTCTAGCTGAGCTAACAGAGTCACATCACTGATCCATGTCACAAAACCAAATAAACTGGTAATGCCAATAATTAAACCTGTGCCCTTTGGACAAAGGATTCTCAAGCTAGAGAGCAAGCCACATAGGAAGGAACACAAATGTGACCACAGAAAATTGTTTGAAAAAAGAAAATATTGAAAAAAAAACTCAAGTCATAGTTGCTGCCCATAAACAATATGCATTTTATTTAGACAAATTAAATTTAAGACAGGTATCAACAAAACTCCATCAGGAATTGTATTTACTTAAGATACAATAAGCAATATGAAAGCTTAGTTTTGTGATAATCTAGTCTTGAAATAATACAATATAAGAAAAATTATATTTTCTATTTTTTTTTTCACAAGCTCATTTGAGACTGCAATATGCCCATGGTGCACTTATAATCTCTAAAATGCTTTAAACAGAAGGAATTGTAAAGATGATTGTTCTGATCAGTAAGAAAAATATTAACATAGCTCTCTAAACTTGGCACATTTTAAGCATTCTATTTGTTTTCCACAAGCTCATTTGAGACTGCAATATGCCCATGGTGCACTTATAATCTTTCTAAAATGCTTTAAACAGAAGGAATTGTAAAGACAATTGTTCTGATCTGCAAGAAAAATATTAACATAACTCTAAACTTGGCACTTTTTAGCAAAGCAAATGTAAAACAAAAGAATTCAGCTAAAAGGTGGTAAAATATATGACAAAGCTAATTGGTCTAAATAATCAAGGCTTATGAACACAACTGCCTTCTAATCTCAATTCTTTGTGTTTCTGATTCTTAGCAGGAGCTTGGTAATGGAAAATATCAGTTCTATTAGCCTACTAGATATGGTCTAGATGGTTCTGGAGAAATTTACATTTTATTTTCTCTAGAGATATATTTAATGCATAAGTGGATATGCACTATGTTACAAATCTAATGATCACCCAATTTGTATGACCACTAGATTTCAAGGGCCAGAGAAAATTCAATCCTTGAATCTAGTGATGACCTTTGATCTTGATTGCCATCATAAGAAAGTCATGGGCCTTACTTATTATTAGGCATAGGCCTACCAAAGACTATGGTGAATGCTAGATATACCCAGTGTCTGACCTAAGCTATCCAAAATCAAAGTCTTGACAATTGTGCATGCATTATCTGTAAGAGAAAAAATTGCTCCTCCATCAGACAGAGCAAAAGAATGTACAGTACTTTAATTTGCAGTAGTAGCAAAGTGATCAGGAGCTACATGGAAACTGTTTTCAATCTGATGGTTGATTTCTGTTTCTTCCCCTACTACTGAAGTTGCTGTTGAGTAGGGATTTGAGCTTCAAAGAACAAATGACGAAAACAGCTTTCGGACTGAGTATTTAAAATTAACCCTGCATCTGGATGCAGCATTCTTTGTGAAATAAGCTTTCGAACACGGTCTATGACTGGACTCCATTTCCTATTTTTATGCTTGTTTTTAGTTTTGAAGACTTATTTGAATCTTTTTATTCGGCTTATATTTCGGCAAATATCATGAGATATACGGAAGACAATAAAGATCCTTTCACTTCATCAGGAGATACTTAAGAGTGGCTATTATGAGCAAGAATGGACAATACAGGAATCAATACATTATTTTCCTCTTTAATTCGGGCCCCATATTATACATGTATCGTAAATTATTGTAATACGAAAGTCATGCTTCGAGATCGCAACTCAATGTGAAAAGTGGTACAGTGGTCATAACAGCATGTTATTCACATCCGATTCTGAGTGTAAGAAGTCTCAAAAAGTAAAATGGTTTATCTAAGTACTAGAAGCTGGAAACTTACAGCATTATGCCTTTTTCCTGAAAAAGCCAAAAGTTACAGTACCAAAACTGTGCGGTGTAACAAAAGTTTAAACAAAAACTTCATTCTGTCTTTGATAGTAGTCAAGTTAGATATTTTAGATTCTAGCTCCTTCATCTTCCAAAAGACCGAAACATGTGACAAGTCTGGCCAAATTATGGACTATATAAATGATGCTTCTGCACATAAATCTACAACAAAACTAATTTTTGAATTCTTAGTTGTAATGATTAAATTTCTACTTTAACGATTAACGGACCTATAAGTGTGCCTTTTACTGTTTATTCCCAATATCTTATCTGCTAAACTAGCCACCCTCCTAAAAGAGAAAATTACGGCCCTGACTATATGCGAAACTTTCCTGGATAGCATTATTTTTTTTTTGCTTATTTCCCATTAGAAGTTGGCTCATAATGCCTAAAATATCTCACCTTAAAAAAAATCAATCAAATAAGCAAGTTTTGGTAAATAGTCTATGAACATCTTTACTTTTTATTTATGCATTTTCTTTCCAAAGGCAATTAATCTAATTTCATTCTAAAGTTTTAAGCAAAATTTGGTATCCTAAGTTTCATTTCCAGAATTGAGCTGCTTTCCGATTATACTACTGGGAACAATACACGAGAAATAAGGAATGTTAAAAGTAAAAACAATTGATTATTATCTGAAATAAAAACAATGAAACGTATCAACAGAATAAAACTGTTCAAAGACGATAGGTAATATAAACGCAAGATCGAAAGGCAAGATATGATCGAAAGGCCAGTGGACCCTAGGCGCTTTGTTTACTTAATGCCCTTTTAATCTTAAAATTTGATAGATTCGTTCTGTGAAAAATAGTTCAAAGATTACATGAAGGAGCTCCACTATTGACCCCCTCCCCCCAATTCAGGGGCAAGAGTTATAAATTATTTCCCCGGGGAATATAGGGTTTTTAAGGAAAGGCTGGTCGTGTAGGTTGGGAGTGGTGTATTTGATCTGAAAATAAATAGTGGTCAAAAGCGGCCAGAAAGCATCATGACCTCCTACGCCTTCTTTCCCCCAAATATATTCAATAAATATCTTAAGAAAAATATTTTTTTCAAAATAGTCCAAAGATCATATAACCAAATTTACGGCATTGAAAGTTCTATTTCCCTTTTAAATGGTCAAAAGTGATTGGAGAGCAAATAGCTAATCCACGTCCAACTTTCCCCCATTGCAACCGATCTAATTTATAGAGATAGCAATTTTCTTAAAAGCAGTCCGAAGATCATATAAAAATGTCCTCTGGGTTGACACAATCACCAGAGCTCGGGGCAACGGTTGTAACTTATACAAGTTACCCATTGCTAATATTTAATGTTTCTGTGGAAGGGATTGTCGTATTAAATTTGAAGAATTGTCGTATTAATATTGGCTCATTTGATTATTAATTGAAACTTTTATTTTTAATTTTAACAGTCAAATGTCACCACAAGCAACCAGCTTTTCCCCTTATCCTCACAGGCATCCTATTAAAATTTCGGAAAAATAATTTTTGTTTGAAATAATCTAAGGCCTATATAACTATAATTCTGGGGTTGGATTCTCCCTATTATCACAAGAAACAGCTGTGACTTATGGAAATTGCTTATTACAACTTTGATACTTCTGTTTACTGATTTATGGGGCAACTTGGATTTACGGAACACGAGATGTAAATTATATTATTGGCTTATTGTTACCTTGATACTTTGTTAACTTTGATACTTTCTATACTTTGATACTTTGTTGTATCAAAGATGCTTTGATAGTTTGTTATATCAAAATGAAACTAAAAACGAACACAAATGAAATAAACCTTCATCATAAACAAAAATACAATAGGTACAATGTAATAATCTTAAAATAAGTAAAACTTTAATTGAATATGCAAATCAAGCTTAAAACGAAAAACATTTTTTTATATTAAAGAATAAATACACTCCCAAACGAAACGAACTGAAATTATATTGTTTTGGATTACCTATGAAGTATTCTTAAATCTTAAGAAGATGGCATCGTTCGTTGCTTAAATACAAATTTAAATCAGCAAGACCTCATAAGAAGTAAATATTTAGCTCAGATTCAACCAAAAGGTTGATTATAAAGTTAGAAGAGTTAGTCATATTTTGTACTATAAACTCCACAGAAAAAAATGGCAAAATTCTAGTTTAACCGCTTTTTACTCTCTTGGAAAGGGGTTAGGCTAGTAAAATGAAACCTTCAGGGCTAGATCTACAGACTAGGACCTAAAGTCTTTCCTGAGACTGTATTTTAAATTACCCATCTTTGCCCCTTCTCCCTGTAGAGGGCTTTGACCATTGGTCACCTTTAATAAAATTTGTGTTGTAAAAGTGAAACCTTGAGAAATAGATCTTCTCCTGAAATGAAGTAAGCCTACAGGAAAACTGTTTTCAGCTTCACAACTTTGCTCAGTTCCAATTGATGAGGTTTCAAAGATCTGTAATATATTTCCTAAATTAAAAAAAAAAACCATTGATATGGCTTAAAATTCTACTCAAATAACAGGAATTATATTTTAAAAGCTAAAATTAGAGAAAAAGAAATTGATAACTAAAATTAAAGTAAAATCCTGTTTTGTCAAAATTTTAATAGCCTAGGTATAGACCTGTCAAGTATTCAAATTTCTAAGATTTAAAAATAAGAAGAGGTTTAACATGGAAGCTTGACAATACCTTCCCAGAAAATGTTTATTGGCCCTGGATTCATTAGGCTACTGAAAGTTTCATTTTCCTAAATATACCCATTTCCAAGATAGCAAAAAGTAGTTAAACTAGAAGTTTACCCAGTAAAATTATTTGTTGTTAAGCTTTTATCTCCAAATCTGGTTCAGATATCTTGTTTTGACATTTAGTGTAATAGGCCTATGTCTTGTCTTGTATTTGAAAAATTTTTGCCTTGGAGAAGAGTTTTGTTCTATTTCAATTATTTGGTATTCTTGCTTTAGGGCTTCTTGCTATCCTAGCCTAGAAAGTATTTGATTAAGGCAAATGAAACTATAAGGATTAGGCTATATCCAGGGTCTCAATGACTTCCTAGAAATTTTTGGTTATTAGTTTAACAGGTTTGCTGCACATAAAGAATCATGGTATAAAAATTACTTCATGATATGCCTATAACTGTAGTCAATAGATTGTCTTTATGCACAACAGCTTTACCACTGGCACTATGCCAAGGTTACTTTATTGCCCTTTGCAGGATTTTTTAACCATAAGAAAATCTCCTTTGTAATGTGTAAACTTATTAATTCAAAGGCACTTCCTGATCTTCTTCCTCTGGTGTCTCAGGACTCTCATACAAGGGGACATAACTTGCAGTTATCCAGGCATTTCTCCTCAAAGTGGCAACATGCTCATTTTCCTGATACCATTGCTGCCCAAACCACAGACAGCTTTAAGAACCATCTTGACAATGAATAGTCAACAAAAGAATAGAAATATAACTGGGAAGCACTCAAATCAGCAACATCAAACCTCTAGTCAAGTGTATATGTTCAACTGTGTGTCATGTATTATCAACTCTGGAGTTTCTACAAGGAAAAATCCTTAGATTTCTCCAAGCTGTAATTTAAGGTAATATGGTTCCAGACAATGATTATATTTTCAATAGTAAACTAGAATACAGCTCACTATTGACTTAAAGGGAACTTGCTTTGGAAACAGTGTTTAACAAATCAACAAAAAATCTAGGCTGGTAGTAATAAGTACCCCAATCTCTTTATCACAGTATTTTTAGTGACTAACACTATACAACACTATTTTATGTAGGTCCAGGCTACTAATAGCCACTAGTAGAGCATAATTGTGAAAGCAGTCTATAAGCTTAAGCCCAAATTTGATAATGCTGCTGAACCTTTTACATATGATCTTAAAGCTAAAACAATATATCTAAAAAGACAAGCTATCCTGTATACATTTTGATCTAAGGCAATTGTTGTGAAGCAGAATTATTGCCTCTAGAATATGACATAAAAGCCTAACTTTAAGAAAAAACCTCTCCTAAGTTGTAGTTAGCATATCCTAACTATCTAAAACGGTTTATAATGATTTATATTTGGAGTGTACTGTGCCTCTCAATGAAAGATACATTTAAATCCAACCATTTTTCTAAAAGCAGCCACTGTCTGAGGTAGTTTCACTAGCCTTTTTGTTTGAGATAACTTTATTTCTCTATTTAATTCTGTCCATTTTGATATGAAATCAATTAAAGAAACACACAACTACTCAAATATAAAGGGGGCTATCACTACCTGAAGCCTCACTCTTTATGTCAAATTTTTAGTCTTGTAGTACTATGGTGTAAGAAAAGGAGCTCATTTAGTTTGTATTATTTGCTTTTCAAAATAAAATGTAGGCTAATTCTCTTGAATAAGGTATCATCTCTGCAAGAGGAGGGAGCTTCCCCTTTAGCTGAACCAATACTGCATTCTTTGTCCTTTATTCAAATATATATTAGTCCTTTGTAGTTAGGTAAGGTCAGAAGGTAAATCTATAAACAGTGAATATTAATTCAATTCATCTGAAGCACTCCTAGAATTTCCGTTTAATACAGTTTCATCTCTGCACAAGCCAAAATGGCTAATTTACAAGCCTATGTTCTTGAATATGGCACTTTTGTGGTATTGCCTATATTGTTCCATAATAGGGACAATATATCTTTGATTATGTGTGCAAATCAACCCTGTTTCAATAATAAATTACTGCTTGTTGGGTATAATCACCCCTAGGGAAGAAAGCAAGCATGAATGATCATTCAAGTTCTAAAAAAATGTGCAGTAGATAGTTGCATTGGGGTTCTATTACTGGTTAAATTGCATTGTATGATTTTCAAAATGATTACACCCTTTTTTAGAGTAAATTAACTTTATGTCTTCTATGTGAAGAACCATGTCAAACATATTGATGATGCTTTCTAAGTTTAAAGACCAGTTAAAAAAATTCTAGTTGACCAAAAAATTGTATTTGTTGTTGTTCTTTGGGGTTTGATGTTTTCAACCGATAAATCATATGTGTTTTTATCACTCAGATGTTCTGTGCCTTCTATAATCACTAGCTTGCTTGGGTGTCACTTCAGTCAGTATTTACTGAACCAGAACAGTATCATTTGACTTGCTATAGCAGGGGGGCTATTTGCCTGCAGCAACTGCCTGCATTGAAAAACAGAATCAAAATACTGCAACTATGCATTGTCAAACAGCAATTAAAATTCATGTACAACAAAATAATAAAAAGTAATACAATTTTTACACATTATTGCCAACATCATACAACCAAATGCTGATAAAATATATCTAAAATGATAAATAGGGCAATTCTAAAAATCCTATTAAATAGGTGATACAAAAAAAAGATTATAGGGCATGAACCAAACCAGTAGTCTTAACAAATCTACCTAATAGGCTTGTGCTTAATTTTCTAGTCCAAGGAGGAGAGGTGCAATGTCCCAGAACAGAATGCATTGTGAATGCATTAAATGCCTTCTCACAGCAATTTCTTAGTATTTCTCTCTCTTTTTCATATTTTCTACAGTTAAAGATGATGTGACGTATATCTTCATACACTCCACATGTGTCACAGTTGGGGGATAGAGCCATTTTCCACTGGAATAGTGTTGCTTTTGTCTTTGCATGGCCACATCTAAGACGAAATAGACAGGTAGAAAGGATGCAAGAAGTGAGGTACATTTCTTTTGAAGGCTGCTTATAATTATTGAGATCAAGGAGCTGAGTATGGGAAGAATGGAGCCAGGCCTGTTCTTCTTCAAAAATTTTTGAGCTGATTGAAGAAAGAAGCTCAGGACCAGTAATAGGAGTTTGAGTGATCAGGCCTAGTTGGGAGGCTTGTTTTGCAGCCTGATCTGCTAATTCGTTTCCTGTTATACCACAGTGTGCTGGAACCCATATGAATAGAACAGATATACCCTTTTTTGCAAGTTGAGTAACCAAATTTTCAATGTCAATGGCAACATTTCTTGCTTGGTGTTGCTGGTGTGAGAGGTAATCCCGAACTGAAAGTGAATCAGTGCAGGCAATATACTTCTGATGTTTGCTCTCTGTTTGGCTTGATATGGCTTGAAGTGAAAATTTAATTGCCATAAGTTCTGCAGAGAAAAATGTCAGATAAGGGGGTAAACAATATGAAAGAGACAGGCTCTGGGAGGGTATAACTACTGCACAACTGCATTTTGTTTCTGTCTTTGAGCCATCTGTGTAAACTTGAATGTATTCCTCATATTCTGCCAACTTTACCTGGAATATGATTTTCATCAGTGCTTGGGGGAGGCCCTCCTTTTTTTTCATGGTGATCTTAGGAATAATCAATTCCTTAATTCCTTTGGAGGCACTGGGCAAATCATCATCCAAATTGACAGTCAGCTTGCCATTCTCCATGAACTCTTCCATGCCTGGAAGGCAAAGAAATCTCTGGAAAGAAGACATCTCTGTTGGTTTAAAGCAGATGTCAGGGTTGTGGTGGCTAATAATTTCTTTGTAGATAATATGGTTCCTGAGTCTTATTTTCTTTGCAAAATATCTTGCAAGGAGATATTTTCTTCTGGATTGAAGGGACTGGATCCCTGCTTCACAATATATAGCTGCAATAGGAGTAGATTTTAGGCCACCTAGGGCCCTTCTTACATGAAGCATAGTGTCAAGTTTCTTCAGGAGACATTTCTTAGCTGATCCATATATAAATGATCCATAGTCTATCTTGGATATCACCACTGACTCAATAATAATTGAAGCAAAGGCTGTGGGGGCACCTCTTCTTCCAAGGCAGAGAGCACCAATGAAATTTTGTCTTTGTTTGAGACTGCCAATCAGCTCATCCAGATGGGGTTTCCATGTCATTTTATGGTCAAGTACTCCCAGAAGGTGTGCATGTTTTGCAACTACAATTCCTTGTCCATTCAGTTTCACCAGTGGTTTGAAAGCAGCCAGGCTATGGATTTTGTGGAGCAACACACTAACTGACTTATGGGTTGAGAAAACCATATTATTACTATTTGCCCAAATTGATAGCGTATCTACAGCTTTTTGGGAGGCTGATTGTGAGCATAAAGGGTCTCTCCCCACAACCACAACATCAATATCATCTGCATACAGAAATAGCTCTGCTTCAAGGACATTTTTCAGGCTTATATCATGACAATACACCAAGAAGAGAAGTGGACTTAGAACAGATCCTTGAGGGAGTCCAATGTTGTAAGCTTTTCTCTTAAACTCTGAGTAGGAGCCACCCAAGGAATCCTGAACCTCCCTGCCCATCAAGAATTGGTGGATCCAATTCACCAGTAGGTCTGGTAAACCCATTACAGATAGCTTTCTGATTAATTGCCCCACATCAACTCTATCAAATGCTGAATCCATGTCTAGAAATATTACATGGATAGCTTTTCCTTTTTTGAAACTAAGTTTTATTAGATGCTCTAGTCTAACTAGGGCATCTGTGGTGCTTCTTCCAGGTAAAAAGCCAAGCTGTTCAGTTTGGATGTGATCTGATAAAAGGGTTAAAATTCTTTGTTTTATTACCCTCTCAATTAGTTTTGCAACACAAGAAGTGAGAGATATGGGGCAGTAGGAATCAACCAGTTTAGGGTCTTTGCCTGCCTTGAGAAGTGGGATCACTATTGCCTTATTCCATTCAGATGGTATTGCTGACTCTATGATAGATCTGTTGAATAGCTCTGTCAGTAGCTCAACAAATGAATCTGGCAAATTTTTCAGCATCAAATTGTGAATTCCATCAGGGTCAGTTGCACCAGGCTGGAGCTTTGAAATGGTGTCTTTAACTTCCTGGGAGCTAAAAAGGGGAAAGGGGGCAGTATTATTTTTCGGACTAGGTTGGTGGGGTGTGTACTGTAATGGAGTAACTACATTCAGAAAATTTTCTAAGAAGAGATTAAGTTTACCATTGGTTGAAGATTCTGTGGACCTACCCATCTGTATTTCTGCAGGGATGGGGTTCCTTCTTTTTTTGCCTGAAAAAATCTGGGAGTTTCTCCATAGCTCCTGAACAGGAGTGTTGTGGCCAAATTTGTCTTCAATGAACCTTCTCCATTCATCTTGTGTCTCAGCTTACTGGGTTAATCTCCAGTTTCAATGATATAATCTCATGGTCTGAGTCAAAGTCAGAGGGTTTCTGGATTTCTACACTTTTTGCCTTATCTGTTGATGTGAAAGTGAGGTCAATGGTTGAGTAGTGGCCTGTCTGTGGGTTCAGCCGTGTATTTAGGTCTTTGGGGGGTGACAAGGGACAACTTATTTTCGGGTTCCAGGATGTAATTGGTTAAAGAGGTGGCAATTGAATTTTCAGGTGATACACTGTCCCACATTCTGTGATGTAGGTTAATGTCCCCGCTAATTATTTTTACAGGGCCACATGCATTCACAATCAGTTTGAATTGTTTCAGGGAGAACTTATTATTCTTTGGCGCATAACAGTTAGCAATACTAATCCACTTATCACTTCCAATTAGCTTTATGTCAAGTATACCAACCTCCATCTCCCCTTGTGGACTGGGGAAATTGTATTTAACTTTTTTCAAACAATCAAAGAGAAATGTTTAGAAACACCCACATTGTTGGGTCTCACAGAGGTAACATCTGAGAGAGATGATAGTGAACTGCATGCTTCTTGTAATATATATTTAATCATCACAAAATCCAGAAAGCCGCATAGTTTTGGCAAGAACCTATTTAATCAGGTGTAAATGAGCTAATATGCACCATGTTGCATACAATTTTTTTGATTTATTTTGAATTATTATGATTGATTAGGATTATATATTGATTTATTTTTTGAATTATTTTGACCAAAATAATTCCACTATGCAATACAATAATATAAAGAATAATCGAGAAAATAGGTCAGAATGTAAAAACTCCTTCACAAGTCAACATTAACAGGATTCAAAGCTTTACTTTTCGCTTAGGTGAGATTTGTAAAAGAAGTAATGTTTCCTCAAAAATTCTTAGTTGCTAAATGATTGGAAACTGGTGCGAAAAATGAAATGTTATTTTCTGATTTAAAAAGATTATTTTTGATGTAAAAGCTATGCTGTCAATCAATCTCAGCTCTGTCCATTTTTGATGGTGCCAGGCAATGGAAGGATGACACCAAGGCTTCCCAGCATACTTAAAAAGAGCTGTATTGAATGTATTGTTGGTACATTTGTCCTCATTGGTTGCAAAAGACCTTACTGAACCTTTGCACAAATCACTACGTTATGCCATTAGAAATCTTAACAACATCAAAAGTATGCTTTGATCCAGATTTTTCTTGCTCAACTTTGGTTGGAAAATGATGACGACTATATTTATTTACTACTTAACATAAAACCACATTGGTTATCTAATAGTTTATGTTTGATTGGCTTCTATATAATCAGTGTTGGAATTTCTGAAGAGTAAGGACAATGATTTGCCACCAACTTAGTCATCCCGAAAATAGGACATTGCTCATATGACTTTATTACAAATATTTACCATATTTAACAGGACTAATTTGAAACTATTAGGTGAGACATTAAATTTACTCAAAATTCAAAGTATGACATCTGCCTTTTTTTTTTTGCAGAACATTTATAGTACAAACAAAACTTTGAAAGAGGAGTGTTCTCAGTTTTAAAATCTTTGAAAGTTACAAAGTAGAGGTGAAGATTTTGCCCAAATCTGAAGGGGGAGGGAGGCGTAGGGGTATATGTACACTGATCAGAATCAATTAGCCTTAGGAGCAAAATAAATGAAAACGAAATTGTTAGATTGAAGTCTTTTAACTAGTCTAGTATGGTGGTATACAAGTTTATGGAAATCTGAACAAAATAAGTAGATGAGCAAAAGGCTATAACAAGAATTGGTTTAAAATCAATCAAATAGAGTATTTTTGGCAGTAGGCTATGGTTTTGAACGAGTGTATGCAATTGTGAAAAGCCAGGTTTAGGTGTGAAACATGAAAAAAAAGTGTTTTGGAATTAATAAAATAAAGCTGTTTGAATAGCATAAGGGCAAGAAGTTGTTGTATGGGTGTTTATAAAGGAGAAAAAACTATGGATAGGAGTGAAATGTGGAATAGTAACCTGTCCAAAAACTGAAAGGAAGGCTTTTGATGAGTGTGGCATTAAAAGAGTGTACACAAATGTGAAAAAGGTGTGTTTAGGAACAATATAAAGGAAAAGAAATTGTTTAAATCTATTAAAATAAAGCCTTTTGGGTAGTAAGCTAGTATAGGAGTTTATGCAAATGTAAAAACAAAGTTTAGGAGTAGTATAGGAAAAAAAAAACTCATTTTAAATCAATAAAGTGAAGCCTTTTGGTTGTAATGCCTTGGTTTAGGAGTTTATATAAATTTTATTGCTTAATAGACTAAGGTTAGGAGTGAAGTATAAAATAAAAACATGTTTAAGTAATAAAAAGGAAGGGTTTTCACTAGCATGGAGGCATAAGAGTTTACACAAAACTGAATAAACTAGGTTTAGGAGTGAAATTTACTAGGGTAACTGACTGCACTAGGTTTAGGAGTGAAATATGGAACTAATGCTTTGAAACTAATAGAATAATTTTTTTGAACAGTGAGTTTCAGAAATTGTTTTACAGGTGCACATAAAGCTATATAAGCTAAGAAAAGGAGTGAAATATTTAATAATAACCTGTCTAAAAATTAAAAGGAAGGCTTTTGACCTATGGAGGATTATAGACATGTATGCAAGGGTGAATAAATTAAATTTAGGGGCGATATAAAAAAAAATTGTTAGAAAATGATAAAATGAAAACTTTTGACTATTATGGTTTGGTTTAGATTTGTGTGCAAACGAAAAAGTCTTTGCAGGAATATATAGAAAAAAAAAATGAAATTTAGCCTTTTAATTTTTATGTTTTGATGAAGGAGCTTTTGCGAATTTGAATGAATTAAAATTAGGAGCAATATAAAGAAATAATCATTAGAAAGGAATGAAAGGAAGACCTTTGACTATTATGGTATGGTATAGGAGTATATGCAAATGGGAACAACCAAGATTTTGGGACAAATTAAAGAAAAGACCATGTGAAATTAATGAAATGAAAACTTTTGACTCTTATAAGTTGGTATAAGAGTGTTAGCAAATGTGAATAAACAGCTTTAAGAGCAATATAAAAAAATCATTAGAAATTAATTACAGTTTGTTATAGGAGGGTTTATAAATGGGAATATATAAGCTTTAAAAGTGATATATAGAAAAAAACAGTTCTCAATATTAAAATAAAAAATCCTCAAAGAAATGTGAATTTCAAGTGTTTACCCATGATATTTTTATTTTGTAATGTTTGTAAGATTCAAAAGAAGAAAATACTAGAACTTCATAAATTACACTAGGTAAAAATTGATGTTTTATTCTGTAACAGTCTGAAAAAAAATGTAATATAGATGAAAATATAAAAGCCTTTAAACTGCTACTGCTACTGCTAATAACTCACTGCAGCACCAAGCCGCCTGAGGCCGACACAGCTACTTATGCTCCTCCTCCAACCTAATCTATTCAAGGCCTCCTTCTTTACACCCTCCCAGGAAGTTCCCATTTCCTTTACATCTTCATTTATGGCATCCTCCCACCCCAGATGAGGACAACCTGCTTTCCTTGTTGCCCCAGACGGTTGGCCAAAAAGGACAATCTGTCCTCCTTCATCCATAGAACGTCGCCTATCCATCTCAGCCTTTCTTTCATTATAACCCTAGAAAGCAGGATTGAACTATATTTGTTGTACGACCTACTGTTTGAAATATGGTCAGTCAGCCGGGTACCAGGAGAGTTTTTCCTCCCCATTTGGTTCCGTGGTCTCCAATAGCCTTTGCTGTGCTCCTTAAGATGAAGTCCATCAAAATGATCCATTTAAAGGGGGATAGAACACAACCCTGCTTAACTCCTGATTTAATACAAAACCAGTTGCTAACCTCATTTCCTACCTCAACTACAGCAGTATTATTCTCCTATATAGCACAAATCACTTTAATGTGTTTTGTCTGGTATACCATAGAAGGATAAGACCTTTGCTAAAGCTCTTCTGTCAACAGAATCGAACGCTTGCTCATAATCGATAAAACTGAGGACCAAAGGTGTTTGAGAACAAATAGACTGCTCAATTATTAACCTAAGAATGAAAACTTGGCTGACACATCCTCTACCTTTTCTAAAACCCCACTGTTCTTCTCTTAAAACTTTGTCTACAGCATCTCTCAGTCTAAAAAGTATCATATTACTAAGTAATTTGCTACATACAGAGACCAGACTAATGCCTCGATAATTACAACACTCACTCTTGTCACTGTTTAATTAAGGTTTTCCTAAAATCATTAGGTACTTCCCCTTTTTCAAAAATCATATTCATAAGCTTCAGTAGCTTATTTCTAACGTCAGAGCCACCATATTTAAGAAACTCATTTATCACAATATCAGCGCCTGTAGCCTTATAATTTTTAATCCTCTTACTATTGTTGCTAATTCTTCCTCACAAAACAAATCTTCCTTCACATCCAAGGTATCGCAAACTTCTTCAGTTCCATCTATATCTTTTCCTGCAACTGTATCTTGGTTTAGAACAAGTAGTGTATCTTGGTTCTCAAAATGCTCTGCCCATCTCTCTTTAACTTTTTCCTTATCACTAATTGTGGCCCCATTCCTATCTTAAACTGGGACTAGTCTGGCTTTACTGCTCCCTCTCAATTTATCAACATGCCAATATAATATTTTACTATTATGCCGTCTAGCTACATCTTCCAGATCCTCAGCAATTTTATCCATGGCCTCCACTTCACATCTCCTTAGTTCATATTTTAATGCTTTCTCCACTTTCTTTACGTTCCTCTTGTTTTCATATGATCTATCACTCAGATAATTCTTGTACAAACCCCTTCTACTCTCTATTAAACATAAAGCTTTTTCATTGATATTCCTAGTTGTAGTCTTAACAGTCTTCCCTAAGACACCATCAGCAACTTCACCAATTGTCTTTCTAAAGTTATTCCATCCATCTTCCACATTTTCAAATTTTGAACTCTCAAGTTTAGTATTCAACTGTTCCTGGAAGGTTTCTCTCAAATTTTCATCCTGGAGTCTACTAACATCATAGCTTTCCGGGAAGTAGTTACCCTTCCGAAATTTCAGCTTTAAATTAACCTTAGACACTACTAAATGGTGATTTTTCCTTTAAACATCAATAACAGGACTCCTATTTACCCTAATATTTTTTTTGATCCTGCTAGTCTTCGGTTTACAATAACATAAACAGTAAGGTTTGCTGTTTTACCATCACGTGAATACCATGTCAACTTATGCAAAATTGCAAAAGTGTGCAACCATTACTGTTTTCTTTTCTTTCACCAAATTTACCTAGGCTAGGATACCATTTATCCCTATTTCTACCAACCTGGGCGTTAAAATATCCCAGTAAAAACATATTTGTACCTGGTGCCCTGTCTAATTGCTCCTGTAACTGTAAGTAAAATTCATCTGAGTCACTAGCCTTTAAAGTCTTTTAGGCTCTGAGTCAAGAGCCTTTAAAGTGTGAAAAACTTCTTTCTCTGATTCAAGATTGGAGTGGAACAAAGAGTCCGTGCACGGGATGTATTGTGCAAATATTCCAATATTTGATAATAATACGATAAATTCTATCTGATAATAAAATAGTGCGCTCAATTTGAGTTAAGATCCGTGAGTTTTAGGTATTCTAAGTTTCTAAAATTTTTTACTGAGAGAAAAAGCATGGTCTTATATCAGTGGACTGTGATCTATCAGTGGACTGTGAAAAAATCTTCTGAATTTATAGATTGACAAGAAACGTATTATCATAAATCATTTGAGCTTGTAAATGTAACACATATCTCTTTCAGAGTGGGGGGGGGGAGGACATATACCGGAAATGCTGTCTATGAGCACTTTGGAAGTTAACTCTAAAGACATAAAGGGAAGTGAAAATGCAATTCCTCAAAAGCACAGTGCCAAGAAAGGCTTATATTATAAATAAAACGGAATTTATTACATCAAAAAGAGTATAATTGACAAGTTAAAAAGACTTAAAGCATAGGGTGGGTGACCTCCAACCCCCTTTGCACTTCCTTATAGTGCTTCTTCTAGGGACCTTATATGGGAAGGGATACCCTATGGCAAGGGATAACCCAAATACGGGTCATTTTCGATAGTTGTGTCAAAGAGGAAAATGAACGAGTGCCACACTGCGGGATTTCTAGAGCATTTTTTCTCATATTTACTAAGCTCTAAGAGAGGCTAATTTATTGTTTCTATGAGAGTCTGTTATGATCCATCAAAGCTAGAATATTATAAATGTACCTATGTAGAGAGATCAGATACATCTTAAAGCTTTTCTTAGGGACAGGCATCATATTTCGGATTTGTACATCAAAAGTTACAGACACACACTCTAGTGTTTATGTTATAACAATATCACAGGACGCAACACTGCAATTTCTTCTAGTTTATGCACCTGTGACTTCACACTGGCAAATTTATTACATCCCCTTTCAAAGACAAGATAGGTTTGTGGGAGGACTGAGCCCAGATTTTATTTTTACTCTGTGGCCCAAAGAGGGGGGGGGATACACAGGAAAGACAAGGATTTCTTTAAAAAATTTTTGTAAACATGTGAAGCACATCTTGTACTAGGTAAGGAAAAGCGTAAGTGTAAATACTGCAGCTTCACTAAGAAGTAATTAATTTTTTCTATCATTTAATTTTATGACTATTAGAGAATTAGAGGAGGACCTTTCTTTTTTTTGAGTCTGTCAGGTAGATTTCCTGCATGTTTCAAAGGGAGGTTCTTGCCAGATGCAAAGTTGCAGTAACATGTTTTATGGTATACAACATCTGCTGCATGTAGATCCAAATTCGCTGCTAGAATTCGGCCTTGAACCTTCTAAGACAAGTGGTCATTTCACTTTTCACAAAGTCCCACCAATGTCCCACCGAACTCTGTTGTGTGGACGCGAAAGCTGTTTTTCTTCTTGTGAGTCTTCTCAAAAACCACACTGCTCGAACAAAATAAACAATCGGCTTTGAAATCGAATCGTTCTATCAGGCGATTTGAACTCCTCTTCTGGGACTCATTGTCCTTGACTAAGAATCGCAAGTGGTGGTGAATGGTCTTTGCATTTGTTTAAGAACTTCAGCATGACTTGTGAAAACAATCCTGCGCAACAGCCTTCATATCAGTTCGTTTTTGCTTTTTACTTGATTCGTTTATGCTCGCTTTTACTTCAGTCACAATAACTTTCTCGTCCGCTTCGAGTATTTCTTTTTTACAGATTAAACAAATCATGATTCTAGACTAGAATTGTTCATCTGAAAATTGAAAAACTTGAGCTAAAATTGGTTGGAAGAATCCTCAAAGAAAAGGGGAAAATATTAATCAATCAAAGAAAATATTACGTATTTGACGCGTGAAATCTTATTCTGCCCCGGGGCAATTGCAGTTTTAGGTAAAATTGAATTGTTGTGCCTCCAATCTACCTCTGTATCTGATGCAAACCTTTACCATCATCAGTTAGAAAGTAGAATTTCAAGACAAAGAATCGGGGACGTGAAAATCCTTCGAAACTCGTGTGCAATGACGATTTTCGAAAAAGTCAGACTTATATGTACCTCAAATTTGCTTCAGAGACTACCTCACCCTCTCCATCCTCAATCCAAGTTGCTCTAATGTTCTGATGTATATAGGGATGTTAAATGAAACCCCCAAACCACTTCCTAAATAGGGAATTGTCTTTTCAGGACGGCATTCTTTACATTAAAAAAATTCACCCTCAAACTCAACCTATAAAAACTCAAATTTGTGAAAGAGCTAGAGTGGCAAACTTTTTGGATGTGGAATCAGCCCATAGTCGGATAGCGACAAAACCATTTGTATAGAAATTTTTGTGGTCAAATCACGTTTTTGCTGGACTGCAGGTTCAATGTTACCCATCAAAAGCTACAAGTCTGAGATTTCAAGTTCATTTATACAAAAATGTAGAATTTTGCATTTTTGCCTGAAATTGATCACATACTAATTTCTTGCTTGTGAGCAGCTTCACTTAGCTTGGTAGCATTATTAGTAAAGATGGCGAGGGCTGTGGAAATGTTAAAAGTAGTATATTCCAAGGCTCAGGGTGTTCTTTCACAGTTAAAACAAGTTTGAAAGAATAGGAAGATAAGTCTGCAAACCCAGAATAGAAAATTGCAAGGTATAGTGATGACAGTGGTCAAGTATGGCTTTGAAATATGGGCACTTCAAAAAGCGTATGATGATTTACTAGATGTTTCCCAAAGAAATTGTGTTCTGGGTACTCGGCTGACTGACTGTATTTCAAACAGTCGGCTGTACGAAGAATGTGGTTCAATCTTGCTTTCTAGGGCTATAATGGAAGGAAGGCTGAGATGGTTAGGGCACATTCTGCAGATGAAGGATGAGGGATTGCCGAAGATTGTCCTTTTTGGTCAACCGTCTAGGGCTAAACAGAAAGCAGGTCGTCCTCGTCTGGGGTGGGAGGATGTCATAAAAAGATTTAAAGGAAATGGGAGCTTCCTGGGAGGGTGTAAAAAGGGAGGCTTTGAATAGATTGGGATGGAGGAGGAGCGTGTGTAGTTGTGTTGGCCTCAGGTGGCTTTGTGCAGCGGTGGGTTGTTAGTGCTAGCAGTAGTAGATCACAGATGAATGTTAATTTGTTTTAGTTTACTTGTTTTTTTTTCTGCTTTCCCTAAGCATGATTTTACCACCAATGATCAAACAGTGCGTGGTAACGAACTGTAGTAAGGAGTGACCCGGCTCAATAGTAACCGAAACTCTAAAAAATGGAATTTTGATACCAATAGTTACATCAAAAGAATCGCATTTTAATGCTGATTTTAAATATATAAGTTTCATCAAAATCAGTTATACCCATCAAAAGTTACGAGCCTGAGAAAATTTGCCTCGTTTCAGAGAATAGGGGGAAACATCCCCTAAAGGTCATACAATCTTAACGAAAATCACACAATCAGATCAGCGTATCAGAGAACCGTATTGTAGAAGTTTCAAGCTCCTATCTACAAAAATGTGGAATTTCGCATTTTTTGCCAGAAGACAGATCACGGATGCGTGTTTATTTGTTTTTTTTTTTTTTTTTTTTGTTTTTTTTTTTTCCCCAGGGGTGATCGTATCGGCTGAGTGGTCCTAGGATGTCCCGAGAGGGCTCATTTTAACGGAAATTAAAGTTATAGTGCCCTTTTTAAGTGACCAAAAAATTGGAGGGCACCTAGGCCCCCTCCCACGCTCATTTTTCCCAAAAGTTACCGGATCAAAATTCTGAGATAGCCATTTTATTCACCATAGTCAAAAAACTTAATAACTATGTCTTTAGGGACGACTTACTCCCCCGCAGTCCTCATGGGAGGGGCTGCAAGTTACAAACTTTGACCTGTGTTTACATATAGTAATGGTTACTGGGAAGTGTACAGACGTTTTCAGGGGGATTTTTTTTGTTCAGGGGGGAAATTTGAAGGGGAGGGGGTTACGTGGGAGGATATTTCCATGGAGAAACTTGTCATGGGGAAAGAGAATTTCAATGAAGGGGGTGCAGGGTTTTCTAGCATTATTTGAAAAAAAAAACAATGAAAAAAGAAATATGAAAAGTTTTTTCTACTGAAAGTAAGTAGCACCATTAAAACTTAAAACAGACCAAAATTATTACGCATATGAGGGGTTTACCTCCTCGTTATACCTCACTCTTTACGCTAAAGTATTTTTAGTTACTTCAACTATTTATTCTACGACCTTTGTGATTCAGAGGTCATTCTTAAGGAATTGGGACAAAATTTAAGCTTTAGGGTAAAGAGCGAGGTATCGAGGAGGGTTGAACCCCCTCATACACGCAATAAAAACATACGAATATAGAAGTTCGTTACGTAAATTAATTCGTAAGTTACGTATTTTTTTTACCAATGAAAACGTTTGTAAAAAATTAAAAGTTCTAGTTGCTTTTTTAAGTAATCAAAAAATTGGAGGGAAATTAGGCCTCCTCCCTCGCTCCTTTTTTCTCAAAATTTTTCGATTAATTGCAATTAATTAATATGCAAATTTCGTTTTAATTATTTATGTGCGGAGAGCCAAAATCAAAACATGCATTAATTCAAAAACGTCCAGATATTAAATAAAAAAAAGTTTTTTTTAAAATAAAAGTAAGGAGCAACATTAAAACTTAAAACGAACAGAAATTACTCCGTATATGAAAGGGGCTTTTCCTCCTCAACGGCCCTCTCTTTACGCTAAAGTTTCTTACTGTTTTAAAAATAGAGTTAAGAGAAAGAGTCAAACTTTAGCGTAAAGAGCGGGTCGTTGAGGAGGAAAAGACCCTTTCATATGCGGAGTAATTTCTGTTCGTTTTAAGTTTTAATGTTGCTCCTTACTTTCATTTAAAAAGAAATGTTTTTTTTTATTTAATCTTACAAGATAGGAAGAGGGCATGTTTGATCCAAAAATAAAGATCTAGTGTCCTTTTTAAGTGACCAAAAGATTGAAGGACAACTAGCCTCCTTGGACGTCAATTTTTTTTGCCAGGAACGTCTGGTCAAAATTTTGAGATTGTCTTTGATCCACCATATGTGCGAGCTCCAATAACTGTACCTTTGGGGATGACATGGCCCTCCATAGTCCCTGTTGGAAGGGTTGTAAGTTACGGAATGGGTGCATTGTCAATATATAGTGTTTGTTATTGGGAAGTACACCGAAATTTTTGGGGGTATATTCAGCAGAGAGGAGAGTTCGCAGAAGGGAAATTTTCCCGGGGAATGTCACACAGTGGAGGGGAAGGGATATCAAGGCATGATTTGAGAAACGGTTAGAAATAAATAACAACAGTTTTTTGTTCTGACTTCCACCTGGCTGCTTACGCCAAAGTTTGATTTTTTGTCACACATCTTTGAGAAATTTAAGAACGACTGACACAGAGACCTCAAACACAAAGGCTGTTGAATCTTAATAAGATGTATTCTTCAAAAGATCTCTAAGGCTTCGGCGTAAAGAGTAAAGGTTGAAGAAAGAGCGGCCCCCCTCATACAAGGAATAATTTCTGTTCGTGTAACTTTTGATGTTGTTTAGTACTTTCAGTTAATATAAATTTTTTTTTATGTAATTCATATGATCTTACGCTTTCAAAATGAATAACTGTGTGCGCACACAGAGGAAATATTAAGCGTGTTTCCTCAAGATTGGCCCAGGGCACTCTGCTCTTGGAAAGGTTAGAACTGTGGGCTATGGATATTGGTTTTCATTAGTTCGACCTTTTTTAACGGAGTTTTGGGGGCTTGACAAAAATAGTATTTCGTTTTTTATTGGCTTGACAAAAATAGAATTTTTCTGAATGCCATCGGAAATTGGACTTGGAATAGTATGTGAATAATAAAATAGTGGCAAAAGAATGAGTTTTTTTGTATATCATTCCTAAGAATAAAATCAAGACCTTAAGAGTTGGACTAGTAAGTGGTTTTGCTACTTTTTATGTTAATATGAATTTAATACAGTTTTTCTTTTACAGACTCCCACATTTTGAGCATTTAATGAACACTAGCCCACATGTTGTGTATCAAGCACAAATGGTAACTACCATTAAATACCTTGAAATTGTTCTGCTTGATAGGACGCGATGGCTTAGAATTCCAGATGATGAAAAAATTGCTACTGTGGAATGTATTATCAAAGAGTGCTGCAAGCATGTTGGAATACTGCCCTCTAAACGATACCTGTTTGGAATCTTTAATAGGGACATTAATTATTGGTTACCTGAAAATATGCTTAGAACATCTTTAAGTACAACTGAACTCCTTGAATTACGAGTCCGTTTTCACCCATCAAATTTGGCGGAAATATTTAAAGATGATATTATATTTTTGACCTATTATTTTTGTCAGATTCGTAAAGACTTTATAGCTGGAAGGATAAAGGAACTTTGTGGTTGCGTTGATGGCAAAGTTGACAAATCAAAAAAAGAAATTGCGCATGGATTAGGAATAGCAGATATGTACCGAGAGATGCTACAATGTAACAAGACCATCTCAGACGTAGAAAAAGAACATAAAAGGTTTTTCCCTAAAGAGTTATTGAAATCTATGCATTATAATCTTTATAAGAACGTAATTAGACAACCACTGAAAGATCTTGAATCCAATCCACCAGGGGATTCAGAATTCATTATGCTTAAGTACGTTGAGAAAGTAAGGGCTGAGGCTATGACAGAATTTTACGAACCTTATGAATGTCAGTATAGTCACGAAGGGAAGCTAATTACTGCAACAATTTGTGTCGAAAACTCTGCAACGCAAAGTTGGAGACTTGTTCTTAGATGCCCAGCTCTTAATGAAGTAGTAAGTATTTTTTCTTATATATTTTCTACAGGATTAAGGATGAATACCATTGTATGCATACCTGCGCACACGGGCGGGTGTTGTCTGCTCTAGCACTGATACAAAAATTCGCTTCTAATTTTGAAAGATTGTTGCCAAAGTATGCTATACTAAACAGATTTTAGCCTAATTTTGAATTTTGATCAATCAACTGAACTAATAGAGGGTATGTTGGGTCTAGTAGAAATATCAGAACTTGCAGCCTGTTTGAGAACACAAGATACAATTACTGATATACCAAATGCTCCGAAATATCGTGCAATATAACGCTACTAGATCGGAGGGCAACATTTAAAATACATCATCAGTTAATATTACCGAAACTGTGCTCACAACATTCAAATATTAATAACAAAATACTTACCATATTCTAACATCAGATTCAAAAACTGTCGACCCTTAGGATTCAAAGCTATTACATTCAGGTCAATGTTAAAATCATCGTTTTCAAAAAATGATCTACTTTTATATTTTAACAGTTCCGGTTATTGCTCTAATAGATCTGAAACATGTTTGACATTTCCTGGTGGTGGGCGGTAAACAACAATAACCATAAACGAAATTCCCTTTTTTGAAAATTGTCCCAGCAAACATTTATAACCATATATTGATTTATACGAAGATCGATTTTTTTTTCATAATATCTAAATCAACTCTTACAACTAGTCTAAGTCCACCATATGATTGAAAATATGATATTCAGGATTAAAATTCTCAATATATAACAGACTTGTAGTATGATCCATTAACCAAGTTTCCGTAAGGGGTAAGACATGAAATTCGGGGAATATACATAGTTCCTGTAAATGCGTCAATAAAGTATATAAAAAACGAAAATTTATCTGCAAAAGGTGAAATTCATCTAAACGGCAATTTCTCTCATAATTTACTTAAAGGTGCGGATCATCATTGACTCGAGGACACCATCGAATTGCATATGCTACTACTACTGCCAACAGCTCTCAGTTGCTCCAAGCCGTCTGAGGCCAGCACAGCCACGCACGCTCCTCTTCTCTCCCAACCTATGCAACGCCTCCTTCTTTACACCCTCCAGAGAAGTTCCCATCTTTTAAGTATTTCCTTACGGCATCCTCCTATCCCATTCGGGGACTGCCTTTTTTTCTTTGGCCCTAGGTGGTTGGACTTAATGCTTTGGAGCATGAGTGTTCCTAAATCATCTAATTTTAATGCGTTGTTCTCAAGCCAAACTGACTTTTCAATACTCTCTTCTTTATTAGTGAGTCGTGATTGCCTCCGTGTGCTCAAATGTAAACATAGCAGCTTATGAGATCTAAATCCAAGAATCCAATGTCCACGTCATTTCAAGCTCCCAAAAAGTAGAAACATAAAAAAAAAACAACAATTGATCAATAAATATCTAGTTTGAAAAGCTGGTTTACTGTACAAGCAGTTAAATTTACTTTTGAAATGCTGTTTATGTTATCTCTTGAATGCCAGGTAGTTACTCAAATATAATACCCCTTATTTCTTGAATTTTAGCAGATAGTAAGTCACAATAGCTTTGCTTAAAGCCATAACCAAGCTTTACGTTTTGTTAACAAAACGTAATTTTCTATCGTGCAGGGGCGCAATTGCCCCTCCAAGACCTCAGTTTCCCCCCTCCCCCCACTGCAACCCTAGTTTGACCCTCCCACCCCACAGCTAAAATTTAGTATCTCCAAAATTCTTCTCGAAACTAAGATAAGCCTAGATAATTCAAGTATCCACAGAAATAGCTCAGTTTTCTTTAGTATATCTTTACTTTTATGGTACTATATGGCTGATTTTTCAGTTTTCACTGTTATTTTCACTTGATTTGGGAAAATTAGCTCCAACCTCCCCCCCCCACCTCCCCGAGGATTCTGAAAAAGTTACGCCACTGTTAACAAGTATATTACCTTAAATACCCTTTTTATTTCAGGAAATATGTGATGTACGTGATATCTGCTTCATTTGTGTTGGACAAAGCACGGTTGAGATATCCCGTAAAAACGGTGTTCCAGTGACCTTTATCATTCCTGATCCTGATTATATAAAATGTTTTGTGAGCGTTGTTTCTGGCTATTATAGACTGTCAGAAAAATTCATGTTTAATCTTTCCACTGCTTTCTACCTGCCTTCCATAGTCGATCTGCTAAAAAACCGTGTCCATCCACCTATCGGGTAAGCTTAAACTATTTATTGTATCATAGTTGGAGTTTCAGAAGAGTTAGCGGCCACTCGAGTGGGCGTGAGAAGTAGTATCCTGAGCGCGAGGAATGACGCTTTGGGTGATTGTGTTCCATAATCTAACATTGTATGCATATTGAAAATCATTTTCAGATTCTTAGGAAGTTTTAAAGGAGGTGTGAGATTGATATAAGATTCTTTGAGCGTCGCCAAGGAAAATGCATAGGAAGCCCTGACCTCATGTGTAGGGTATTTAAACTACAGTTGGACTGCGGCAATTGAAAAGGTGTTATTCAAGGTTTTGTCAATTTGAGATACTTGAACGACCCCTTTCCCTATCTTTTTTGTTCCTCAAGACCCTAGAATTATGGAAACAGTTGGAAATTGAAGCATTTAGTAAAAAAATTATCCCTGTCCTTCTGCTTATGACAACTACTCATTACTAACTGATTCCAGTTTTCTGCTTTCTTGTAGAATTTTTCACAAAAATTATTCCTGTCCTTCTGCTTATGACAACTACTCATTACTAACTGATTCCAGTTTTCTGCTTTCTTGTAGATTTTTTCACAAAAATTATTCCTCTCCTTCTGCTTATGACAGCTACTCATTACTAACTGGTTCCAGTTTTCTGCTTTCTTGTAGAATTTTTCAGCCGAACCGAGCTTGTTTGCCATTAAATAAAAGTAAAACAAAGTTTTTCAACTGAAAGTAAAGTGTAACATTAAAACTTAAAACGAACAGAAAGTTTTCCGTATATGACTTTGGTTCCTTGACTTTTGCTCTTTAAGCTACAGTCTTAAAGTTGTTTAATAATACTTTTCATTCAACTTGACAGTTTTTCTTTCCAAATTGACGGGTGAACAGTTTTTCTTAAAGAACTGCAATAAATAGCCAAACTTGAGCGTAAAGAACTAGGTTTGAGGAAGGGGCAGCCTCCCTCATATACGGAATAATTTCTATTTGTTTTAAGTTTTAACATTGCCGCTTACTCTCAGTTGAAAACTTTTCTTTATATTAAATTCCTGACCATTTTCCAAACCATTCCAGTAAATACCTTTCCGTACCCCCCCCCCCCCCAAGTAATACTTCCTCTGGAAAATTCATCGTAAAACTTGCCTGGCCACTAAACATTCTCCTCGAGAAAGATCTTCCCTCCCGCAGAAATACCCATCGCACAAAAAATAGAATTCCATATATTACCCAATAACAAACACTATATGTGAATAATTGGCTAATTCCATAGATTTCAGCTTTTCCCCTAGGGACTATGGGACCATCTCATCCCGAAGCCACAGTTATTGGACCTTTCAACTTTGCTGGATCAAAATTTATCTCAAAAATTTCATCAGCAATCTTTGGGAAAAAAGAAGTATGAGAGAAGGACTAGTAGCCATCCAATCTTGTTGGTCCTTTAAATAGGGCACTAGAACTTTTGATTTTCCGATTGAATGAACCCTCTCCCGATCTTTTAAGACCGTTGGTTTGATATGATCACAGCTGGGAAAAAAGCTACCTAAACAGATATACACGCATCCATGATCTTTCTTCTGACAAAAAACTATGAGATTCCACATTTTGCAGATAGGAACTTGAAATTCTAGTTTAGAGTTCTCTGATATGCTGAATCTGATCCAGGGTTTCGATAAAGACTGCTTAAATTTTTAGGGCTGATCCCCCATTTTTTTTTAATTCAAATAAGTTTTATCAGGCTCGTAGCTTTTATTTGGTAACATTAAATTTCAAGAATTTTATATAAACCCAAACTTTAAAGGCCTCTAGGCTTCGTGAGGTTGCTCCTGATTTTTGTTGCTAAACTGAGTGCTCTTTTTCAAAATCATTTGAACTGGAAGCAAGTTCTACCTTGACACCCCACAGTCTTTGGGTTGTATAGGGTAACCAGCGCTTACTTGGTAGCTCCAGGTTCATTTATTAAGATCAAACAGTTCGTGGTAACGGACTGTAGTAAGGAGCGACCCGGCTCAATAGTAACCAAAACTCTAAAAAATAGAGTTTTGATGCCAATACATACATCAAAAGAATCGCATTTTAATGCTGATTTTAAATATATAAGTTTCATCAAGTTTAGTCTTACCCATCAAAAGTTACGAGCCTGAGAAAATTTGCGTTATTTTAGAAAATAGGGGGAAATGCCCCCTAGAAGTCATAGAATCTTTAAGAAAATCACACCATCAGATTCACCGTATCAGAGAACCCTACTGTAGAAGTTTCAAGCTCCTATCTACAAAAATGTGGAATTTTGTATTTTTTGCCAGAAGGCAGATCACGGATGCGTGTTTATTTGTTTTTTTTTTTTTTTTTTTTTTTTTTTCCAGGGGTGATCGTATCGACCCAGTTGTCCTAGAATGTTGCAAGAGGGCTCATTTTAACGGAAATGAAAAGTTCTAGTGCCCTTTTTAAGTGACCAAAAAAATTGGAGGGCACCTAGGCCCCCTCCCAAGCTAATTATTTTACCAAAGTCAACAAATCAAAATTCTGAGATAGCCATTTTATTCAGCGTAGTCGAAAAACCTTATAACTATGTCTTTGGGGACGACTTACTCCCCCACAGTCCCCGTGGGAGGGGCAACAAGTTACAAAGTTTGACCAGTGCTTACATATAGTAATGGTTATTGGGAAGTGTACAGGCGTTTTCAGGAGGATTTTTCTGGTTGGGGGAGGGGTTGAGAAGAGGGGGATATGGTGGGGGAACTTTCCATCGATAGTTTGTCATGGCGGAAGAAAATCTCCATGAAGGGAGCGCAGGATTTACTAGCATTATTTTAAAAAAAATGAAAAAATAAATATGAAAAAGTTCTTTCAGCTGGAAGTAAGGAGCAGCATTAAAACTTAAAACAAACAGAAATTATTACCCATTTGAGGGGCTCACCTCCTCCTAATACCTCGCTCTTTACGCTAAAGTATTTTTAGTAATTTCAACTATTTATTCTACAGCTTTTGTGATTCTGGGGTCATTCTTAATGAATTGGGACAAAATTTAAGCTTTAATGTAAAGAGCGAGGATCTGACAAGGGGGAACCCCCTCATATATGTAATAAAAATATGAGAATACAAAAGTTCTTTACTTAAGCTAATTTATAAGTTACGTAAATCTTTTACTAATAAAAATATTCGTAAAAAATCAAAAATTCTAGTTGCCTTTTTAATTAACCAAAAAACCGGAGGGCAACTAGGCTTCCTCCCCTGCTCTTTTTTTCTCAAAATCATTCGATCAAAATTATGAGAAAGCCATTTAGCCAAAAAAAAAAAAAAATGCAAATTTTGTTTTAATTATTCCTCTGCGGAGAGCCAAAATCAAAACATGCATTGATTCAAAAACGTCCAGAAATTAAAAAAAAAAAAAGTTTTTTTAACTGAAAGTAAGGAGCGACATTAAAACTTAAAACGACCAGAAATTACTTCGTATATGAAAGAGGCTGCTTCCTCATCAATGCCCCGCTCTTTACGCTAAAGTTTTTTACTGTTTTAAAAAGAAGAATTGAGAGAAAGAGTCAAACTTTAGCGTAAAGAGCGAGGCGTTGATGAGGAAGCAGCCTCTTTCATATACGAAGTAATTTCTGGTCGTTTTAAGTTTTAATGTCGCTCCTTACTTTCAGTTAAAAAAACTTGTTTTTTTTATTTAATACGCAAAAGGGTGATAAAAATAAATCAATTCTCCATGCTTCTCTGAAGATAAAATTTAAGAAGTGTGTTTCTTATTAGTAACCCAGTCTATAAAGGCTCGTTCACAATGAAATTTAGCCATCACAGAGATTTAACTAACGTCAATATTTTATCTAAGATCGAGCGTCTTCCATAGTAATATTTTTTCTTCATTTTGGATCTAACAAGATCCAGTACCGTTCAGTTTGTTTTAACTCTTTTTGGATTCAGCTAATACCAGCTATTCATTGATACGTGACCTGGGTCAAGTCCCAGCTGTTGAGGGTCTAGAATTGCATATAGATTATGGATTAGTTTCTCCGAATAACAAAACAAAACAAAAAAAGATTAAGGAACCTTGTAGTGAACATTACTAATTTAAACATCTTAAAATAGCCAATCGGATAAACATTATTAGAAACAGATCTGACATTTGCTAAAATTTCGACGGTAGCTACATTTTGTTGTGAATGAGCCTTAATACTGTTTTTAGAATAGGTCTTGATATAAAGAAAAGAGACAAATCTTGCCTAACATACTATATTTATCTATAATCCAAATACATCAACAAGATTAATAGCGGAGAAAAACATGAAGAAAAGGAGAAAGGTATATGAAATAAAAAAAAAAAAAAACAATACTAAAACAAACCCAACAACCAGCGACGAGGTGACACTCCGTTTCTTACAGCTTACATTGCCGATTAGTCAGTTTCTCAGTAATACGTGGTAGACGAAATGTTTTGATTATTTATTGATTTTGATGTGAACGCGGAAATTTAGATAAATGGAAATAGGAAGATTGAATACCAGTGATATCTTTTTCCATAAACTAGGGTAAAAGCCGGGAAGTTGAGAAGAGAATAATCAAAAAAGTATAATAAGCCTCCCAAAAGCAATATCATTGTGTCTACTCCCTATTAGCTATAATATCTGGGTAGCCAATCAGAATTTTCTACCTAGTGTCATGGACAGTACGCTCCCAAAATTTGTTGAAACTTTTGTAAATTTAACATCCAAATACCGAATCGATATTGTATTTGCTATTTTTCTAGGATACGACTTTGTCTATCATTTATATTGTATACGTAGCCCAGAGTTGTGCTGTATATCAGGTTTACAATTGTAATGCGACTCCTTGATGTGTTTGGCAAAAGAGAAAACAATTTAGCGCTTAAAATTGTAAATGTTTGTTTTATTACTGAAACTTTACCTATTTAACCGTTCTCTAAACTGACTAACTCTTTGTCATTACTAACAAACATACTAACAACACACAACAAATACTATCGTTTGTCAACATTTTCCTCGGCAATTTCCCGAAACAATTTATGAAAGCAAGAACTCTTTTTCGGGAAACTAAGCGTTCTTCATTTAGATCCCTCTTTGATTTGAAATATCTTTCCCTTCACTTTTTTTTTCAGCAATTGAGTATCTGCAAAGATATTACACTGTTATCACTCTCTAATTCCAGCAGCTTTATCAAGCCATTTTTTATTTATTTTTTATTAGTTTTTTAGACAGAGGCATCTGTTTTATTCATCTTTTAAGTTACGTCGACTGTGCTCCATAGTAATTGTGCTCAGCTCTTGAGGGAGTATAATATTTGTTAACTATGCAGTGTGTTTTTCCAAGTACAAGAGGACTAAAATATTTTCTTGGGAGGAGGGGGTGGCAGGTTTGGAAAGAAAACACAAAACTGGCAAGCTCTGTGCAAAACATATAAAAAATAATATACGCTATAAATACTAGAAATCTGGAGGTAGATTTGTAATACTTAAAAAAGGATGAAACTAGAATACTGAAATTAAAACATTAAAACACTAAATTTTGGCACTAAATGGAATAAAATTCTTGCCAAAAACTGAGCCAACACCTGATTTTATGGCTTTCCCGAATTTCGTGTGTTCTCTCGCATGGTGTGCAATCATTACGAGTGATAATCGTTTTACCCCTTGCTTGGTGGTAAACCCCTGCTCGAGAAACTATTGAGTGATTTCACACTGAAGACGTGTTTTACCTACAAAAAAAAGGCGCAGAATTGTCCCTTAATGTTATGTTTTCTAGTCTCTATAATATCTTAAGGTCCCGTATTAATAAACAGTCTTTTAATCAACTATGGACATCTGCAAGTGCTAATAAAAAAGATGTGGACGTAATTCTTTATGATCGACTGTATTAACATGGTAATCAATTTAATTGCTGTCTTATTTTAAATGCTTTTTTTTATGTTTCTTTTCTTCATTTTTGTAGGGGGAAGTTCGCATATTCAAAACTTGATGACAAGCGAGATAATGCACCTGGCTCTTATTTAATCAGAGAAAGTCATAAAACCTATGATCAGTATTTTATTGACTATGTTGATCAAGGAGGGTAAGTGCCAGTGTATTATTTTTTCTACGCTTCTTATTTTTTATTTTTATTTTCTATCCTGTTTTCTTATTTTTTCTATCCTGTTGAATGTCTCGAAGGGCATGGAAGCCGTTTTTGCTTATATATGAAGCAAAGACACGACTAAAAAAATGACAATCCAATTCAAAAAGTGGCTACTGTCCTATACTTTTGTTCCAAAAAGCAGGCCTTATTTTCATTTCATTGATTTTTATGACGTATTTTCATCAGTCACATCATTCTTCAAGCTCAGATCAAAATGTTAGCCAAATTCATCTGCCCCTCTTTACCCATTGTTGCATTTACACTTCGCTGTTATGTCAAGTTTTGACTCAGTATTAAGAATGCAAAATTTGACGGGTTCTTTTGTATGAAATTTTAAACAAGTAAAAAGAATGAAAAGTGGTTGAGGCACACCACTTTTCTAATTAGACTCTCTGTTTATCTATGTTTCAGGGTTTCAATTTTGTACTACAAAAAGCAAGTGTTTTTTGATCCGTTTTGAGAACTTTCCAGCTTTTTTGTAGAGGATTAGAATTGACCGATCTTCTAAACTGTGTTTTGAGGTTTTTTTTACCTCCTAGCTTCCTTGTGTTGGTATTATTATGAAATCTAGGCAAGTTTTTTTTTTTTTTTTTTTTTTTTTTTTTTTTTTTTTTTTTAAGCCATGTAAGACATAGGATATTGCAGTGTTGCTGAAGCTGTATGAAAATAAACGACTTATTCAGGGTAGCTATCAACTAAGTTAATTTGGTTTGCTGTGGTTTAATGCTACAAGACCTTACGAAGAAGGCGGATATAGTCCTCAGTAGAAGTGGTTCACCATTGAAATTCTGGTCTTATAAGTTTCTAACAAAAATCAGTTGAAAAATTCAGCTGTTTAATGTCTAGAACTGGTTTTTTGCTAGCTACTTTTCTTTAATTCATGGAATTTCATTTTCGTACTGTGTTTGTTTCAATATCTGATTTCTAAATTTCTGTAGGGGAATGATCCTGAAAATTAGATTCTTTTAAGGAAAAGCCAGGTTTTTAAGAACACGAAGAAGCGTTTTTGATTTTCAAATTCAGCTTAACTTAATATGATATCGCTTATTTTAGTTCTGAGCCAAAAAATTGTAGTTGGTTTAATTTAATTTGATATTTTGTTTCATACTTCTACTCTAATTGGATCTACATTTTAGCTTCCAACCGAAAACCATAATGGTTTCAAAATGTGGTGACTTTTACAAAAAAGATGATGACTCAAAAGAATATCAAAGTCTCCAAGAAGTTGCCTTGGCACTCGGGCTTTTGATTCGAAATCTCCTGCCTCCATCAGAAAACGGTGAGCCAATTTTTAAGCTGTTTTCTAGAGATGGTTCTAAAATAACGCTATTTCAGATTCATTAAATTAGAAATTAACTTTATATAAACCCCCCTGTGAAGGAAAAAATTTTTGTAACTGACAACCCTTGTCAAAATTGAGATAAGAACCCTATCAACGTTATTTTTGCGATCTTTCTAGTGGTGTAATTTTTTGTTGTTGTAAGACACATTCCAGCTTAGCATATAAACAATTTAATTTTATCATAAGTGCACGTCCTCCCCTTTTGTGAAAGTAAGAATTGTCTAAATTGACCAGAAATTTAACCTGCTATGTTTTGTCGTAACTGCATTGCTTTTGTCACAGACATCCGAGAAGAAGAAAAAGAAAAACTATTAAAATATGAATAATAGTAAGTAAGTAAGTAAGACGGCACTAGACCCTTAAGGTCCAAACCGGTGGTGCTGATCTCCATTTCATTGCCGTTCAGCCAGGAAGTGCAATGGGGGGTTGGGGGCCAACCATCCTGTGCTTTCATACACCCTTTCTGCTTACCTTCCCCAGATTTCTCCAGGTACCCATTTAGAGCTGGGTCGACTCTGGCCGAGTTTACAGAGTCACACCGCTGACCCCTGTCCCAGACTAAATAACTTGTCACAACTGGGATTGAGCCCGTGCCCCTAGGAAACAGAATTCCCACGCCAGCGCGCCAACCACTCAGCCAGGACGGCTGATATAATAGCAAGAATAGCTGAATAATAGCAAGAATATGTCAAGAAAAGGCTGTTATTTGTTCAAACACTCAGCTGTTTTGTCTCTCAGCTGGCATTTTGTAAACTTGTACTTTGAAATTTCAGCAATTTTTCAGTATTTTTATCTACAGAAAGATTTAAGACGATATTCTTACAGTATTCAGAGTTCGCCAGTAAAGAGAGAAAGGTTCAGTTATATACTGTTGCATAGTGTTTTAGCATAGTTCAATAAGTTTGAAACTTAATACACAACAGAAGAAAATGTACCTCTTGAAAAGTGTCAAGTTCGATCGAAAGAAACGAAACACAAAGGTTGAAACTCGAAGAGAGGTTTTCAGGAGATACTATTTAGCAGGAAAGGGCATTACGAGAAGATTGTAAAATGTTTGTTCATTAACTCTTGATGTTTTTGATCAACGAATATACTATTCTCAGAGGGCTACTAAGATAATTGGTACAGACACGCTTAAACAAAATGTAGTTGAGATACCGTGTAATAAAACAAAGGCAGAAGCCACTGTAAAGGCATATTGAGTCCTTTCCAAAAATGGAGTCTCATTATCTTAGGTCCGACTCGAAGAAAGAAAATTGAAATGCAACTCTGTTTCCAAAATGCATGAACTTTGTCTAAAACTCTGTAGTGATGGATGGACTCCAGAATCTTCGAGAATTTATAGAAATATGTTCAACCGAAATTATATTCTGGGCTTCCATAAGCCCAAGAAGGACTTGAGTGACACGGGCGAGGAAAAATGTGTTGCTGAAAAACATGGTATTGAGCTGCCAGAGCCGAAAGAGAAGGAACGACATGGCTTTAGTAAGGCTGTGACTAGAGAGGAGAGAAAAAAAAGGATAGTTTTGCACTGGCTCTATGTTTGATCTTGAAAATGTATTTACACTTCCTCGTGGTATTGCTTCATCATTTTTCTACAAAAGGAAAATTACACATTATAACTTGAAGGATGTATTCTCATGTCGTTGGACTTCTGACCAACGCATAGAAGAAGTGTATTGCGTAGTTTGGAGAAAAACAGTTGCAGGTCGTTGAGCAAAAATAACAAGTGGTGTCCTCCTGATGGTTGAAAGATATCTTTCTACCTATTTTGGCTTTTCTAAAATTATCACATGGTCGAATTCATGTGTGCCATATAACCGATATTCAATTATGAGGTTCGCCATTAATCGCTATTCAAGGTGCATTTCCTAGGTACCATAGACTGTTATAAGTAACAATTAAATACTTTTAGTAAATTTACTCGAGCATAGATGCAGTCCATAGTTGCATAGAAAAAAGTCTGTGGCATTGGGCTTGGTGGAGCAAATCGAAAAGTTAGTAAAAAGCACCCGTACATCATTTAAATGAACAAAGTGCTGGATTTTCAACAGGCCTAGATCTTAAGTACGATAATACTCCATTTCCTAAGTTAAACAACTTCTATTTACACCAGATAAGAGCCGGTTGCAAAATGTCGGTTTCTAATGCATCAGTCTCTGAAATAAACATTGACGTTGGGGTAAACTGAAGGAAAAGAAGGACAGTTCTAAAAAGTGGTCGAGTTTCTTGTGGTCCCAAAACTGTTGAACTTCAAACCTGTTATTCCTACTAAAGAAAAAAGAAAAAATCAAAGATGTGCAGTAACTCTACGGGTCTATATTTGCTCTATATTTGGAGTCCTACAAGGACGTTTTTGTAAGTATGAGTCAAGGCAGCAACCGCCTATCCACTGCAATACAGGCAGCATGCCGAGAAGAAAAAGCTAAAGCCCCTCTCCCCTCATCGAAAAAAGCTGAGGCCAAGGACAAGGCAATCAGTAAAAACCTAATCAGTTACCTTGTGTAAGTGTTTTTTTTTTTTTTTTTTTTTTTTTTTTTTTTTTTTTTTTTCAAGTAATTGGAATTTTGGAAGTTGTGTCATAATCATTGTGGATTGAATTCTATTAATACGATAAAATTAGTGCGAAAAGGTAGAATCGCCCTGTTCGGGCTCTAAGAAAAGCCTTGTCTGTTCCTGATGAAACCTTGGCGAAAAGTTGCTGTAACAAAGCGGAAAAGGAACTCAAGCGCTGTCCTGCGCTTTTATCGTAACTACTACCTTAGCAGCTGAAAGGACGGGCAAAAATATTGTATCCGTTTTCAGTTTGACCCTTTAACCTTGTAAACTTCATCCATCCGGACCTAAATTTTACCAAAAGGTGCCTCCCACTAGCATCTTTAAACTGGCATTTCATTCGTTTTTCTATCTACTATACATTCATCTCCACAAAAACCGATTTTTTCAATTGTTTTTTTTTCTCGAAATTTTGAAAAGTACGGATACGACATTCTTGCTTTCACAAGGCGAGTAATGTATAACTGCTTACCTGCCATTTGGGGCGCATGGAAGGTCAGTGCCTCACCTTTTGAGGGGGGAAGGTGCCCAGAAACTTAAGAGTTATTGTTAAGGCTAGATTTTCCTGCTTTTTGTCCTATATCCTTCCAATCAATGTGGAGAAAAAATTTAACAGGACAAACCATGCTTTTTTTGATGTAATTAAAGAGTGAAATTGAAACTTAAAACGAAAAGAAATTACTTCTTTGATGGTAATGCCATGAAAAAACTTTTTCAAACGATTTGACTAGTGATATTTTCCTAAACATAGAATTCTGGAAAAATTAAAAGACTAGTTTATTGAGCTCTCGATGGTTTATGCGGTCATGAAGTCAATAAATTTTAGCACAATTTTAATTTTCAAAGAACTTCCAGCAAGCCTAGTCTTTATGAACTGGATTTTCCGGGAGAGTTTCCTGGGGTGGGGGTTGGGGGTGTAAACGTGAGGGGGAATATGCCTCTACTTTCCTTTTAAAAAAACACATACCTTAAAAGTTGCAATATATATATATATATATATATATATATATATATATATATATATATATATATATATAAATAAGTTGTCTGTGTGTGTGTGTCGAGTGACGTCATGTTTGTGTGTCGACTGACGTCATGTTTCTCGACTGACGTCATTATAAGGATTGAGCTGTATGCGTCATGAAGTTGTTTGTCGACTGACGTCATGTTTGTCAACTGATGAAATTACATACCGGGACACCGGGACACAAATGACGACCGGGACAAAGGGAATATAAATGACGTCCGGGAACCTCAAAGAGAAATTACAGACTGGGACACCCGGACACAAATCACGACCAGGACACAGGGAATATAAATGACGACCGGGACAAAGGGACACAACTACAACGGGGACGCCGGGGGCACATGCGGGATATATAAAGGATCTATATATATATATAAAAATAAGTTGTCTGTGTGTGTGTCGAGTGACGTCATATTTGTGTGTCGACTGACGTCATGTTTGTGTGTCGACTGACGTCATGCTTGTCGACTGACGTCATTATAAGGATTGAGCTGTATGCGTCGTGAAGTTGTTTGTTGACTGACGTCATGTTTGTCAACTGATGAAATTACATACCGGGACAGGGAATATAAATGACGTCCGGGAACCTCAAAGAGAAATTACAGACTGGGACACCCAGACACAAATCACGACCGGGACACAGGCAATATAAATGACGACCGGGACACAGGGACACAACTACAACGGGGACGCCGGGGGCACAGGCGGGATATATAAATGACGACCGGGACACAGGGATCGTTCGAATAGAAATTACAGACTGGGACACCGGGACACAAATGACGACCGGGACACCGGGACACAGGGAATATAAATGACGACCGGGACACAGGGACACTCATTAGAATAACGATGTATATATCTGAATACGGATTGTTTTTCCCATGAACAATTATATATTGCATGTTCAAGAGTCAGTAAACCTGACAATCTATTTATATGCACAGACAATGGGACAGCGAAGAATGTTGTATATTCGCATGTTTTACGTAGTAATATATATATATATATATATATATATATATATATATATATATATATATATATATATATATATATATATATATATATATATATATATATATATATATATATATATATATATATATATATATATATATATATCTATTCACAGGTGGGACACAGGGCCACAACTACAATGGCGCGTAACTAATATAGCGCGTAATGACTTATGTCATTACGAAAACAAAAGGGCTGACTTGTTGCACTCGTTATAGTCTAATGAGCCTTTCAGAAGTTTCAGAAGAATGATAATAATAAATAACACAGAGAAGGTTTATTGCTCTTTATAACAGGCAACGTTAGAGCGTCGCCTCTAAAAGCAGTTTCTGTTTGTTTAAGTTTGAATCATTATTCAAATTTATTTTTGCTCGTCATAAGTTTTAAAATGGCTCTACTTTTCTTGGGTAAACTTTGGTTTTGGACTTCACTTAAGTTTATTTGTTTTAACGCTTAATATTTTTTATTGGCTTTAAAACTTAATGTTCTAATAAAATGCAAAGCATCTGTCACAAACATTTAAGACTTGGAAGAGTAAATATAAAAATGGGATATTGGAGAGTATCCAACCCTACACCTCTCGCCCACGAAGCAAGAGTGTTTGCTCCAGAGCTGCAGTCCCTTGAAAAATGAGTATTTATCATAGACCTAAAAGGTCCACAGGGGCTTATAACTCAATCTGATTTAACCCACCACAGGTCCGGAATTTGACTCTAATTTCGTAAAAGCGTCTCCATACTAATCCAAACAAGAAGAGACCCATAATTCTCTACGAAAAGCCCTAGAGTGGCAGTTCTGGCCTCTCTGCGCCCGGGGCAAAATTTGGATTAGCGCCTTCCCCCTAGCTTCCAAAAATTTTCAGGCCAAATTTAAGAAAATTTTCACTCAGTAACAAAGTTTTCATTTAGTAACAAAATTTGAATGCAAAACATCACAAAAAATCAAAATTGATTTAATTCAGTCTAATTACTTTTGTTTTCAAGGAATGGTGATGAAGATATGGGAAAAATGAAAATTTTGGATTCAATTTGCTTATGCTTATTGCCAACTGTGCCCTCTACTATTTTTTAATAAAAACTAATTCCAAAAATTATAAATTATCATAACCGTTAGATTTTTTTGTGCTCCTAAATTTTCTGCGCCCGAGGTAAGTACCTCCTCTGCCTTCCTGCGTAAAACTGCTGCTGAAGCCATACTAGTCTAACGTTTTACAGAATAATTATCAAATACAGTGATAAACTGTTGCGGAAATATTAGCCATCAGGCTCTGAGACGTACTTTGGGAAGGGCATCCTCGGGCATGTGCATCATCCTTCCGTGGAATATTTAAAATTTTATGACGTACCCCATAATTTCTTGCATCTTCCATATAATTTTTCTTTTTTGAAAGATAAGATAACAGATGTCCCCCCCCCAAAGAAAGACAACTCATGGGTACTAGCCTTTCCAAGCTTAATTTATGGCTCTTCTAAGGGCTTATGATCATATCTAAAATCTTGAAATGGCAGTTTTGACCGTTGCTTAGAGCCGACAACAGTACACATATCTAGATGTATGTATTGTGGAGCCGACTATCTCACAGATTCGTTTACATAATTAGGTACTACCACGTATCATAGTCGAAATAGAATTAACCACAACTCACTATATTTTCTTGTGCGATTATATCTGGCGTAAAGTAAAGTCTAATCACGTAACAATAGAAGGCACAAGCCAGGATGTCTGACGTATACTTTTGTAAATGTATATGCCTGAATTTATTTTGTAAATGGCCTAAAATTCCAATCAGATATTGTAACATGCTAAATTATAACGTTTAAAATATTATACCTGTTTTCTATATTTTCATTTGTTTAGTTTTGTTAATGGAAAGGTAGTATGGCCTAGGAAATTATTTACTTCTATCTGCCGATCTGATATATCCACCTATCTAATCCCCCTCCCCTGATAGTAAATCCTGCTTATATGTTTAAAGTGTTGTAATAGTTTTAGCTATATTATATATAGTTTTATATAATAGTTTTGGATATAATTAGCACCTATTTTTGATGTATAGTCTAATATCTTGTCTGCCCTTTTTAAACGATTATTTAGTCATTTGAGCCTCAGAAATTGGTTTGAAGCCCTTATTTTAGGATTTATTTTATTTTAGAAGTCTAAAGAGGATGTTCTAAAATCTGAACCGACTCTCAGTGGATTTTATGTGAGAGTATGGCACAAATTGTACGTGACAACGGCCAAGAAAAGACGGCTAAATAAAGTTAAAATTAAAAATTTTTTCCCTTTCCACTGTCGAGGAAACATAAAAAAAAATGTTCTTTCTCTGCTTTAGTATGTGATGATGAAGGAATTAATTTAAAAGTGACGATGAATGAGTAAAATTCTTAATTTAAAACTCCTTCAAAGATCTGGGCGTATACTAATGTCATTTTTGAACAAAGAAGGGAGGTAGCTCATTTAATCATTTAATCCAAAATCTTGGAAGAAAAAGAAGTATCGGGGTTCACGTTTACCGAAGATTCTGTTATTCAACAACTTTTTTAGGCGAATTGGCTGTCTAAATTGAGAGACCTTCTCAACATCTTCGATAAACTTAATCGATTCTCCACATCTCTTCAATGGAAAGGAATAGTATTTACCCAAGTCATGCATCTCCAACTGTTTTCGGTCGCCAAGATGTTTCAAAACCTTCAATCTTTTAAAACCTGTAAAAAAAAGAAGTTTTCAAAGACCTTTAGGATAATATTCAAACATGCTTCGTTGGAAAGTCACTGCTTACTTGATAGGTTTGAAAAGAAGCATTTTAATTTTTTAATTCTTAATGTTTTTTATTAATATTTTTCTCAAAATGAATAATTATTAATATTTTTTATCTTAATATTTCATAATTTTTTTTACGCTGACTTTGTTGACACTTACAGCTGGGCGATGAAACTTCCTTCTAGTGAGAGGAAATGTAAACCTAATCGAAATATGCTGGAGATTTTCAATATGTGCCTGAGATTAGTATAGACAATAGTGTAAAATATAAATATCGCGAAGGAAGTTATGAACAGTTTTAAATATAGATGTATTCAAAGAAACATTGCTATTTGCAAAACTACAATAAAAAATACTTATGGGCTTTACTTCATTTTATCTCTTTGAGTCTGCATTCTCAACATATCCTTAAAAGGATATACGCTCTGAGACCGCACTGCCTATACAAGACATGCTGCAAAACAACCGAGAACCGAGAAAATGACTGAATAAAACGAAGGGATTCTCAGCCTGTGAACACAATGTAAATATAAAACAAGTGTTTCGGTAGAGATCTCCACCAAGATGTCAAACGCAAAAGCAAAAAAAAACTTTGGAAGATACCCAAATCAGAAAGAGCAGAATGTCTCAAAGTCTGAGTTGTCTTGTTCGTATTTCTATCGTTTATTCATTTTATTTACTGGTTTGCCATTTTCGTTGATATACTTTCTTTCAGATCGGCCTCCGTTGCTGCTTTTGTGCTGCTCTGATAAGACACTTCTTGAACCAAAGAAAAAGAGAGATAATAAGCCAGTTTGTATACCTGAATCTGAACTTCATGTTTTTCGAGGTAATAACATTTTCAGCTTTTTAAGATTGATTATAGTGTTAATCCTTCTGAGATAATTTGCCACCAATGAAACTTAAATTAAAGCCTCTTGTCTAGACCGCCTGTTTAGTATGCAGTATGACAGAGCGGCAGTTACTTTTGGTAGATTTCCTGCTTAGTTTATAGCATTGCACGGTGCATATTTAATGGTGAAATATCTTTTTTAAGTCAACTGTTAAATAATAGTTCAGGAAACTGGTAATGGAAACTGGAAAACTGGTAATGGTAATGTTTTTTTTTTTTTTCAATTATTTAGTATAGGTCATTCAATCAGTCATTCTATTTTTCTCTAAGAAAGGAAATAAAAGTACATGCACAAATTTCCGCCGGATAAGTCTAATAGATATTGTGGGTCAGAATGTTCGGGATCTTACTTCTGAGCCACTTCAAAGGAGCAAAGAAGGAAAGAACCTGAGGAGATCAAGCTGGTCTTTGCAAAGTAGAGGTGGTGGTGATAACCTCTTTGCTCTTTGCCTCATTATCCAGAGGTTTGAAAGGTGCAATCTTCCCCCTGATTTTGATTCCCCTCTAATTAATTATCGCCTTCGGTTCTGTTGCTCTCTAGCAACTTTGGAAAATCCTAGAAAATGACGAAATGCCGCTGAAGTTTATTTAACTGTTGAAGGCATTCTACGTCTAACTAGTGAGCCGAGTTCGAGATTATGGCAAAGAAACTGACGAATTCTTTGTTCGGTTACGAGTAAAACAAGGCTGCGTTTTCTCTCCGAATCTGTTAATGCGTCGATTGGGTCCCCCAAAATTTGTTGTCTTATTCAGGAGTTCAGATTGGACAGAATCTTTCACAGACTGACCTAAATGATGAGGTTGGTGTTGACCTCCTCTCAAGTCTGACGAAGCCCAAAACATGCTTGTTGACGCTGTGGCCTGGATAGAGACAAGACCATTCTCACTAACTGTCAATCCAATTCAGTTGAAAAAAATTAACTGTGTCACTTACCTGGGTTTATACTAACGAATCTTCCGACCCTGATATCAAAGAGAGAATAGAGAAAGCGCAAACAGTTTTTCCTTCCTCCGGAGACCCCTGTGGAATCGCCACAAAGCGTGTCTCCGAAAGAAAGTTCGAATTTACATGGTACTAGTCCATGCTGTTCTCTTCTACGGATGCGAAATATGGTCGGTAAAGCTACAGCATGAAAATACATTGAAGGAGTTTGACCATACCTGTCTTCGAAGAATTTTCAGAATGTGTAATACTCAGAGGGATATTGGGCTCAGTATTAAAGAACGCCGATTGAAATGGCTGAACCATGTACTACTAAAAGTGTCAGAGGGCATTTATTGTCAATACTTCTAGTCGCACCTTGGAAGAGACGCCAAGGAGAACAGACAGACAAAGAACTGGTGGAACTTGGCCGAGTCAGATCTTGAGCTTCTTGGTTGCTTCAGCAAGTTTGGTCATAGATGGTTGACTCGGTGGCTCGCTTTTACAATGAAGATTGCAAACGATCGTTCAACATGGTCCAAAGGGGTCTCCAAGATCGCAGATGTTGGACGAAGTGAGAATGCCTGATTCCAACTGTAAGTACAAAAATACCAGGGTTGAATCCAAGATTTTTTTCGGGGGGGGGCGGGGGGGGGGGGCATAAAAAAACTTAAAAAACGCATCAAAAATTCGTTTATATCCATTTTTGTTACGTTTTTTATGAGCGGACAAGCATTTTTTTGGGGGGAGGGGCATAAAATTGAGCTACATAAATTATACCATTTGTAGTAAGTACCAGGTTTGAATCCAAAATTTTTATCGTGGGGGGGCATAAAAGACTTAAAAAACGTATCAAACATTCGTTTATATCCATTTTTATTACGTTTATATGAGCCGGGCGAACATTTTTTTTTTTTTGGGGGGGGGCATTAATTTGAGCCATAGAAAATTATTCACTCTTGTTTCCTGGTGAAGAAAATAACATTTTTTTTTCAAATTACTGGCCGCATATGAACCAAACAATCAAAGGTATGGTTGCACAATAAAGAGGCTTTTTAAGAAAGGTAACAAGATGGGTGAAAAAGCAGAAGATTAAATGCTGCGGATGCTACATATATGGTTTCTCCATCCAAAATATCCAACATATATAAAATATCTCCATCTAATAACAGAAAATTTGGATGGAGACACGAAAAATGGCTAAAGAATACTCTAAAACTAAGATAGCTTATTTGTCAAAAGCCAATTAAAAGAAGTGTTATAAGATTCTGAAACAATATGGCAATAGAAGTAGATAGGCTGGATTTCAAATTTGAAGAGCCAACAGCTGTTACTTTTAGTTAGTATCTTGTATAAATTGTAAAAACCTTACCAACTGTATCAATGGATAAAGCCCCGAAAATTTCAGGCAGCTTCCATAAATTCAAAGAAATTCACAAAGAGGAGAAGAAAAAAGTATCAACTTTGCGGTAAACAGGCTTATCTGTTTAGATATAGGCCTATCTTCTTTTAGATAGGCTTATTTGTTTAAACAGGCTTATCTTCTTTGCCTGTCTTCTATCTTCTTTGATATATGAGATGCTAGTGTTTGGACTGGTGAATACTCAGCCCTATGGAAAGCCGAGTACGTATTCTACTGCCAAAAATGAGCTATGAATGAATCGTCATGTAAAAGTGACCCCGAGATCCTAATTTTTTAGCAAATTGTTTCAACGATTACTCACCAAATGGCTAAAAGCTAAAGTTCTCCCTGTTATTGTTTCACAAAAATGAAGAAACATAAAAATAATTGAAAAACCAAGAACACAAATTTTGATGCATGTTTGAAAATGAAAAAAAATAGCGAAAATAATTTCGATAAATTAATGAAAACTATGCTCAGTGTTGCTTATTTTCTGTTTTGAAAAAGAGCTTTATCCATCAAAATCAAGCTTAACGCTACTAACTTAACATCTCCTAGAGAAATTGCTTATATTATTTTGTTACGTTTTTTACAAGTCGGACAAACAGTTTTTTTTCGGGGGGGGAGGCTCAAACCCCTACCCCCTGGATATGGCCTTGTAAGTAACCCTCGTGCTTATCTATGTTGATTTGAGGTTGCGTAATATCTTGCATAATTATGGAGCCTTAAGTGCCTGCTTCCTGGCTCTGGGATGTAGTCAGTCGGAAACGTTTTCATAGGAATTTTTTTCTCGTCATGTTCAATCACTGTGTATAGTCAAATAAATTCATGTCAAATATATTTGGTCAAATATTTAGTTAATTATGCTCATGTCAAATTATAGGAAAAGAATGGGAGATGCGAGGTCGATTCACCGTAGTCCGACGTGGTTTTTGGAAAAGTGGCAAAGAAGAAACGAGCATTGCTATCAAAAACTTGCAGTCTGATATAACGGATTCAAAGGTGGAATCTAATTCAGCTTATTTACTCATCTCTTAGAAAGCAGACAACTCCGTCAATTAGTGTTTTAGGACGAAGTTTGATTCAATTAAGAAAGCCGATAAGGTTGCTCTCTCACTTTGTCTTTCTATCTAACTGTCAGCCTCTGTCTCTCTCCTTCTCCCTTTCTACTTCTTTTTCTCTTGCAAAAATTTATCATTTCAGCCATTTTGACGAACAAATTTGAAACACTTGATCGTAGTCACTTGATTGTATAAGTTGGTTTATTATTTCTTATAATAATCTCTATCAGTGTTCAGTATACTTGATATGTTTATAGTAAATTTATGATTTGGTCTGCATAATATAATTAACCTGATTAATATTGTATATATGTGATAAAAATCGATCTTATAGTTTGTTAACTCTGTAGGAAGTAATAAGCTAGTTAATTGACCTTTGTTTGCTGTTTTTTCTTTAGTATCACGGTTTGATCTTTTAACCTTAAGAAGAAATATTTAGCGAAAGGATCTAGGCTTGACATAGTAGACTTAGGCTTGACATAGCAGACTCAGGTTTGATATGGAAGACTTTGGTTTTACATAGTAGACTCAGGCTTGACGTAGTAGACCTAGGTTTGGCATAGCAGACTTCGGTTATATATAGTAAATTCAGGCTTGATATAGTAGACTTAGGCTTGATATAGTAGATCTAGGTTTGACATAGTAGATTCAGGCTTGATATGGTAGACTTAGGCTTGACATAGTAGACTTAGGCTTGACATAGTAGACCTAGGTTTGACATAGCAGCCTTAGGTTTGACATAGTAGATTCATGCTTGACATAGTAGACCTAGGTTTGACATAGTAGATTTAGGCTTGATATAGCAGACTTAGGCTTGACATAGTAGACCTAGGTTTGACATAGCAGTCTTACGTTTGATATAGTAAATTCAGGCTTGATATAGTAGACTTAGACTTGACATAGTAGACCTTGGTTTGACATAGCAGTCTTAGATTTGATATAGTAGATTGAGGCTTGATATAGTAGACTTAGGCTTGACATAGTAGACTTAGGCTTGACATAGGAAACATAGGTTCGACATTGGAGTCTTAGGTTTGACACAGTAGATTCAGGCTTTATATAGTAGACTTAGGCTTGACATAGTAGACTTAGGCTTGATATAGTAGACCTAGGTTTGACATAGCAGTCTTTGGATTGACATAGTAGATTCAGGATTGATATAGTAGACTTAGGCTTGACATAGTAGACCTAGGTTTGACATAGTAGATTCAGGCTTAATATAGAAGACTTAGGCTTGACATAGCTGATCTAGGTTTGACACAGCAGATTTAGGTTTGACATAGTAGATTCAGGCTTTATATAGTAAATCCAGTCTTCATATTTATAAATTTAGGCTTAACGTAGTAGATTCCGCCAGGTCACTTATCGCGTCCTCAGGTGGTGATAGGGGAACGTCCTACATATATGTAGGGCACCTTCATAGGAGGGACGGACCAAGAAGGGACCTTGTCCCTGGGGGTCCATAACTGAAAACTGGGGGACCCTCTCCCGGTGTTCCAAGTAATGCGCTAAATTGCATGGTGACGGAGAAAACCATTGGGGAGGATCCTCTGTTGGAGTACAACTACGGTAGGGCGCAAGATCCAGATCTATGGACAACAGCCTCTGCTTCGACCCTTCCAGGGTACCTGAAAGACTGAGGACCTTGCGGTCAGCTGTATACCCACTTGAGGCGTGGTGTCTTTCGAAGAAATTATAACCTAGTAAACAAAACAGCATTCGAACAGGATTCTCATTTATGGATAATTTTCCTGGGCTTGGTCTGTTTTGGCGGGCGTTCTTGGTCTGGAAACACCTTTTCCTAGCTAATTTATCAACTATGCATTGCCTCCTTGTAGTAGCATAATATTTGTAGGCCTGAATATAAAATGAATTGGAGGTAATAGGCTTCGTATCGTCTCTGCAGGATTTCAACTCCTGTTGATGGAAGAACATCGCCAAGTTCTGAAAACCATGTTGTGACCAAGATGGGTTCAGGATTGCACAAAGCCTCCGTTTATACTGGAGGTCCCAGGGACTTTTTGCTGTTTGGTTCTAAGGCAGTGTAGACTTGAGAAGAAGTGTTAGTTACCGTCCTGAACTGGTATCCAGGGACCATTCTTATTCCTGAGGCTAAAATATTTTCAATGATTTAAAGAATATGAAAATTGAAACTTGGAATGTTACGACGTTCAAAAATAACAATCGTATCGACATTTTGACTCACGAATGAAGGCGATTTGAACTGGACTTCACAGGAATTTCAGAAACTCATTCCCAGGGATAGGAAACATAAAATTAGGTGATGTAGAATTTATTTACTTAGGCATGAAGGATGGGTTACATAGAAAGGAAGTAGGGTTCGTGATGAATAAGGAAGCTGCTAAGTCTTATCTACGCTGGGAATGTATTAATAATAGAATACTAATCGCTCATTTTATGACTTAAAGGTGCAGGGTTTCGGTCATAGTAGTATGTGCCCCTGTAGAACATGATGGAGAGCTGATGGGTCATTACAAAATACTGCGGTACGTTGGAGTGCTGTTATTGATGTTAAAAATAGAGATCAGTATCTAGTAGTGTCTTGGGTTAACTTAAAGCTGAAATTTAGGAAACATAACTGCCTCCCGAGAGTTATGATGCGGGTTGACTTCAGGATGAGAATTTGAGAGAAAATTTCCAGAAACAGTTCAATACTAAACTGGAGAGTTTAAAATTTGACAATGTAGAAGATGGATGGAATAATCTTAGGAAAATAAATTTTTTAGTTGCTGATTATGACATAGGGAAGAGAGGAATGGGAAAAAGGGAGGGAATAGGGAACAAGAGGAATGTAAAGATAGTGGAGAAAGCATTAGAATATAAACTAAGGAGGTGTGAAGTGTAATTGCCGAGGATATGAAAGATGTAGCTAGACGGCATAATAGTAAAATATTATACTGGTAAGTCAATAAATTGAGAGGGAGTCGGCAATCTGGACTTGTACCAAGTGAATATAGGATTGGGGCCACAATTATTCAGGAGGAAAGAGATAAAGAGAGATGAGCAGAACATCCTGAGAATGTCATAAACCGAGATAGAGTTGAATGAAAAGATATAGAGGAAAATGGAAAATTTTTTGCTACTTTGGATGCGAAGGAAGATTTGTTATGTGAGGAAGAATTAGGGACAGTACTTAAAAGGATTTAAAATGATAAGGCTCCAGGTACTGATAGTGTGGTAAATGAGTTTCTTAAATATGGCGATTCTGAGGTTAGAAATAAGTTACCGAAGATTATGGATATGATTTTTGAAAAAAAGGAAGTGCCTTGCGATGTTAGGAAAGCTCTAATTAAATCTTTGTGTAAGAGAGTTGACAAGAGTGAGTATGGTAATATTTATACCGAAGATTATGAATATGATTTTTGAAAAAGGGGAAGTACCTAGCGATTTTAGATAAACTTTTACCAAGCCATTGTATAAGATAGGTGATAAGGGTGAGTATGGTAATTATTGAGGCACTAGCCTGATCTCTGTAGGTAGCAAATTACTTCGTAATATGATACGTTTTGACTGAAAAATGCTGCCGATAAAGTTATAAAAGAAGATCAGTGTGGTTCTAGGAAGGGTAGAGGAAGGGTTGACCTAATTTCACACTAAGATTAATAATATAGAAGTGCTTAAGTTATTATACACCTTTAGTCCTCAGTTTTATAGACTATGAACAAGTGCTCGATTCTTTTAATGGAAGAGCTTTAGTGAAGGTCTTATCCTCGTATGGTATACCAGACAAATACGTGAAAGTGATTAGTGCTATATACGAGAATAACGCAGTTGCGGTTAAGGTTGGAAATGAGGTTAGCAGCTGGTTTCGTATTGAATCAGGAGTTAAACAAGGTTGTGTTCTATCTCCTTTTATATGGATCATTTTCATGGACATTGTCCTAAGGAGCATAGGAAAGGCAACGGGAGAATACAGAATCAAACGGGAAGGCACAATTTTCCTGAGCCTAGATTATACGGATGATTTAAGCATCCTAAATGAAAGTGAGGGCAAAATGAATGAACTTTTAGAGGTTTTGCGAGTTCAAAGGGCTAAGAGTTCAGAGACTAATCGCTAAGGCTAGGAATAAGTAAAGATGAAAAGGTGCCGACAGGTAATGATTAGACAGCTTAATGAAGATTGATGAAGTAAACAGCTTCACTTACCTTGGTAGTATTATTAGTAAAGAAGGTGGGAGCAGTGAAGATCTTAAAAGTCAAATAGCCATGGCTCAGGGTGTTTTTCACAGTTGAAAAAAGGTTGGAAAATAGGTAGATAAGTCTGCAAACCAAGATTAGAATATTGGTAGCTACGGTTATGACACTGGTCAAATATGATTCTAAACCATCAGTAGTCTGAAAAACAGATATAGATAAACTAAACGTTTTCCAGAGAAATTGCATACGAATTTTTTTTTGTACCCGGCTGACTGACCGTATTTCAAACAGTAGGCTGCACGAAAAGTGTTTGTAAAATTCTGCTTTCTTGGGCTATATTGAGTGAAAAGCTGATATGGCTAGGATAGCTGAAAAAAGCTGAGACGTTATTCTTCTAAAAAAAGATCTTCAAAAAAAACAAGACCCAGGATATAAGGAGGCATTGAAAGGGATTTGAAATTTCATTGGATGGGTGTTTTCAATGGATTGGCATGGACAAAGAGTGCGCGTAGCTGTGTTAGCCTCAGGCGGCCTTGTGTTGTAATGAGCTGTAGGTAATGATAGTAGTAGTAATGTAAGTAATGGCAGTAGTAGCAATTATGTTTATTATTGATATTTATATGTATTTCTAACTCAGTATTTGGCTGAAATGCGACAGCTGCTTTTGGTAGGAATGCTGATCACTGGAATTTATCATAAAGGGGACAAATTTGTTGAAAAATAAAACCTTTGGACAAGCTAACCAGCTTGCATTATATTGCAATATCCATTTTATTTATTCTTAATGAGCTTTTCCGTTATTTTTTTTCTTTTTGTGGGCTCTTCAAGACAAATATTTAACTAATAATTTTGTAAATTACAATTATTTATACACTCCCTCCCTTCGTCTCTACACTGGAATGAATAAAAGGAAAACATGCCGATTTTTGCATGCTCACGCTTTTATTATAGAGTTTTCTTTGCTATCAAATATTTATTCAAAGAATCTGATTTGTGCAGGTAATCAAGATGCTGGGGGGTGGGATTGGATTGATTAATTTCTGTGAACTTAAACCCTACAAGTCTGATTGTAAGTGGCTTGTAAAGGTGGAAAATATAGAAAAAATGGTGGTTTTAGACCCAAAATTCTATTTTTTGCATGCTTGAATTGTTCACTGTAGAATTTTTATACTTTCAAATATTACTGCTCAGAAGTTCATTACTGTTCAAAGACAAGTTTTTAGAGATGGGCTCTTATGAATTTATTCTTTTGGGTTTAACACTTGAAGGGGCAACCTGAAATTCTTCGGGGAAGTATAAAATCTAAGAAAATAGGACCAGCTGTATTTTTATATGTACGAAATCCGCAAACTGGTGGTATTACATATCGTCTATAGCCGTAGGATGTTATATTAGGCTAGGTAATAAAATCAGGAGCCATTTTGAGATACATAGATACGTAATAAGTATCCTCATCTGTGATTATTATTTTTTTTTCTTCTCGTAGGTTTTCCAAGACGAAGATTTAACTAATCATTTTATGAATTACAGCCATTTATGCAATCCCTCCGGTTGTCTCTACATTGGAGAAGTGATTCTATAGCCACTTTTTATGGTATTGTACTGCCTGCCTCCCTAGTGCCATCTCTAGTTATGGAATATTTTCCTCTAGGAACCTTAGATGTGTTTTTACAGAAAGAGAAGGATTCCATTGCCCCCGTTGACCTCGTTGAGGCTTCATCTTATTTAGCAAATGCTGTTTATTATTTGGTAAGAGTTTTTTGCCATTCGGGTTTCCGTTTAAAATGTCAAAAGAAAACTGCCACAGAATAGAAATTGTCATAGAAATAATTTTGGACAGAAACTCTCATATAGTAACAGTTAGTAAATTCAAGCTTGTATAATTTTTACTGTGAGTAACGTGACCATCTGGCGCGTATGTAGGGGGGGCCTTCGGGCCCGCCCCACCCCCGAAATTTTATTAAATGTTTAATTTCCCCATGGTTTCTTGGGATTTCTGGCAAAAGTAGGACATTTAGTAAGAATCTAGATACATGTATGAAGCCTTTTTTGTGGGATTTTACAGCATGTAATTATCTGGTCAAGTCACAGGCCAATTATTAACTTATTTTCTGTCTAACTTTTTACCCTCTTTGAAGTAATTAGCAATTGTACTGTTTTTTTGTAGAGAGAGTTTGCTTTCCACAGCAAAATAGAATTATCCTCGGTATTGGGGCTATTATTCCTCCTTTGCAGGATAAAGTACAGCTTTTAATGGATCAATTTTGGAAACTATCATTCTTAATTAAAATCCTCGTTTTTGCAATAGAAGAACTACCCCCCACAGCACCCATATTGCACTGTTAACCCTAAAATTTCCCTTTCAGTGGGGTTTAATAGATTAATCACTGGTTCTAAATCGCTATGAACATAACTCCGCTACAATACTACAGATTAAATTTAATCTGTGTTTTCCGATATGCTTGTTTTTTTGCATTACTAAATAAAAAAGGTGCTACTCTATATCCGCTGTTTCAAAGGTTTTGGCCCCCCCCTCGAAAAAATTCCTGCGTACGTTCCTGGTGACCATCTATATTTTCAACTGGTATGTTCTATTAGAAATTGCTAGATTAAATATATATAAATGTTGCTTTGGGATGTGAGTTTGGGAGTTGGAATACATTATTGATATCCGTGTTTTCGGGTCATACATTTATAGGTTCGCTTTTCAAAAAAGAAGTTTTTGAAAAAAGTAAAGAATCATGTTAAAACCAGAGACGGTCAGAAATACAGTCATGTACTAATCCAATCTTAAAATACAAATAAACTATCAATCAAGGTCACATCCATGGGGGGGGGTGAGGTGTAGGGGGTTTAACCCCCTCCCTCCCCCAAATGTTTTTACGACTCTTAAAACGTTACAAAAATGCATAGAAACAAATTTTTGATGCGTTTTTAAGTCTTTTTGTGTACCCCCGCCCTCCTTCTCCCCGAGCAAAAACCTGGATATGGCCCTGCTATGAATGAATAAATATAACCCAAAACAAATAGAAATTAAAGTGAATAAATAGAATAGAAGACATAGCGATAATAGATACTGACGCTTTGGCCTTTGGAGGCTTTGGGGGGTGTTATTCCCACTCTTATTTATGGAAATTTCTGTTATGCTCGTTATTGGTTTCTTCCCTAAGAGTGTCTTGGATTTCATTTATTCACTGGTAGTTCTTGTTGTTCAATTTATATCTTATTTATCATATAACTTTGTTTCTGCTCATCTTGGGTTTTAATATGGGTCTTGACTTTTCTTTTAAAAACTTGTTTTTATGGGAAATGTATTCTACTAACACTTATTTGTTAACAATGACTGACTTACATTATTTAGGGCTATTGCCCCATGGGGCTGCGAGGATGATATTGATCTTGGAAGCGTGCTTATGAAAACTTTCGGTGCTTCTATATTTCGGGGGGCCTATATTTTTCAGGACATAACCTTTGAGCCCATCGAAAAAAGTTTTTGGTCCCCGCCTTTATTTTTTTTTTTTTGGGGGGGGAGTGTGTGTGCCCTGAAGCAAATGTTTGTATTATTATATTCGTCCTGGCTGAAGACTTATGGCTGTAAGTTTCAAACTGGTCAGGGAAAATTTTTAGACCCATTCTGCCCCTCTTCCTCGCGCAGCAAACAGTGTCATCCTTCTAATCCGGAGAATGATATCTAAAAATTTCACATCAATAACACACCTCAAGACCCTCCTTTTTCAATTATGAAAAGTGTGTTTAAACAATATTCAGTTTGTATCATTTATGGACTGGCCCAGGGGGCTCAAGAGGTCGTGTCATCCCGTGGAATATCTATTAAACCTTTTGACTCTTCTGAATAAATGTTTATCTAAAGTTTTGATCGGACGTCATGGGGGACCAGAGGGCCAGGTAGAATTGAATTATTCCAATTGATTGAGCCTTTTCTACGCCCCTACCTTCCCGAAGTTTCTACAGCTATCCCTTCTGTACGAAGTCTTAACTTACTTTACTAAGTATTCTGTTGCATGATATGTGGTGTAAACAGCGCAGTGATTTTACTTCTCCAGGTGGACCGATCTGCTGCTACGAGGGCACCTCATCACCAATCAACCAATCAGCGTCTCATCAATAATTGGTAAACACTTCTCAGTAGCAAAAATAATTCCTCTTCTTCCTCTACTGGATTTTCTCCAATTTTCGTTTCTTATAAAGTTCTGTCCAATTTTTATGGAATGAGTAGTTTTCGTGGTATATTCCTTGAAAGTGGATTGCTGCTTGTTTGGCAAATGTAGGGCTTGGCTATGACTACAGAATTTATCAGAGTCTGAAAGTAGACTTTGAAATGTTCTTTTTTGGTCGTTGCTTCACCATCATCTTACTGCATACTCACTTTTCTATTTCCAAAAAGAATGGTTGAGCTAAACAGCTTTTGACTTCTTTTATTAATATATAGATACAGTTTCTTCTTTAGTTTTTTTTCTTTTTTAGTTTTTTCTTTTTTTTAGTTTCTTCTCTTTATTGATTTGTTTTCTTCAATTTGTCAATGTTCATTCTAACATTGACACTTGGAAAAATCTTTACGTGCCAAGCAAGCTAAAGGTCCAACAATTTATAATAAACCTCAAATTTTGGGTATTTGTTTTAAGGTTTTTTAATTACCTTAATCTATTGTCAAAATATATTGAAATATTTGTGCAATTCCCAGTTTTTTTTTGGTTTTTTCTTTTTGTAGTTTTTTAGCTTTTTTTAGTTTTTTTTTCTTTTTAGTTTTTTGCCTTTTTATTTTTTTTATTTTTTTTACATTTTTTCTTTTTAGGTTTTTTCTTTTTTAATTTTTTTTTATTTTCTAGTTTTTTTTTTAGTTTTTTCTTTTTAGTTTTTTTTTTAGTTTTTTACCATTTTTCTTTTTTCAGTTTTCTTTTTCTTCTTTATTTTTCAGACGTCATATGCAAACCCTCAACACAAAAATACATACAACTTATTTTTATATATGTAGAAGAAGAAGATATAATCTGGCGTAACAGACATAGTGTAACAGACATAACCCACAGACAACTTATTGTTGTCTTGACAATTTATTGTATGTACGTTATTATGACGTCATTATAAGACGTCATATACAAAACTTTATATACTCATAATGACGTCAAATGCAAACCCACAAACAAACAAACCTACATATATACAACTTATTTATATATATATATACTCATATGACTCATATACTCATAATGACGTCAAATGCAAACCCACAAACAAACAAACCTACATATATACAACTTATTTATATATATATATATGTATATATATATATATATATATATATATATATATATATATATATATATATATATATATATATACAGTTTCTTTTTCAGTTTTTTCTTTTCTTAGTTTTTTTCTTTTTAATTTTTTCTTTTTTAAGTTTCTTCTTTTTATTGATTTGTTTTCTTCAATTTGTCAATGTTCATTTTAACATTGACACTTGGAAAAATCTTTACGTGCCAAGCAAGCTAAAGCTCCAACAATTTATAATAAACCTCAAAATTTTGGGTATCTGTTTTAAGGTTTTCGAATTACCTTAATCTTTTGTCAAAATATATTGAAATATTTGTGAAATTCCCATTTTTTTAGTTTTTTCTTTTTTTTTAGTTTTTTAGCTTTTTTAGTTTTTTTTTCTTTTTAGTTTTTTACCTTTTTTTTATTTTTTTATTTTTTTTACATTTTTTCTTTTTAGGTTTTTTTTTATTTTTTAGTTTTTTTTTAGTTTTTTCTTTTTATTTTTTTTTTGTTTAGTTTTTTACCATTTTTCTTTTTTCAGTTTTCTTTTTCTTCTTTATTTTTCAGACGTCATATGCAAACCCTCAACACAAAAATACATACAACTTATTTTTATATATGTAGAAGATATAATCTGGTGTAACAGACATAGTGTAACAGACATAACAGACAGACAACTTATTTATATATATATACTAGCTGTTGGGGTGGCGCTTCGCGCCACCCCAACACCTAGTTGGTGGGGCGCTTCGCGCCCCCCAAGCCCCCCCGCGCGCGTAAGTTGTTACGCGCCATATTAGTTACGCGCCATTGTAGTTGTGTCCCTGTGTCCCACCTGTGAATATAGATAGATTTATATATGTGTCAAACTACGTAAAAATTGCGAATGTACAACATTCTTGGCTTTCCCACTACTGGGAGCTTTCCGTTTCCAACTGCCAGCATATATAAATATATATATATATTTTCATTTTAGTTTTTTTGTAGTTTTTACCTTTTTTAGTTTTTTTCTTCTTTTGTATTAATGCTAAAGCCAAGGTTCAAACCTGGAGCCTCTCGGACCTAGAACCTGAAACATAACGCTTTACCAACACAGCTACTTCGGCTTGAATACATTCGTTTTGAGCAGCTTCCTCGGGTGTTGCCATTGTAGGTTCTTCAGTCATTTTACAATTAGAAATTTCTCTTTCAACGGTCTTCTTACAATTAAAAATTTGTCTTTGAACGATATTCTTAAATACCTGTGTCCTGGTCGTCATTTATATTCCCTGTGTCCCGGTCGTCATTTGTGTCCCGGTATCCCAGTCTGTAATTTCTCTTTGAGTGTCCCAGTCGTTATTTATATTCCCTGTGTCCCGGTCGTCATTTGTGTCCCGGTATCCCAGTCTGTAATTTCTCTTTGAGTGTCCCGGTCGTTATTTATATTCCCTCTGTCCCGGTCTGTAATTTCTCTTTGAGTGTTTTTTTCTTTTTAGTATTTTTTAGTTTTTTACATTTTTTCTTTTTTCAGTTTTCTTTTTCTTCTTTATTTTTCAGCTTCACTATGAAATATATATCGCCGAACCTTTGTTTTTTTAACTAAAATCTGGTAGGCATTGATGACCTTATCCAAGTCAAAATCCCAAACCCAATCATCATCGCTATCATTTTCAGTTTTGATATGTTTTGACTCTCGCTGTCCAGGTGGATCTTCATCTAACTGCGCGGTTTTGCGTTCTTTAGCCTCAAGCCTGTTTCCTTGCTGTTCTTTTGATTCCTCGGCACGCTTTCTTTTCTGACTTTCTCTATCAGCAGCAAGTTTTTTGGCATAGACTCTTTGAGCATCTTCATCGGCTTTTGCCATTGTAAGTTCATCAGTCATTTTAAACTTAAACATTAATAGATTTCTACGTGAACATATATGTCTTAAATATCTTTAATGACGTCACCGTCATAGCAAAAATGACGACAACTAACTTCATGACGTCAGTCGACACAGAAACATGACGTCACCTGACAGACAGACACACAGACAGACAACTTATTTTTATATATATAGATATATAGATATATATATATATATATATATATATATATATATATATATATATATATATATATATATATATATATATAATATATATATAGGTGGGACACAGGGACACAACTACAATGGCGCGTAAATAATATGGCGGGTAACGACTTACTCGCGCTTGGGGGCTTTGGGGGGGGGGTGAAGCGCCCCCTCCAACTAGTTGTACCAACAGCTAGTTTTGAATATATAAAAAGGGCTTAATTGACAAAGTCGATAGGATCGTCATGATTGTTTCTCAATTTTTTCAAGACTTGCTTCCAGTGTTTGTAATGTGTTTTTCCACTATTTTTGCAAGTTCAGTTAGTCCCTCTCCTTTAAACACCTTTAATACATCATAAACTTTACTTAAGACAGTTTTGTCCTCTCTTTTCGTCAAGATCGCCAGTCCCTCTTTGACGTATTCTATATTTTCATCAATCATGGTCTGTTCTAATATTATGATAACTCTTTCGAGAAGACTGGTGGACAGCCTTTTCATTTCCTCGTTTTCGATTAAAAAAAATTTGAGGATTTCTTCTTCTTGGATGAAAAGTGAGTCGAGGATTTTCTTTTCCATCTCGTGACATGTTGCAATCTCTTCCACGTACAGTCCAGGTTCAGTCCAAGGAAAACTTTTAATCTTTTTTACGAAATTTTCATAGTATATCTTTGTTTTAGCTACATAGTTGTCTCTGAAATCGGAGTAAAGCCCGCAGAGCTTTGGAGAAGTCCCGTTCCTCTCATTCTCCAGCTGACTGTAACATTCATTCTCTGACGTGGCAGTAATATGTTTTCGCTTAGGCTTAGTTTTAGCGCCAAGGAATGAATTGATTGTTTGTTGCAATATCTTCAACTCTTTGTCATAATTGATATGACACTCATCCCGGAAATTATTTATGGATTTCTCAGTTTCCGCAGTCAGAGACTGAAGCAACTGCGGCTTTCGGCTTTCTATCACAATCTTCACCCATGCCTGTATCCCAATATCTCTCAACTCTAGTTTATCCTCTTTTGTAGGAAATAGAGCCTCCTCGTAGGCTCTATTTAGTATACCACAACCCAGGTTAACCCAATACATACCTTTGTAAAAACTAGTACTGCATATTGCATATTGATACAGTAAATTATCAGCTGGTATCTTTGTGTTCAATAGTTCAACATGTTTTTCAATTCTATGTTTGAATTTTCCCATAAATTTCTCCATCATATCATTGGTATTAATGAATTTATAAGTTTCTGTAATTAGTTGCCTATACCGGGAATAATCCTCTGTTAAAATCTCAATTATAATCCTCCAGACTTCGTCAAACTCCTTGTCAAAATCATATTCTTTTGGTGACATTTTATAAAGTGACATTTTATCCATGTACTGAATCTTAACCCTCAAAAATGGCATAACAAATCAATTGTTACAAAAGAAAAACCTAACTAATTTAAACATTTTCAGGTATTATTCTAGTTTGAGGTTTGAATTAAAAAATTACAATTATTGCTCAGATACCATAAATATTTTTGCAGTTATGTAAAAATATTATATTTGAAATTTTCTAAAATTTTTCTACGAAATTTATCTTTCTGAGCCACATATGATGTCATGCGTTCGATATTCGATATTCTAAACCATAGGAAACATCATAATAAGAAACGCGCTTTGTATACGCGATATGTAAATTAAAAAGAGATAATAAAAAGTACAGAAAAAGCGGGAAATAGGTTTTATATGGTACTTCGTATTTACCAAGTGACATATAGCGATCGCAATTTCTGTCAGTCTGTCTGTCTGTCCTGGTTTTGCTAGTTTGGGCACTTCCAGATAAGCTAAGACGATGAAACTTGGCAGGCGTATCTGGGACCAGACCGCAGATTAAATTAGAAATAGTCGTTTCCCCGATTCGGTAATCTGGGGGGGAAGGGGTGGTGGGACGGTTCTTTTGAAAAAAATAGAAAAATGAGGTATTTTTAACTTACGAACGGGTGATCAAATTTTGATAAGATTTGATATTTAGAAGGATATTGTCTCCCAGAGCTCTTATTTTAAATCCCCACCGGATCATTGGGGGAGTTGGAGGAGGAAACCGGAAATCTTGGAAAACGCTTAGAGTGGAGGGATCGGGATGAAACTTGGTGGGAAAAATAAGTTCAAGTTCTAGATACGTGATTGACATAACCAGAACAAACCTGCTCTCTTTGGGGGAGTTGGGGGGGGGGTTAATTCGAAAAATAGAAAAATGAAGTATTCTTAACTTGCGAACGAGTGATTGGAACTTAATGAAATTTGAGAGAGCTCTGCTCTCTGTTGGGGCATAATATTGTTTGTGTATTTTTTGAGTTGAATAAAGAAAAAGTTGAAGTTGAAAGTTGATATTTAGAAGGACGTCATAACTGAGGCCTCTTAAATCCTGACCGGATTTAGTGTCATTGTTTGGAATTGGGGGGGGGGACTGGAAATCTTGGAAAATGATTAGAGTGGGTGAAACGCTTAGAGTTGAATGAACTAGATAGGGATGAAACTTGGTGGGAAGAATAATCACAAGTCCTCGATACGTGATTGACATAACTGGATTGGATCCGATCTCTTTAGGGAAATTGGGGGGGGGGGACCTAATTTGGTAATTCGAAAAAATTAGAAAAAATGACGTATTTTTAACTTACGAACGGGTGATTGAATCCTAAATAAATTTGATTTTTGGAACGACCTCATATCTCAGAGCTCTTATTTTAAATCTTGACCGGATCCGGCGACATTGGAGGAGTTGGAGGAAGAAACCGCAAATCTTTAAAAACGCTTAGAGTGGAGAGATCGTGATGATGCTTGGTGGGAAGAATAAGCACAAGTCCTAAATACATGTTTGCTCTCTTTTGGGGAGTTGGAGGGGGGGGGGGTAATTTGAAAAATAGAAAAAATGAGGTATTTTTAACTTAGGAACAGGTGATCAGATCTTAATGAAAATTGATATCTTGAAGAGTTTTGTGCTTCAAAGCTCTTATTTAAAATCTCGAACAAATCTGACGACATTGGGGGGGGGGGGGGGGTGAGTAGGAGGAGGAAACCGGAAATCTTGGAAAACCTGAAAATTGAGGTATCTTTATCTTAAGAATGAGTAATCGGATCTTAATGAACCTTGATATACAGAAAGATTTTGTGTCTCAGGTGCTCCATTTTCAATTCGAATCGAATATGCGGACATAGGGGGTGGAGATACACTCAGATTCGAATCAAATCTGGGGACATACATGCGGAGATACAATCCTGGAAAACACTTAGAGTGGAGTTGATGGGAAGAATATTCACAAGTTCTAGATACGCTATTGACATAATTGGACCGGATCCGTTCTCTTTGGGGGAGTTGAGAGGGGGGAGTTCTAGGGCTTTGGTGAGTTTGGTGCTTCTTGACGTGATGGACGATGAAAATTGGTCAGAAACCTGCACAAATTGACTTGATAACAGTCGTTTCCCCGATTCGACCGTCTGGGGGGCTGGAGGGAGAGGAAAAATTGAAAAAAAATGTGGTATTTTTAGCTTACGAATGGGTGGTCGGATCTTAATGAAATTTGATATTTAGAAGGACTTCATGTCTTAGAGCTTTTTTTAAAGCTCGACTGTATCTGGTGATATAAAGGGGAATTGGAGGGGGAAACAGGAAATCTTGGAAAACGCTTAGAGTGGAGAGATCGAGATGAAACTCCGTGGGAAAAATTTAGCACATTTAGCAGCAGTTCACGTCTCAGAGCTCTTATTTTAAATATCGACCAGATCTTGTTACATTGGGGGGGGGGGGAGTTGGAGGGAAAAGCCGGAAATTTTGGAATACGCTTAGAGTGGAGATATCGGGATGAAACTTGGTGGGTAGAATAAGTAAATTTTGTGGATACGAGATTGACGTAACCAGACTGGTTCCGCTCTCTTTGGGGGATTTAGGGGGGTCCAGTGCTTTGGCGAGCTTGGTGCTTCTGGGCGTGCTAGGACGATAAATATTGGTAGGCGTTTCAGGGACCTGCACAAATTGACTTGATAAAGTCGTTTTCCCCGATTTGACCATCTGGGAGGCTAAAGGGAGTGGAAAAATTATAAAAAGTGATGCATTTTTAACGTACGAATGGGTGATCGGATCTTAATGAATTTTGATATTTAGAAGGACCTCGTGTCTCAGAGCTCTTATTTTATATCCTGACCGTTATCAAACCTCTGATTTTCCTTTTAAATCAATCTATTGATTCTTAGAATTTTCCTAGACCTCATGTCATATGAGCTCTTGGCTCTTCTGACCTCGTCACAAGTGCCATATGAGCTCTTAGCTCTTGTTTTTGGTTGTATTTTTTTTTTTTTTTTGGTTTAATTTAATATTGTATAAGTACCACTGGATCTTGCTGCATACTCATTCTTCTATTTCCAAGAAGATCGGTTGCGCTAAACAGCTTATGACATTTTTTTTATATTAAATTTGAATTCTTAGTTCTATTCTAATTCTCTCTAATTCTCTATTTGTTAATTTAGTCTACTTAAAGATAAGAAGATAATATTTATTTTCAAAAGACTATAACAAGCTCTATAGAGCCGAATTCGCTTTATATGTCAGTAAAAGCTAAGAAAAAACAAATTCAAATCAGTACATTCATTCAAACACTTTAAATTAAAAAAGCAAAATCATCAAAGATAAAGGGCAAATCAGTAAACTTAACAATTAAATTACAAAAAAAATTGCGGTAAATAAAAAATAAAAAAGGGTAATAGAGGAAAAGGGGAATTTGGCAAGTACATAATCACGGACTATTATTAAGGTGTTCCAGAATAAAGGGGATAAAACTTTTACGAAACCTCTCTTTAACAGCACTTCTTTTTAAATGGTTTGAAATGCTGGAAAGACGACTGGAGAAATGAGGAAACGTAGAGGCAGAAATAGAAGAGATCATACCGGCTAGCAGTTGTTTCTTTTGTTGTCAAATACTTCTATTTGATGTTTTGTATTTTTATAGAACCTTTTCTATCATCATTTCGTAAAAGAATAAAAAAAAATGGTTTCAGAATGTCTATATGCAGTTTGGGCTTGATTACAAATGTTTCCAGAATCCTATAAATCAAGACAGTGTTTTCCATTCCCTCCCCCCCCCCATATCCAGTGTAGGCTAAAAAATAAATACGACAAGCATATTTTCATATACGAAAAGAAGTGACTAAAATAAAGTAAAAAATTATATAATAATGCATTTCCTAAAACTTTCTTGCTACAGCTGGGATCGAGCCTCAGACTAAACATTCCCAGACGCGGCTTTATCTACTACGCTTTTACCAGGTGTCTGATCTGGATTTTAATAATACACCTGAAATGGATGTAGCTTGCCTCTGACAGAAATGACATCATATCCAAGAATAATAAGTGTCAGTGCAACCATTATGTCCCTCTTTACTTTCGGATTTAAAACAACCGATTCCTTTATAAACCTAGAAATGGTGCTATTTTGAAGAATACATGCCAAGAAAAGAATTTTTACTTTATAATATGCAGACAAATTGGCAAAAAGAGTGCAATTCCTGTCTGTCAATGGAACGGTTACAAGGAGACGAAAAAGAAAGCAAAAACTATGAAAGTGTGCAAATCGACAACCCTGACTAGGCAAGATTAATTGTTCAAAGATTTACTTCTAATAGCTAAAGGGTAAAATTATTCAAAAGTTAGAAATATGATGAATTTATAATATCTTTTTCAATTTATACTATTATAATGTGTAGCATAAGAATAGAATTAATACAAATTAAATATACGTTACAGAAATTTAAGAGCTGAAAAGATGAGTTGTAGTATCACAGTATTTAAGCCAAGATATTCACCCAGAATAGTTCATTCTTCTTTTTTTTCCCTCAGGGCAGACCAGGAAAACCCCTTATATGCGGGTAAATAATGACAAAGGAACGGTTTCTGCAATTATAACTCAAACAAAATATCGTAATACCATAATGTTGCATAGTCTTATAGAATTCAATGAGGTAATTTGATATAGATTGTTTACTCAGCGCTGCTTTCTGATTCAAGCGAACGACGAGGTTTACGAAACATTGTATTCTAGAAGATTTTAACAGATAGTTTTTCTTAAACATCACTTATTAGTGAGAAATAAAGTGAAAGAATTTACTGTCTAGAAGCAAATGTCTTCATCGGGTGTAAGTAAAGTAACAATAATAATGTGGGTCTTTTATTCAGCTTCAACCTATTCGTTGTTATTCAGCTTCAGCCTGTTCGTAGCCTGCTTCAGAGAAGCAGGCAGCTAACTGGGGCAAGTCCAATGTGTGCTGTTCGTTCTTTACTAAATTTCAGTCTTTTGTACAGGCATGATACAGATGAAACTTATATAATTCCTATTTTAAAGAAGCAATATTCAAAATACGTTTGTTTCAAGTTATGTTGTAAATAGTTTCTGTCAACATGGGCTAGAGGGTCGTTCTTTACTATAATTGTCCCACATGCATCCTATCAAAATTTTGAAATAGCCATTTTGTTCAAAATAGTCTAAAATTCAAATTATTATAACTTAGGGGTTGAGAAATTCTCAATAGTCCCCGGGGCAAGGTATTTGACTTATGTAAATTACGTCTCGCTAGAATGCAGCTTACCTGTAAGGACAATATTCCCCAATCTGTCATCCTTCATCAGGCAGCGAAGTACTATAGGCCAGGGTTCGTTTTTTTTACTATAATAAAGTCTGAACAAAACTTCTATTAATAGCTACTACATGATATCCACCATCTTGAAAAATAATACCGCTGCAATCCTGATTAATATAGAAATCACAAACAGGAAAAAATCTAAGGATTTTTCTTATTTAGAATAGTAAGAAATGAAGTTCAGAGAATCAAGCAGCTAACTAAGTTAACTCCTTAGAAATCTAAGTAACTAAGCTAACTCCTTAGTATAATTAGCGATTCTGTATTGATGTAATTATGACCAACATTATAATATCGCATTTACTTTCACACCATATAAGGGTTATAACCTAAGATTATGACGTCGTTCATAAATTTTGTACATGAAAGTACAGTTTTTCGTTAAAAAAATTTATTCTATTTTAAAAACTATCTTAGCAAATTGGACAAGGCTATTATATACATCAATTTCCTTTAAAATGAGCCATTAAATAGCTCTCTATGATGTTCCATTGCCCCGCTAGTTGCGGAGGGAACAAAATAAAGATTCCCTATATGCACAATATCTTAGTTCAAGCAATCTTTCATATTTTTCAAGCCAATGGACTTTCTTAGTTATTCAAGCCAAGGAGCTGTATGTTTCCTGTATAAGGGTTTCTAGCTAGGCAATTTTAATAGTATACGTTGTGGTTAGATCTGACTCCTTTTCTAGGAGTTATGGGCTACTGTATCATTGAAAAGACTTTAATAAAAAAAGACAGCAAACAGTCTGAGGTTAGAACACAAGCGACAACGAGAATCCATATGTAGAACCCTGCCGCCTGCAACTCTAGCGCGTAAAAAGTTAGCTTCAACTATTTCTTTGTTTTTATACTATATTTTGTTTTAAATTATTTTCAATGGTGTTTAGAAGTAAGAGGACCTCTATAAATAGTTTTAATATATTTAGCTTTGAAGTAGGTGTACAAATTTATCACAAAATCAATTTAGCTGCACATCCATCACAAACTATTGAGGATGAAATTGAGCTATGGCCAAATTTACTTTTTATACCCCAATGAAGCTGTTTAGGAATGCGCCCTTTTATGGCTAAGACCTTTTTTATCATCTAAAACTTTCGTCTTAAAATTTTTTAGTTAACCAGTCTCCAGTTTTAGGTGTGTCCAGCGTTCAATAGGAGGATATTCCGAAAACGTTGATTTTTTCTTTAAACGAGCTCCTTTTACCATATAATTCGTAACATTATATTGGGTTGCTATGGGAAATTTTGAAACTACCCCTAGCACCCCCTGAGAGGCGTTATATTTATTATTAAAGTATTGCTCTTAGGTTGATCCGTACAGTGATATCTCCTTTAAATTCTTATTTATTCATAAGATGTATTATTAAGTACGCTGATAAATGGAACATCATTATTAAAATTGAGTGCTTTGTAATTTACCTGAAATCCTTGGATTTGAACATTTTATTTTCACTAACCGTAGGGGAGGGGGGAAGTCACCATTTCTTCAAAGGGCAATTTGTTTTTACTTTTCGAATGAGATGGTGTGAAATTCTCAATTATTAGGTAATGCACTGTCCATCTATTCGTTTAATCTAACAAATGGCTGTTCTTGATTTTTTTTTGTATTTTTGTTCTATGTTCACTGATCTTTTCCTCTTTTTAAGGGTGAAATCGGTGCAGTACATGGCAAAATCAGGTCGTGGAATTTGTTTGTTTATAAGTATTCACAGGATTCATTAAAGGTCAAGTTGTCTGATCCAATCGTTCCCATGGAAGTGGAAAATGAGTATGATTTTCTTTCTTTCATTAAAGCATAAAATATGTATAGAATATACAGTACTTATGTCTTCCCACGTCTAGAGGAGCATAAGGCAGCAACGGTAGATGCCCAATTAAGCCTGTCTCTTCACAGGGACTAGAGCCTACTCGGGTAGTTTTAAGACTTTTCACCTTTTTCTTGTGAGGCTGACCTAGTGCATTGCGCTCTCTTCCCCTCTTATAAAGACCGGGGTGATCATAAGGCAGCAACAGTAGATACCCAATTAAGCCTCTCTTTCCACAGGGACTAGAGCCTACTCGGGTAGTTTTAAGACTTTTTGCCTCTTTCTCGTGATTCCGATCTAGTGTGTTACGCTCTTTTCCCCTCCTTTAAAGACCATGTTGTGATTCACCACAATAGCTTTGAGCTGACGTTAGTTTGTCAGTTTAAAAAAAGCTTAATTAAATAAAGCAAAGAGGTACAAAATACTAGCAACAGCGAAAATCCAAGGTAGCAAGTGTTAATTCAGGGTCAGCACATTTAGCTGTAAAGAAATGTCAAGCTACAAAATTGTTCATTAAGGGACAAATAAAGTAATGCACAAAGACACCCCTCCCATGCCCAAATTGAAGGAATAAGTTATGGGATATCTCCCTTTTTTATAAGGTTTCAACCTGTGTGTACATTTGGTTGTACCGATTATTGGAAGAAGGAAAGAAGGAATTATTGAAAGGAAGATATCCTTCTTTCTTTCCAATACAGAAAATATTCCAAAAGACCCTTTTCCTGAAACTCTAGGAAAGGAAAATTTTGGAAACTCTTCAGAAAGGAAAATTCTTCGAAAAGGAAAAATTCTTTGATTAGTAGCTACCTGATACAGAGATAGGGAGCTCTAGCAACATTTGGTAGAAATATCATAATAACGCGCACAGGGCTTCTAGGGAGCCAATTTTTATTAGAAAGCCAATTATTATCGCAAGTGTTGTTTTCTTTCAATCTAGTGTGTAAATCTTTTTATACCCTTGGTAATCCTTTTCATGATTCATATGTCTTGTAAATCCTTAAGGTATCGTTTCACAGCCTTTTTAGCGTCGTATTTTATTGAACTTTATAATCAATATTCATGTCTGAACGTTTTGTGGCTAATATTCCTTCTAAAATTTGAGTTAAAATTGTAATGAATAATTTAATTTCAACCATTTCAAACCTCTGAAAAACAAAATTTTGATGCCTTTTTTTATTTTCTTTTATACTGTATTAGAAAAAGAGAGTAAAAACATAATTTATTTTTTATTAAAATAAATAAATGAAATAGTTAAGAAATTATTTATTAATTAATAAAACCAAAAAGTATAAAAAAGTTGAATAATAATAATTAAATAATGATAATTAAAATAATTAACAACAGTTAAACAGTTAAAATAATAAGTTATTAATTAACTAATGAATTGAAAAAATAATGTGTTAATGAAGGAAAATTTTGTCCGGTAATTTTTCGGGAGACAGGAAGGGGGGGGGAGATATGATCAAGAGTTTGTCTCGGGCTCATAAGATGCCAGTTTTAATCTCTTTTTTCTTTTCTTTTTTTCTGTGTGTGTATGTATGTGTCTTTATATGTGTATTTGCGTCTATTAAATACTTGACCAAACGAAGTGTCATCTGTTGCAACTGCTATAATAATGCTTTAATTAGCAACTCGTTGCAACACGAAGCACCCTGAGTCCAACACATCAGCGTCTGCTCCTCCTCAATTCATTCTGTTCAGAGCTTTGCTCTCCACTTCTTCCTATGAAGTTTCTACTTCCTCTGAATGTTTGATCAAAATCTCTTCATATCCATTTGTGGATGTCCTCCTTTCTATTTGGCCTTAGCTGGATTTTCAAAAAGTACGAGTTTTGGCTGCCTATAATCCTTCATTCGCGAAAAGAGGCCTAAACATGTTAACAAACAATTTGAGAGGAGGAAACTGTGGTTCATAGAGAAAGAAAACTGTAACTGCCTTTTCCTATTTTTTAGTTTTCTTATGAAGAATATCTAAGCTTAATCTTACCACGTATACTAAGTCATTTTTAATCGATACCTTTAAGATGTACAAAGCAACCTGAGTGTATTTAAACATGTTTATAGTTTTGTTTTCCTGCAAAAAAATAAATATCATCAAATAAGATCTACTAACTGTTGACACTTTACGATGAAATTGACAGAGCTTACTGATTAAATGTTGACATTACTGATTAAATGTCCGCTTGTTATCAAGCTATCCTTGTCATAAATTTGACCAACAAAGCCATATTTTGATTAATAGAGACTATCATCTGTAATGCTACGGTTTACGTAAATTGTCCGTTTTGCTCTCAAGTGTATAATCAAAATCGTTTAAAATTTTATCAGTGTCATAACTTATCCTGTATGACTTATCCTTGTCATAAATTTGACCAACAAAGACATATTTCTATTAATAGAGACTATCATCTGCTATGCTGCGATTGACGTAAATTGTCTTGTTTTCCTCTAAAGTGTATAATCAAAATCGATTATTTTTTTTTGTTTGCGTTTTGACATTGAGGAAACTCATAATTGAAAAAAAGGAGCTCGATTTGGTAAACTCCCATTCTAAATTTTTGGAGTGTCATCTTTAGGAATTGTTAATTATTAAACCGTGATCCAACAATCAGGTGAAACAAATAATCACCCGTGTAGGGTTTTGACTTTCTACCGGGGTGAGGAGGTACGCATATGGAACTATGCGAAACACAACTTCAGTTAAAACCTTGGTTGAGCATCCGTTCTATTTTGGGTGTATGTATTTTTTGTTCTAATTTTTATTCCAGGATAGCTTGGATACCTATCGAGTATCATACGCACCCTTTATCGTCATTGAATTCTCTCACTACGGACATTTGGGCGTTTGGAACAACTTTATGGGAAATTTTTTCATTCGGCTGTCGCCCATTTAAAGATGTCGCTCTTAAAGAAATAACAAAGGTAGATTCAAAAGTATATCCTTGCTTCTATTTGGTACTAATACTTAACAGAATATAGTTTAATATAGTCATAAAAATGATTGACCCTATAAAATAGGTAATGGAGAAAAGTGAGAAAGTACGGAGTCGTTGGTGTTGATTATGATGTACCAAACATCTTTTTGGAAAATCATCGCTATATATTTTCATTATTTTCTATTTTTCTTTTTTTTTATATATATTTCTATTTCTTGTTTTCTACTAAATATATGTATTTATATGTTTATATTTATTAATACAGGACGTATTCATTCAAGTACTGATCTATATTAATTACTAATGTAGGAAAACACTCTTCCTTTTCTCTTTTTTTTATGTGTTTGTGCTGTTGCTTTGGTGATTTCTTTTTTCATAATATATATATATATATATATATATATATATATATATATATATATATATATATATATATATATATATATATATATATATATATATATATATATATATATATCTATACTAGCTGTTGGGGTGGCGCTTCGCGCCACCCCAACACCTAGTTGGTGGGGGCGCTTCGCGCCCCCCCAAGCCCCCTCGCGCGCGTAAGTCGTTACGCGCCATATTAGTTACGCGCCATTGTAGTTGTGTCCCTATGTCCCACCTGTGAATATAGATATATATATATATATATATATATATATATATATATATATATATATATATATATATATATATATATATATATATATATATATATGTTTTTAACTACGTAAAACTTGCGAATATACAACATTCTTTGCTGTCCCATTGTCTGTGCATATAAATAGATTGTCAGGTTTACCGACTCTTGAACATGCAACATATAATGGTCAATGGGAAAACAATCCGTATTCAGATCTATACCTCATGATTCTAATGATTGCCCTTGAGCTTTGTTGATGGTGATTGCTAATCGACCATTCGTCATTTATATTCCTTGTGTCCCGGTGTCCCGGTCGTCATTTATATCCCCCTGTGCCCCCCGGCGTCCCCGTTGTAGTTGTGTCATTTATATTCCCTGTGTCCCGGTCGTCATCCCGGTATACATTCGTTTTTGAATTGGTATATGATGAAATAAATTTTTAATTTTTTCCCTTTTTTTCCTTTTAGTTTTTTTTTATTGGTTTTGACATTTTTTTAGGTTTTTTAGTTTTTTTCTTTTTTCTTTTTAGTTTTTTTTTGAAGTTTTTATCTTTTTAGTTTTTTTATTTTTATTTATATTTTTTTAGTTTTCTTTTTCTCCTTTATTTTTCAGTTTTTTCCTTTTTTTAGTTTTTTTTTCTTTTTAGTTCTTTTAGTTTTTACCTTTTTTAGTTTTTTTTAGTTTTTTAGATGAAAATTTTTTTAGTTTTATTCCTTTTTTTCTTTTCAGTTTTTTATTGGTTTTTACCTTTTTTTTAGCTTTTTTAGTTTTTTTTCGTTTTTTCTTTTTACTTTTTTTTTTAGTTTTTATCTTTTTTATTTTTTTTTATTTTTATTCTTAATTTTTTTTTTATTAGTTTTTAGTTTTTTGTTGTAGTTTTTGCCTTTTTTAGTTTTTTCAGTTTTTTTTTAGTTTTTAGATTTTTACCTTTTTTAGCCTAAACCAGGATTTGAACCTGGGACCTTCATTCTCCGTTCTGACACCCTCTCTCACCGAGTGACTACTCCAGCATGTTCATTTTGGTGTTTTAAATGGTATATTATTAACCAAATTAATGTGTTTTACAATATACTAAGCATCGTCATAACAAAAATGACGACAACTAATTTCATGACGTCAGTCAACACAGAAATTAAGTTCTGAAATTAAGTCATGAAATTAGTTGCCGTCATTTTTGCTTTGACGGTGACGTCATTCAAGTTATATAAGACATATGTTCACGTAGAAATCTATTAATGTTTAAGTTTACAATGACTGATGAAGATGCTCAAAGAGTCTATGCCAAAAAACTTGCTGCTGATAGAGAAAGTCAGAAAAGAAAGCGTGCCGAGGAACTATCAGCAGCAAGTTTTTTGGCATAGACTCTTTCAGCGAGAGTCAAAACATATCAAAACTGAAAATGATAGCGATGATGATTGGGTTTGGGATTTTGACTTGGATAAGGTCATCAATGCCTACCAGATTTAAGTTAAAAAAACAAAGGTTCGTCGATATGTACTTCATAGTGACGCTGAAAAATAAAGAAGAAAAAGAAAACTGAAAAAAGAAAAAAGGTAAAAAACTAAAAAAAAGCTAAAAAGAAAAAACACTCAAAGAGAAATTACAGACCGGGACACAAATGACGACCGAGACAGAGGGAATATAAGTGACGACCGGGAACCTCAAAGAGAAATTACAGACTGGGACACCCGGACACAAATCACGACCGGGACACAGGGAATATAAATGACGACCGGGACACAGGGACACAACTACAACGGGGACGCCGGGGGCACAGGCGGGATATATAAATGACGACCGGGACACAGGGATTGTTCGAATAGAAATTACAGACCGGGACACCGGGACGACCGGGACACAGGGAATATAAATGACGACCGGGACACAGGGACACATCATTAGAATAATGAGGTATAGATCTGAATACGGATTGTTTTTCCCATAGACAATTATATGTTGCATGTTCAAGAGTCAGTAAACCTGACAATCTATTTATATGCACAGACAATGGGACAGCGAAGAATGTTGTATATTCGCATGTTTTACGTAGTTAAAAACATATATTTATATCTATCTCTATTCACAGGTGGGACACAGGGACACAACTACAATGGCGCGTAACTAATATGGCGCGTAAGGACTTACGCGCGGGGGGGGGCTTGGGGGGCGCGAAGCGCCCCACCAACTAGGTGTTGGGGTGGCGCGTATAGTATATATATATATATATATATATATATATATAATATATATATATATATATATATATATATATATATATATATATATATATATATATATATATATATATATATATATATATATATATATATATATATATATATATATATATATATATATATATATATATATATATATATATATATATATATATATATATATATATATATATATTATATATATATATATATATATATATATATATATATATATATATATATATATATATATATATATATATATATATATATATATATATATATATATATATATATATATATATATATATATATATATATATATATATATAATATATATATATATATATATATATATATATATATATATATATATATATATATATATATATATATATATATATATATATATATATATATATATATATATATATATATATATATATATATATATATATATATATATATATATATATATATAATATATATATATATATATATATATATATATATATATATATATATATATATATATATATATATATATATATATATATATATATATATATATATATATATTATATATATATATATATATATATATATATATATATATATATATATATATATATATATATATATATATATATAATATATATATATATATATATATATATATATATATATATATAATATATATATATATATATATATATATATATATATATATATATATATATATATATATATATATATATATATATATATATATATATATATATATATATATATATATATATAATATATATATATATATATATATATATATATATATATATATATATATATATATATATATATATATATATATATATATATATATATATATATATATATATATATATATATATATATATATATATATATATATATATATATATATATATATATATATATATATATATATATATATATATATATATATATATATATATATATATATATATATATATATATATATATATATATATATATATATATATATATATATATGATTTGAGTCTAAAATATTGTAAACTAGAGTTTATTGAATTGACCTATGAATTGTTCAATTGGTGTTTAATCTGTATCTATATGATGGCCCAGTCTGTAGAAACTTTTGAAAATTAATGTGTAAGCGCATATAATTCTTGATTCTTATTACATTAATAATTTCCAGGTGTAATTAAAAGAGGGCTTGTGTGAAGAATCATACTAGACTTGTTTCAAACTTATCATTTGAATTCTAAGAATAACACAGTTTTTTATTTACTTTGTTGAAAATTTGAAACCTGGAAAAGCTAGGTGAGAACTGCGAAATACTAAAAACAAAATTTGCCTACTTTTTTTTCCCCTATCTGCCCCCAAAAGAAAAATCCTAAATGTTACATTATTTCTACGTATACAATACAATATCGTTTCAAAATCCTTATTGAGTAAAGACACTGAATCTGACCAAAGAATGTTTATTATTATGTGACATATAATATATGTGTCATATGCTATATAATGTTGCATTTCGGCCCAAAAGTCTCCCACTTACCTCATTTCTTTATATATTTCCCGGCCAATTGTCTTTTTATATATCAGATCTGTTTTTATTTAAATAATGGTATATGAATAATTCAATTCAATTCAATTTATTTATAACCCATCTACAAAAAGAGGGCGGAACGCCCTTAAGATGGAGTAATAAGAGAATAAAAAAGGTACAAATAAATACAAATCAACACAATCAAATAATTAAATAAGTAATGCTGACCATGGGTGAGACACTATCGACATAGAAGAACGAAAATCATGAAGCCTTTTATCAATAATAGATGTAGGAGAAACTAGGCGGAATTTGTTCACTAAGTAACTATTTCTAGTCCAAGGAGGGTAACTGAGAAGGAATTTAGCATAACGAAAATATACTCTATGAACAGATAGTTTCTGAGGTTCACTAAAAAACTGCCAAACCGGACAAAGAGAAAGGAGATGAGGTACAACTAGGCTATTATAAATTTTCGCAAGATTTAATTTATCAATATGTTTAATATTAGATGCAATTGAAGCATAAGCAATTCTCAGTTTTTTCTTCAAAATTTCAAGGGATAAATTCACAGTTTCTTTCATATTTTTTCCAATAGGCATTCCAAGGTAAACTAATTTTTGAGAAAGGGGGACATGAACATTAGCTAAAGATAAAAAAATAGGGCCATTTGTCTCTTTAAAATTGAAAGCTACAACAGCAGTTTTATCAACATTGAAAGAAAGCCCAATATTTTTATATTCATTATAAAGCTGATTAAACGCGTTTTCACATCCACTAAAAGTACGGCTTAGATTCAAAACGTCATCTGCAAAAGTTATTAAAGACAAGTTAAATCCACGGTGAATACAACTAAAATTAACAGAATTTTGGGCATTTAAAACAGAGTTATTAAATAAAGAAGGTGAGGTAAGGCCACCTTGACGGACTCCTTTCAAAATATTAAAAAGGGAAGATCCCCCCTTTAACTTCGCCTTAAGGTGATGGTACATATACAGAAGGCACTTCACTATACATAAATTTACCCCTCTTTTATACGCTTCAAATAAAACTTGGGAAAAAATACAAGAGTCAAAAGCACGAGCAACATCTAAAGCACAAAGGATAATATGGGATCTACTTCTTTCTGCATCAGCAAGAACATTCATTAAAGCAAAAAGGGCATGCTCCCGGCTAATACCTTTTTGGTAACCAAACTGGTGGGCTGGGACATAACATTTAGAAACAATTTCATCCAAAATAACTGACTCAAACAATTTAAAAATAGTACAAGAAACTGTTATAGGTCGGAACGAATCACACGAAGTAAAATCCTTTTTGCCTTTTTTCTAGATAGGGGTTATTTGACCAACTGTAAATTGATAAGGAACAACTCCGTTTTCAATAGACATTTGAAAAAGTAGAGATAAATGATTAAAAAGAAGAGCACTTGCATAATCAAAATGTCTGGCAGTAATTCCATCAACTCCCGCAGAATTTCTTTTCTTTAGTTTTTGACAATAAAACGATACATCACTTGGCTTAATAATAAATGTCGAGGGTTCGTGTTTCTTCAGACAAGCACTTAATTCTTTTTCAAATTTTGACTCAAGAGCAGGATCGGGAGAAGAAAACTCATGCTTATAACAATTTATCCACCCAGGCTCAGGAATATTATTTGCACTAATGTGTTCACAAGGGCGTTCAAATTTTTTCCAGAGCTTCGAAGGGTTCTCTGCAATTTTATGAGCGTTTTTCTCAATAAGATCAACCTTATGTTTTCTTAACACTTTAGCAAAAAAACGTTTAGAACGTAGCCGCAGACCATTTATAGTCCCAGACTTAGGCCTGCCGCAATCCCTCCAAATATTCAGCCAAATTTTAGAAGACTCGCGTGCAGAAATAAGGGAAGGGTTTTTTGACCAACCCTGAACTTGAGAGCCTTTCCTAATACGCTTGCACGGGACAGCTGAAGCTTCAGCACACTTTAATGCATGGTTAATTTCAGCTAGATAGGTGGTAAGTCCGATGGCTATTTCTTTTTCACTAAGGCCAGAGCGCGTGCACAACAAATGAAAGGGCACCTTTATTTTATTTAATATTCTGTCACATTCAAAACGAAACATCTCGCGGTTAACTTCTTTCCAATCTTTTATATAAAACCACTTTTTATCTGGCTGTTTAGGGGCATGAAATGAAGCATTTATTTTCAACTTTATTGGAAGGTGATCCGAATAAAAGCCATCACAAATTACCTCGACAGTTTCACAGGGGAAAGATGCAATAAAATGATCAAGGTTAGAAGTCGCTGACAGGACACCAATAAACGTGAAAGTTTCTGTTTTGTCAGCAACTGAGTAGGAAGGGGGGAGGGAATTCAGAAGGAGTTGGGTTCTTGGCGATGAACTGTCTGTTAAGTCACAATTAAAGTCTCCTGCAATCAAAACTCGAGCATTTGGATGCTTTGAAACTCCCTTCACAAAACTCGCTAGCTTTTTGCAAGCATTTATGAATTTATTCTCTGATTGTAAAGAGCAGTAATTAGTTGGCAGGTAAACGTTTATACAGATTAGGTCCGAAAATTCGGCAGCAATGAAATGGTCATTCGACTCAAGGAGATTGACGGGAAATTGTGAAATAATAGCTAATCCGCCTGAAGGTCGGCCACGGCTCTTATTCATTTTCGCTGGGTGAAATAAGAGATAAGAATTCTGAGAAATGCTGAGTAAGTTTTTCCTTTCATGAGACAAAAAATGTTCTTGCAGAAAAATTATTTCATTTGTACTTAAAAGTTCAGAGAGGACTAGGCCTTTGTCAACCACTTTGCCATTGATATTCCACGATAAGAGACTTAAGGCTCGAGCCATTATGCTGACTTAACTTTACTTAAAAGTCCTTGGGTGACTGGACATTTGAAGCTGTAACAGGGATGATCCTGTGATTTCCACAATGCACACTTCTTGGGCCTTTGACAAGGAGATGTTTTGGAGCTTGAATGACCATGGTCACCGCAGACTGCGCAAATAGCTTCATTTTTGCAGCTACTGGATATATGTCCGTAAGCTTGACACTTGAAACATCTTACCGGGAGGGAGAGATACTCAGCCACTTTGATCCTCTCATAATCTATGACTGGGGGATTTTTTATGGCATTCATAAGATCAACTTTGGTTTTAAATTTCAATCGAAACGAGTGGGTGTTGCCAATCTGTCTTGAACTGACACATTTAGGAATCAGTGCGCGAAGTTCATCGTCATTTATATTGCTGGGGACAAATCGAGCAATGCCGAGGTGAGAGGGGTTCCTGATTGTTGCAGAAAGAGATTTATCACCGTTCTGAAAGACCCCGGCAAGAGTTTCTGCATCAGCCTTGCTAGCTGTAACAACTCGCCAATTATCTTTTCTGGGCTGAACTTCGACAATTTTAGAGCACTCTCTGCCACACATTTTTTGCAAAAAGTCTTTCCTCAAATCGGAATTCGTGAGGTCAGAGGGCAAATTCTTGAGTACCACTGCATATGAGGGCTTTGTTTCAGTAACTGTAGGAACAATCGAGGGGGCGGGAGGGTCCTTATTCATGAAATTGTCTAGCTTATTACAAACTTCTGTAACTTTTCTGGTGATTACCGCAGCTATCTCACCAGGACAGATAGGGACTTCGTCAGGTTCAACTATCACAAAGACTGGCAGCTCAACGTTACGTTGCTCACAAAGTTCAAGTACCTTTAACATTTCGTTAATATTGTCTTCGGCACTTTTTTTAATTGACACTCTATTGGTGTAGTGAGCAGAAGACCACAGTATCTCCTTAGCCTTGATTATATCGTCCTTTGTAAAAAACTCGCATGCTTTACGACTTATCTCTTCACTCTTATTTCCAGCTTTTCGAGCACGATTTAAAAAGTTCAAAATCGCATTCCAAACTAATTTCTCCGACATGACTATTGCAGATAATATGTCATTGAAATATATTCAAGTTCTTAAGTCCTTGTACGAAAATCTCTTTGCTTAATAAATCACTAAGTCCCAAGGGAACTGCTACATAGGTTAGAATATATAGATAATGGCTTTCCTTGTTTTCTATGATGCTATTTTCTTCTGGTTTGTCTAGTTTTTCAGTTCTAACCTATGTATCACTTTAGTTTTAATAATATTTAAACTATTCTCAATGCTAACAATAACAATTGTATTACAAAGCTATTAAGCCATATACAAAAATGTGACGATAACACAACACTGATTTTAAATAAAGTAACACTGAAAACCGAAGAACAATGTTTTCCTATTGATTTTTTTAAAATTTTTAATTAAGTCTTACCCGTTTATTATTGAAAAGGATACTCAAATTTTCCGTTTTTTCTTTTATTATTATTATTTTTTGGTACAAAACGCAACAAATATTTGTTTACAACGACAAAGACAAGACTGCCTTTCTATCATGCAAACAACATAGGCAAAATCTAATATATAAAGGGATGAAATATTTTGGGGGTTTCAACAACGAACAACAACCGGTAAAAAAATAAGGAATTACTCTAAGACAGAAAAATTTTTAACAGAGAGCACTACCTGGAGCTTTGTTTCTACTAGCATCTTACAGGGGCAGTATTTTAGTATGTTTTATCAGATATTTTAGTATATTTTTCCAAGGGGTTTGCACCACCCCCATCGCTATTCCCTATGGTGAAAATAGAATTGTTTTGTTTTAAACATTTTTGTAAAATTTTGTGAAATTTTTATTTAAATCTTACTTGTCTATTGTTGAAAAGATCACTTGAAAGTAACTTAAGGACAATCAAAGAGTGAGAAAAGAAAAAAAACAATCTCATGATGAACTAGTAGAACCCTCTTTCCATCTCCCCATAAAAACAAACTCATTCCTCTATAAAAAATACGCTCTCCCAACCCTCTGTCAAAGACAGATTCATGTTTCCATCCTTCCTTAAAAAACTCACCCCTCCATCAAAGCAAAACTCATCCTTCCATCTTTTCTTCACAATAACTCACCCCTAGACCAAATTAACTCATTCCTCCATCAGAACGTACTCATCCCTTTATTTTTTTACCAAAAGAAACTCATTCCTTCCTCAAAACAGACCCATCTCTCTATCAAAGCAAACTGAAAATTATCCCTTCTATCAAAATAATCCCTTCATCAAAACATACTCCTCTCTCCATAGAAACAAACTCATCCAAACCCATTCATGTCGTGTATTTTTGTAGGCTTTTGATGGTACAGTAATATAGATTATTGTTAATTCGCTATGAACCTAAGTTCTGACAGAAGACAATAGATTGTGTCAAGCAAAACCGCCGAGTGACCTCACTATGTGAATTCCACCCCCATCTTTGAAACGAGTTTCTCTGAGTTCTTTCTCAGAAGTTTTCTCAATGGAAAAACTATTCTTTTAGTAAAATAGTTTTACCCATGTAAAAGTACCCATGTAAAATAAAATACTTACGTAAAGGTTTTATTAATTTAAAACATAATTTTGTCGGCTGAAGAACCAAATGTATCAGTTACGATTCATAACAGAAACAAGCCAAATGTTTGTCAAATTAAGACATTTTTGAGAAACAGATATGAAATACGACTTTGAAAGTGAAATTTAAGTTGTTTTTGAACCTAGCCTTACTCTTCCTGAGGCAAAACGTTTCTTTTCTTTTGTTACGCATCTCATTGGAGGTATGCACATTTTTTTCCATCTTCCTTTATATCTATTTTCTTTTTTCCTCACAAAACAAATCTTCCTTCACATCCAAGGTTTGACAAATTTTCATTTTCTACTATATCTTTTCCTGCAACTCTATTTCGGTTATCACATTCTCAAAAGGTTCTTTCTATCTCTTTAACTATTTCCTTATCACTAAGTGTGGCCCCAGTCCTATCTTTAACTGGGACAGGTCGGGATTGACTACTCCCTCTCAGTTTATTAATATGCCAGTACAATATTTTACTGATTTATTCTAGATAAAATGATAAAATAGTACAATATTTATTCTAGATGGATCGTCTAGATCCATCTTCCAGTTTCTCGACAGTTTTATCAATGGTCTCCGCTTCACACCTCCTTAATTCATGTTTTAATGCTTTCTCCACTTCTTTTTACATTCCTCTTATTTTCATGTGATTTATCACTTAGATAGTTCTAAAATAAAAGATCTAAAGCCGAACTGGCCAGCCATTATAAAATAAAGAGATGAATTTGAAAATGAAAATGAGTCTATGGCCTGTAAAAGCAAACAATATCGTCGGGAACACTTTATAATCAGACACTTCTAATACAAGCTTCTCCTTATTTTGGTCATTATTTTTTATTTAAGACTTAGATTCACTGGTTTAAAGCTTGTAATTTGTGATTCATTAATATTTGAGATGTGCTATTTTGCAACAAACTTTTACATTATGGAACGTTTGCAGCTTTAGCCCCCTCTACCAGTGAACATCCATGGATTAAGATGGACGTTTAGGCGTTTTGGTTTTCATTTGACCCTCTCTCAAGGCTCTTCAAGAGTTTTATTTATGATAAAATGAAACTAGTTTCATTTATGATGAAATTTCGATAATTGTTTTTTTGTTGTTGTTAAAGTTTCAGCTTCAGTAATGAGACCTTCTGTTTCAAGAGTTTCAGTTTCAATCCTACAAAGTTTAAATGATGGAAAGACCCTTAACAGAACATTGATCAGTGTTTTTTATGTTCTCTTTTTCCTTGTGGCCCTATCTCAAAATTCTGATTTTTCCGTTTTTTATATCTTAAAATCAGTTCAAAACCTCATCGGTCAATGTTTTGCTGATCAAATAAGTGTTGTTGGGACATACGATTAGTTTTCTAACACTCAGTTTTTTTTGTGGCTCAAGGCTCACGTATGAATTATATTGTTCTTTTTAGAGTTTCATGTATGGGAAAAAACCTCAGAAGCCAGCCCTATGCCCTGTAGAAATCTACCGTATCATTCTCTCTTGTTGGGACTTGGATCCTTCAAAAAGACTCGCTCCACAAACCCTAATGAGGGATATGAATCAGATTTTCTATGGCATTTTTAATGCAAGAAAAAGACATGATTACGCTTACTTAGATGAGGAGCTCTCTAAATATGGTAGAGAAGGTAATATACACACAGTATTTGTATATATTATTCAAATTAATGGTAGCTTTTATCGCTTCGCCATGAGCTGGGAAAAGATTATACCGTCTTTGGCGTTATTCAGATTATGAGGGGTTTTAAAGCAGGGAGTTGAACGTCTGGTTGAAAATAATGTCCTATGATTCCTCTTGGGTTTATTTACAAAACAGCGTTTGGATTATGATGTGTTTATGATGCTTAACATTTAGCAAAATTCCAGAGACCAAAAGTGAACGACATTAGTTCCGATTATATGATGATTTGTGGTCATATAATCAGATGTTCATATAATCATATAGTCAGATGTCATAAAAACCTATTGAAGCTTTGAAATAGCATCAAACTAGTGCTATTTTCTTGCAAAATAAAAAAAGGAACTCGTAAAGGAAACGAGTGTGAATACAGGAAAAGATTTTATTGCTCAATGTAAATAATGTACAAAGAAGGCTTCTCCTCGAAGGTTGAGGCATCTCCATATCTGCGAAAGAAGCCTTGTAGACTGATTCTCTCTTCACAGAATGTCACAACCAATTATTTAAAGGGGGTCAATAATTTTTCAAACTGTTTTAAGACTAAAAAGCTTTATTGGAATTTATTCAGCCAGGAACAACAATTACCAAAGATTCTTATTGTGAAATTTTGCGGCTTGTTCCTGTCAGAGCCTGACTTCAGCCGTCGTTTTGATCTATGATTATGCCTGTCTATATGTCTAATGGACCTCTAATAGTGTTTGCAGAGAAACAAATAGGCATTCGAATTTCCGGTGAAAGCTTAGCCAATGGTAAAATTCTTTTTATTGATGGGAACAAACAACAAAGAAATGTGTGTTGGTGATTAAGAACTACTTGTTAACAAAACAGTCATCAACAGAAATTATCTGAACTCACCTACGTAAGGAATTATTAAATGAAGGAAAGTTAAGAAATTACCTTGTGTATGGTGCTCGTTTAACCCAACTGATCCTTTAATACATTGAATGAGACATTTCTGAACAATTACCATACCATCTAATTACCAATTACCATTACCATACCAACAATTACCATCCGGACTAAGCACCAAGTGACTTAACGCTATATAATTTTGTGAGGAGGCTATTACAAAGCTTGTTCACATATATGGGAAATACTTCGATCGTCAAGATAGTTTTCTAGGGAAGTAAACTTGATTCTACGCTGCTATTGGCTTTTTAAAGTCTATTGCTATTGGCTTTTGCTATTGGCTATTGACTATTGGCTATTGCTATTGGTACTTCCTATTGGTGCTATAGCTGCTATTGGTACTATAGCTGCTTCCAATTTACATATTTAATTGGGAACTTTCAAATCAGGCTACTTTTGTCAACATAGTATATTAGCAACACAGATCACAATTAATATATTTGTTTGAAAAAATGACATTCCTAAGAATTTCTCTTTTTTTGAAGATTATCAAACCTTTGGGCCATTTTCTCTTCTTAAGTATAAATAGTAAAGTAATTGGTTGAAAAATTTTCCAGGAAAGAGTTTCGAGAATTTTGTACGGAAAATAAGTTACAAGGATATATTTCTTGCAACTTTTAAATAAATAGCAGTTATGTTGACAAAAGGGGACTGATAGAAGATTATCTCCAGATAGGTTCGTTGACGATTTTTCTGACTGATGTCTGAATTTTTTTTTTCTTTTTTTTTATTTTTTTTTTTATTTAAGTGAATGTAAATTCTTGTTTGGATTGTAAGGCTAGAAAATTCTGGATTTTTTTTCCTTTTATTTTTTATCTTCTTTTATTTTTTTTAGGTTTCCTTGAGAGTGAACTCTGTAGTATCTCCTCTTTGACAAAGGAAGAGGACAACTCTCTGCAGCTTGGGATTAAGGAAACAAAGCTACCCATCAGTCAAATAGGAGTTAGTTGGTTTTCCCATGTTCTATTTACCCCCCCCCCCCTCTCTCTCTCTTTCTCCTCTCTCTCTCTCTCTCTTTTTTTTCTCTCCCTCTCTCTTGGCATCCTCCTATTTCTCTCATTCTCTCTGTTAATAAGTTACTTACTTATTTTAGCTATTACACTCTTCAATTTAGTTCATTATAGAAATAGTTATAGTTATGTGCTTTCAAGCTAGCTATCTTGTTTTGTCTTAAAATGAAACTAAAATGAGCATTGAATGACATTGACAAGGCTAATGCTTTATAATCATTCTCAGTTAATGATAGAGCGAAATGTCCATCTTAAGATAGATTAATAGCTACATGTTTATAAGTTTATTTTCTAGTTAGTTTTCTGTCTTTTTTTTTAAGAAAATTAAACTAAGAATTTGTTCAATATCGAATAAGTCAATTCTTTGACCTTCTAAAGTCATTACCAGTAAGTTAATTCTTTGACCAGTCAATAAGTCAATTAACTGTTTTTAAGATTTTGAAAAATTAAAAAAAAAATTGAAAATTTTAATTTCCATTAATTGGGTTACATCACTTAATAGGCTAAGATAGCGATGATTGGGGAGCAAAAAAAGTAGCGTGAGAAAAGATAATTAATCATACCGGGTATGTAAAATATATATAAACAGAATCAGTTCGTATTTATGCTATTAGTTATTTTGGGATAAAGGGGGGGGGGGGTCTGTCCTGGAGAGAATATCTACCAAAACTCTTCTGAAAAGTGGCATGTTTTTTTAGTTTTTAAGGTAAATTGTTGATTATAAATAGTTCATGATTGGTTAGAATGCTGAATGCCGGCTAGTTCAAACAACATGAATACGAATATATCTAATTTGTGCTTTTGGCAAAAGTAATTTTTTTTCTTGCAATCAATAGAAGCTAAATACAACTAATATTTTCATTGATGGTTCTAGAAATATCTTTATTATCTAGCTGATAAACACTAGATGTCGCTTAATCTTTATTATTATTGAATTTTTGCATTCTTTCTAGTCTGTTTTTTATACTCTTTGAGATTATTCCTAAGGTGACAAAGAGCAATGGCAGCAATGACTTAAACTAAAAAAAAGAAACAACTCTCCATGCTAGGAATGTATTGGGGGGGGGGGGTCTTAGTGTCATCTGTGCTACTCCCCAAAAATCAAAATTCTCCCTAATTTTTGGGTAATTTTTATTCAAATAGTCAAATAAAGTTTTATTTTATTTTATAATTGGGATATTCTGTATCCTAGTGCATTCGTTCTCTGTAATAGTCTTTCAGTTTTTACCACTTCTATTTTTACCATGTCACAGGTGATATTCAAAAACTTAAATATCCAAAAACTAAAACTGGAGGGACTGGAAAATCCCTGTTCACGCGTGAAGAAATTAAAATGAGGGAAAGGGTCACACTGGGATATTGTTATGAGTATAAACCCAGAACTTGAAGCTGAGTATTAATAGCCGTTTTGAAAATAATTTTCCTGCATCATTACTATTTTATTTTCAGTTCTGGAATACGGTGACCTCGGGTTTCATTTTGGATTCCGGAACCATTGGCAGCATAAGTGAATATTCAATTTCATCTGATGTTAATGACATCTACGTTCTCGGAAAAGATCAGCTGCAAATTGGGACGAGAATTGGACGGGTATATTTCCATTTTCTCTGTGTTCTCCTCTATATTTTCAACTCTTTCTTCTTTTACCTTTTCATTTGTCTATGCTTCACAGTGGTGCTACATCACAGAAATTAGGGAAGGGGACAATTTTTCAATAAAATATTATAAAATTTACTATTCAGTAAAATTTCCGAAAAAATATGTTTCAATATCCAGCCGGGTGGGAGGAAGAAAAAACTGGGAGGGGGGATGTTTCCCTTGCAATTGACCTTTCCGGCTCAGTATTAATACATTAATGTAGATGACTTGCTTCCATTGCCATCAAGGGGCTTAACCTGTCACCTATAGAAATAAACTACTGATAGTATTTATATTTGAAGCAGGAAGTATGAAATAGAAAAATAATTAAATTTTAACCTCGACGTTAAATAATACAAACCAATGTGAATAACGATTTTTATTTGATTATGTTCCTTATTGACATGGATCAACAACATTTTTCACATATTTGCAATTAGACTTTTTTTATATTTGCCAAAAAATCACGCAGTAATTAATACTTAGTTGATAAGTTTACACTAAATTAAATAAATTAATTAATAATTGACTAATATTTAAGATCAATCAATATTTGTTACAGCATTCCTGAAAAGAAAAGAACTTTGTACAGAAAGGGTTCTGACTCCCCCTTTCAAAAGGAAGTGGTTTTTTTTTTGTATGTCTTCTCTATCTTTCGTCGAGCTTTAGTCCAATAAATTTGTAAATTTTTCTTCAAGAATTCAAAACTCGAAAAGCATAGGGAAAAAATAGAAAAGTAATGACAATCAAAAGATAGGATTATTTAAAAATTCATTGGAAAATAAGTTTATCAGGGTGTGCGTCGATTGATTGGGGAAATTTAATATATATATATATATATATATATATATATATATATATATATATATATATATATATATATATATATATATATATATATATATATATATATATATATATATATATATATATATATATATATATATATATATATATATATATGTGTGTATCTTAAAAATGCTAGAGTGTAAAAAAAATTGTCTGCAACCCCCTCCCCCGGTACATTGAGCTCATTTATCAGTTGATAAGCATATTTTAATCAAACTCGATCGTGTAAAGCATTAAAAACTGTTTTAACTTTGTTGCGTCGTGCGGACTGTGAAACGAAAAAAAAAGATTTCTAATGAAGTTTTAAAACTTTGTATTAATTGTCCAGAAAAAACAACAAAATTTTCTTCATGCCAGCTGAACAAGAAATAAATCAAAACTGCTCTTGCTTTGAAAATAAGCTCTGTATAGGGCATGGAATGTCGCACCTTGTTTAGAGCATACCTTGTATGTCCCACCTTGTTATCTTTTCGAGAACCCGACGTTGAAATTCGACAACTGGAGTTCATTATCCCCTACGGTATCCTTTTCGTCCTTCTCACCTAGGGCGTGCTTGTCATCTACCAGAAACGATTTCCGATATCAGCTAAACTCGATGGGAAATTAAAAGCTAGTGTCGTATTATACCTTTGGGTATCGTGAACTGATGTGACCTAAGTTGAAGAGAAAAGGGGTGGTACTAAAAGTTCTTTTCATCAGGGCATTTACCAGAGGGGCTGTTATATCTCGACCAAATTTGATCACGGTTTCAACGTTAGACGTGCGACGTGCTCTAGCCCATAGCAAACGAAAATTAAAAGTGTTTTAAGAAAAACTATCAAGTGAGGAATAGTTGCCATTTGATGCCCATTGAATGGTAACCATGGGAATGGTTACTATTGTTTTGATTAATCTTAATGGTAAAAGTTTTATGCAAAGACAAACTTGTGGTAATTTTGAAAAATAGTCGAAAACTCCACAAAAATGTTGTCGGATCGAAATGAGAACTGCATCGTTGGAATTACCAGAGCCAAAAACCCCACAAAGGGGAATTACAGGTCCCCATTTTGGGCAACAAAGAAATTCACGTTTTTGCATGGAAACCAGTAATCTCTTCTTTTCTTTTCGCCGCCGCTAGTCGGGCAATGAAACATCACAAAGAACTGTTTAAGGGCTCATTTGAAAGAAAATTCAACAGTTCAACAAATGGATTTCAACAAAAATTGGTGAGAGGTTCCTCTATTGGAGGCTTCTGTTTGTGTATTTGGTGATCTAGACTCAATTCTGGACTTGGATAAATCATACGTTACGAAAATAAGATTTTGTGGCTCTATTTGGCTTTTGGGTGTTTGGATTCGATCAAACCTTTTTGAAGGTGGGGGGGGTGGGGGTCAACGTTTTTGTAATCCTTTATTTACCATAACACATTATGGAATTTCAACAAAAATTGGTGAAAGGTCCCCTATTGCAGTCTCCCGTTTATGTATTTGGTGATCTAGACCCGATTCTAGACTCGGATCAATCATATTTTACGGAAAATAAAACTTTCTGCCTCTATTTGGCTCTTGGGTGTTTGGATTCGATCAAATCTGTTTGAAGGATGGTAAGGGTCGGGGTCAACTTTTTTTTACTCCTGTATGTGCCATAACACGTTATGAGATTTCAACAAAACTGGCGAGAGGTCCCCCTATTGGATGCTCCTATTTGTGTATTTGGTAATCTAGACTTGATTCAACCTCTGTAGGGGGGGAGATGAGTCTCGAAATTCTTGCCTTTAACGAACCTCCAACCTTTTTTGCTTAGGGATCCGGGGAGGAGGTGGGAAAGAGGACTTTAAATTATTATCATGGTTACGTTTTCTAAAAAATTTCGTTGTATCTCAGCTAAACTAAGTGGAAGGTAAGGGCTATTATCCTTATTGGGTCTTTTTGGAGCCTCGACCCTCTCTAGCTTCTAATGGGGGGGGCTGGATTGGAAATTTTCTGTTATCAGGATCTGACCTCCGAAGGCGAGAAGGGAGGGGGGAGATAGGCTCTTTTTATTTGGACCCAAGAGGTTCCTGGATCTTCGCAAAGCTTGAAATTAAATGAGAAGTTGTGTCATTTCAGTGTACTGTACAATCTAACCGCTGAGGGGGAAAAAGGAAGCTCTCCAAATCATTATTTTCAGAAAATGTACCACAAGGAGTAGTGAGATCTAAGCCAAAATGAATGATGAGTAAGGATTGATATACCAACTTTATGTTTGTTCTTTTGATCCGATTTGCAATATCCTTGGGAATCTGGGGTAGGGAGGGGGAATAAATTAGTTTTTCATGGTATCTATCTAAAAACGCTGTTATATGCCAACCAAACTTGGTGGAAAATAAGAGCAAGAGTCGTAATCGTTTCTTTGTGGGTGACTGGATGTGATTCAACCTCATTTTGAATTCAACTCATCTTGAATTCAATTCTGGATTCGATTTACTCATCATAAATTTCCTATAGAATAATTCCTTTTGGGCAATCAACTTTTTTAATTATTTCTTTTTTAATTAGTTTGTTTTAAAATACTTTTAATGTTTTGTCTTATCACCTGAAACCATATATAGCTTGAAATCATGCATATTTTGCTATTTTCCTATTATCATACCATATCAGTGAATGTAGTAATTTTTAAAATGACGCAGCCTACGCGGAACGATTTTCTCCTTTAGACTTAATAGCTTCGTTATTTTTGACTAGCTGAAGTTTTAAGAGATATATTCATAAAGAGCGGAATGGAATAGCATTTTATTTGTGATACCCTGAAGGGGTCTATATTCATCTTTATAACTTTAGTTTTCAAATTGTAATGCTCCAGCTCTCCAACTCCAGCTTGAATTAAAAAAAAAAAAAAAAATCGAAGCTTCATTTGAATAAAACTGACATTACTAATATCTGGAAATGGCTTTTGATAGAAGCAACTTCCATTTGGCAACCTGAGATGTAGGAAGTACATACATGGCTTTCTCTCCTGACATTCACGGCTAAATCTCCTGACATTTTAACATTTGTCATTTTCCAAGAACGTCGTTCGACAATATTCGGATATGCCCCTGGTTTCTAAGTAAAACTTTGGTTAAGCTTTAACGTTAAACATATAAAAGAAAAGAAGGATACCAAGCGATGCTGTTATTTCTCAATTGCTTATTTTAGGGTTGTGCCATATTTTGCTCTGACTTAGTATTCTTTTGCTTTACGTTACTAGTGGCAAGTATTGAAATTACCAAACTGATTTGTCAAAGGAACTTTATCGTGCATTCAATGCCTTTTTCAGGGGATGGGTAATGGGTTAGGGGGGTTTGAGTCCCCCTCCCTCCCGAAGTGTTTGTCCGACTCGTAAAAACGTAATAAAAATGCATTGAAGCAAACTTTTATTTGTTTTTATGTACCCCACTTCCCCCGAAAAAATACCCCTTCCCCTGAACTAAAATTGGGGATACGGCCTTGCGTATAATGCTTGTAAAATTGACGATTCTCCATTTTGACGCTGCCACGGGAATCAATTTTTTTGGTCCCCATTTTCATCACTATTATTGCTGTCTTCTTATCTTCTATGATTTGTTCAAAAAATCAAAGATAAATTGTCTGCGTGAACGTTCAAAAGTAAATTTTACTCAATGAAAAGAAGATAAATTTTCTCGATACTATTTGCGGCTAAACCCAAAATAATATTTTAAAATGTTGTAATTGCTGATGATTGCGATGAATCAGTGGGACTAATCCAAATAAACTGGCCAGTTGCTCCAGTGTGGTCTAGAATTACTGTACTCTTTGTTGTTTTGGATTTTAGGGTCATTTTGGAGAAGTATGTCTTGGTGCTCTTCGACGAAGGAATGGCGAGGCACTAACTGTGGCGGTGAAGCGGCTAATTCCTATGCAAAACATGACCGATTCAAACGCCTTTGACGATATGATGCGAGAGTTTGAAATAATGAAGGTGAGCCCAAGTGTAGTGTGCTTTGGCTGTAGCAAAAAGCCCTGCTTTTTCTGCAATCTCCACTATTGCTTTTTAATGGAAAAATTAAATAAAAAAAACTAGTTTTTTAAACTGAAAGTAAGGAGCGATATTAAAACTTAAAACGGACAGAAATTACTCCGTATATGAAATGGGTTGTCCCCTCCGCAATCCCTTGCTCTTTACGCTAAAGTTTGATTCTTTGCCACAATTCTACTTTTTAAAACAATTAAAAACTTTAGCGTAATATATCTAACTTATATATCTAGAATCAGCATGAAAATTCGATTCTTTTGATGTATCTTTTAGCATCATAATTCCGTTTTTTAGAGTTTCGTTTACTATTGAGCCGGGTCGCTCCTTACTACTGTTCGTTACCACGAACTGTTTGAAAAGAAAATAATTCGGTATTTCGGGGCTTCTGACATTATTACTCCTTTGCGAAAGTTAGGCTCAAAATTGGAAAAGGATTATATTTTTTCTCTGGGCCCCTTCCACCTCTTAGTTTACACCTGTTTTCGCTTTATAGTTGTGTTATCTCTTAGCAGTTCTTTCGTTAGTTGAGTTATGGTTGTGGTATATATGTGTTATCGCTCGTATAGTTATGTTATTTTCAAATTATACTCCATAATAGAGAGGCTCCGAACACCCAGCATTGTATATTAAGCTCTGAATTTGACGTTTTTTTCTAACGTGACCAGATTCGTCCTGCGCCCTGCGCCCTTTTCATTGAATTTTTCTTCCCCCATGACATATTTCTCCAAGGAAAGATCCTCCCACATAGCCCCCTCCCCTCAACCCTACCCCCAAAACCAAAAAAATCCCCCTGAAAACGTCTGTACGCTTCCCAATAACCATTATTATATGTAAACACTGGTCGAAGTTTGTAACTTGCAGCCCCTCCCCCAGGGACTGTGGGGGAGTAAGTCATCCCCAAAGACATAGTTATTATGGTTTTCGACTATGATGAACAAAATGGCCATCTCAAAATTTTTATCCGTTGACTTTGGGAAAAAATGAGCGTGGGAGGGGGCCTAGATGCCCTCCAATTTTTTTGTTCACTTAAAAAGGGCACTAGAACTTTTCATTTCCGTTAGAATGAGCCCTCTTGCGATATTCTAGGACCACTTGGTCGATACGATGACCCCTTGGGAAAAGAAAAAAAAAACAAATAAACACGCACCCGTGATTTGTCTTCTGGCAAAAAATACAAAATTCCACATTTTTATAGATAGGAGCTTGAAACTTCTACAGTAGGGTTCTCTGATACGCTGAATCTGATGATGTCATTTTCGTTAAGATCCTACGACTTTTAGGGGGTGTTTCCCCCTATTTTCCTAAATAAGGCAAATTTTCTCAGGCTCGTAACTTTTGATGGGTAAGACTAAACTTGATGAAACTTATATATTTAAAATCAGCATTAAAATGCGATTCTTTTGATGTAGCTATTGATGTCAAAATTCAATTTTTTAGAGTTTTGGTTACTATTGAGCCGGATCGCTCCTTACTACACTTCGTTACCACGAACTGTTTGATAAATTGTGATATTTCACTAGACTGCTCAACGATTTTTATTCTTCTCTTCTATAACTTGAAGTCAGTTAAACAATAGATAATAAAGAGCAGTACTACCTTTTGTATTGATCTTTATAAGCAGAAATTAGTAACAATATTAGCGAACAAATTTAATGATATAAGCAGAAATTAGCTTGTATAAGAGTTACCATGAATGAAGAAATCCAACCTAAAACGGATATTTATAGAGATAAGAGAGAGGCAGTCTTCCTCTTCCTTCCTCGGTCTAGAATGTCTTTTGTGCTTTACTGAAAACGAGATACACGTTGAGCGATATTGCTTTTTTTTACATACGGTGGAATTAACTAAATGTCAGAAAGTTTTAGCGACAAATGAAGAAGTGTTTATTAAAATATTCAAATTTATACTGAAACTCTTTGCTGCGCATCCAGTTAAAGCTGTAATTTATTACAAAATGTATTTAATAAAAATGGCTTACATAATTTTTGCCTAAACTGCAACTAAATTATGCTATTTTTTACATTTCAACAAATTACAAGAGGAGCGGATTACAAATGATTAAATGCACTGACAAAAATTGAACAAAAGAGTTCGTAAAACGATTGGTACGGCATCTCAATGGTTCGATTTTATTCCTGCTTCGGGTAGGCCGACGCTTTGTGCAAGGAGGTGGCAGCAGTAAACTATGCTTTTGACTTGCAAGTAGCAAGTGTCCAAACTTGAGGAAAAATTCTCCTGTGTGCTTATGGGGAGAGGGTATTTTTAGCGATTTGAGAGTGGATTCATAAAACACATAATTTGCACCGTGTATGATTTTTGCAGCACGTTTCGGCACAGTTTCAATTTCACAACTGAGATATTCTGTATTGTGCACTTGAGGGTCCTAGAACAGAAATATGTACTCTAGTTAATGGCCCAATATAATATAGATACACGAGTTTGGTTTGTATAGTAAAAAAAAAAAAAAAACTAAAGTAACCAAAAACTTACGATGAATTTTTGGGCAGACTAAGGTAGCTAAGTGGTTGAAGATGCCTGCTTATTTTGTGGGAGGTACTGGGTTCGACTGCCGCCGACAGGAACAGTAAGCAACTTTTATTTGGTATCCGAATTTTGTCTTTTTCTATCTATAGACAAAGTCGAGGCAGTTTGTTAATTTAGATTCCCAAGAAATTTAAAGATATCTCAAAACGGGGGTGCCGATTGCCAGCTTCGATGCTCATGAATATCACCGAAAAAATATATTAATAAAAATAATGTATTCATGAAGGCATCGCTCGCCAAAACTGTTACGCTCGGAAGCAGAAGTTATAATTATATATGTAAGACGATAAGAACAGATCTCCGCTGATTCATTAATTCCATCCCCTCCCCCACATAAAATTCTAGAAGTTAAACATTTACTTTTTCTACAAAGAATTGGTGACTCCTCTACAGGGAGGTACCATCATATTCTTTGCTTATTTATTGGATTTTTAGGTGACCAAATTTAGCTATCTGCTACTCCAATTTTATATCCAAAAGATTGGTGACCCGGGTACCCCGGTACCCGGGGTGACCCAGTTTTTATTGAGAATCCGATCGACAAATTTCTATTATTTGCCTTTTTTTAAATAACGAATGTATAAACAAGCAAGGTGCAAGTGTCATTTGCGTGATACAATCATAATTTCTGGTTTGTCAACTTTAGTTATGAAATAAATCGATAATTTTTGTTACATAATTTAATCACTGGTCATAAATGATATTGATTATTCTTAGTTATGTTGACAAAGTTAAATATTAATTAACACTAACATTCCTGAAGCAGTTCCTGATTACTAAGAGGCCTAACATGTTAATATATACAAGACTTGGGGATGAGAGGACTTGGATCCAAGAACTCCGTCTGAGGCCCTGAAGTTATAGAAGTAATCAATTCATGCATTTTTTTTTTTTTTTAATTCAAAAAGGTATCAAATATCTATCGTGCCTGCAAGGTGTATCTGTGAAGATTTTGCTTATAAATGGTTTATTTGTCTTATTAAATGTTGCCACCTCCAGGGTGGCACGCTCTGTGTTAGATTAGAGGCATAATTCTCCGAATTTCGCCCACACTGATCAAAGTGTCTATGAATTTTGTTTGGATGCCAAATGGAGCCTGAGGGCTCCATTTGAAAAGTTTTTCTTAACAAACTTTTTGACTGAAAAGTTTCTTTTGACAAAAGTAAAGAGCGCAAAGATGTCTTTAGCGGAGTAAAAAAAAAAAAAACATTATAATGGATAATCAACTAAGAGTTAAAAGAAACAACTAAATAAAAATGACACGAATAAAAAAAAAATACATTATAATGGATAATCAACGAAGAGTTAAAAGAAACAACTTAATAAAAATGACACGAATAATGACACGAATAAAAAAAAATTACTTTATGATGGATAATCAACTAAGAGTTAAAAGAAACAACTTAATGAAAATGACACGAATAATGACACGAATAAAAAAAAATTACATTATAATGGATAATCAACGAAGAGTTAAAAGAAACAACTTAATAAAAATGACATGAATAATGAGCTTATAAATTAAAGAAATGAAACTAATATTCGACTCAAACTCAAAACGAACAGAAATTACTAAATAAATGAACGAGGCAGTTGTCTGTCTTGTAAGCCAATTATATTTTTTTAAATAGTAATTATAAGAGTTAAAACAGTGTAGGAGATGAAGCAGTTAAAAGAAACGGATATTAGACATAATAAAAAAATAAAACCTATAATGAAGATAGAATGTATCCAAAATAAAATTGATATTCTAATCAAATTCAAAACTAACATAAATTACTAGATATAACATGAAGTGGGAAGTTTTCCCCCTTACACTTAAATCTACGCGATTGTTATTCGTACTTAACTGAAAGCAATATATATTTTAAGCGATTTCAAAGCGAGAGATAAATAAAAAACGGACTTTTTGTCAAATAAAAACTGAAAGTCGTATCAAGAGTAAAGTGGTTACCTGGCTCCAGCTCATTCTCCCCCCCCCTCCTTTTTATCACCCGAAGGTTAAATTCTACTTGCAAAAAGTTACAAAAATGCAAATAAGCTAATATTGATGCATTTTGTTAATGTTTTTTTTGTAAGCCCCCTCGAACAAAACACCCAAAACAATGCAACGGGACTGACGGGTGCTATTGTGTTTAAGCCCCCCCCCTCCCCCATCCCTTCACTCAAAGATTTACTTTTACTTATAAAATAAAATGGATACAAAAATGCATATAAATAAATTTTGACACTCTTTAACACCTATATTTTCTTTAACACCCCCCCTCAAATAACATAACCTCTCCCCGAAAAATAATCCTAGATATAGCCATACAAAAACTAAACTGTTCACAATACATATCGTTGTCAAAGTTGTTATCGTGCTCTGAATAATAGATATCAAAACCATGTAAGTTATCGGCTTTCTCACTTTAGGGACCCCCTAGGTTATAGAAGTAAAACACCTTAGAGCCATATACTCTTTTGTGAGGAATCGAGAAAAACTCCTCGACCATCAAAATCATAATAGGTTTCTACTAATACGGAGTCACACGATTCCCACAGACATGCACTCGAACACCACAGTAGAAAACTACTCTTCAAAACCTATACCCGAAAGGGAGCACACAAAGGAGCCTATTCGAGGAGCCACCGACATGAGTAAACTAGGTCAGCATTCCCGTTACCAGAAAGGACAAAGAAATTATGGAAAAAGTCAAATAGTTCTTTGTTTTAAATGGATTATCTTTTGTAAATTGAAATTAGACGCTTAACTACCAATTTTTCACAGTATTAAAGTTGTATTCATCTTTCAGTAATATAGCACATCAAAAAATGTAAATTTCTTAATATAGTAGCTTAATAGCTATAATAGCTGCTATAATATATAATTTATCAGTTATTAATCTTATTTAAGAACAAATTTATCTTGCCTTGTGTTTTTAAACAAAAGTACCAGTTTTGCGTTCACTTTCCCGTTGAAAACCCAAAAGCCATTCTAATCCTTGTATCTTACGACATTAAACGACATAATACGTTTAAAATATTTCTAATTCTTTAACTTTAATGAATAAAAATTATTAAAAATCTAAGGAGTATATATCAGTATATGTATTGTATACTAAACTGACAATCCACATCCATTTGTTTCTGTAAAGTGCAAATTATATTCTGGTCTTGAGAAGGTATGGGGGTTTTCAAAGACATAATTTCTAGACCTTTCAACTACGCTAAACAAAATGGCTATCTCAAAATTTTGATTAGATGTGCTTTGGGAATTGTTGGGTGTCGGGGGGTGCGCCCTCCAATCACTTTTGTCTAATAAAAAAGGCACTAGCCCTTTCAATTTTCAGTCGAATGAGCCTTTTTTGAAGTTTTTACGACAACTAATGGCCATCTCAAAATTTCTATCAGATGCATTTTGGGAAAATACGAAGTGTGAGCGTAATTCACCCTTTGATGACTCTCAATCTGAAAAACGACACTACATATTCTGATCTCCAATTCAATGAGCACCCCTCCGAAGTTTATACGATCACTCTGTCTATATAAAACCTTACGATTAAAGTTCATACGATTACCCTTTCTGTATATACCTTATGTGCCTCCAAGGCATATCTTATAGCCCTTGCCCTGAGGGCTGTGGAGTGTGTCATCTCAAAGACATAATTGCTGGACCTTTTAATTACGTTGAACAAAACAGCTATCTTAAAATTTTGATTGTATGTGTTTGAGGAAATGGTGAGCGTGGGAGGGGGGTAGTTACCCTCCAATCACTTTCGACTGTTAAAAAGGCACTAGCCCTTTCAATTTCTAATCGAATGAACCCTGTTCGAAGTTTCTACGACAACAAATGGCCATCTCAAAATTTCTATCAGATGCATTTTGGGAAAACGCGAGGTAAGGGGTTATCCATCCTTCCATCACTCTGAATCTCAAAAATGGCGCTAAAATTCCTGATTAGCAATTCAATGAGCCCTCTCCGAGGTTTGTACGATCGCCCTTTCGATATAAACCTTATATGCCCCCAGGGCATAACTTATAACCCTTACTCTGAGGACTGTGGGGAGGTTGTCATCCTTAAATACTTAATTTCTCGACCTTTCAACTACGTAGAACAAAATGGCTATCTCAAACTTTTTATTTGATGCATTTGAGAAACGGTGGGCGTGGAAGGCGAGCTAGTTTCCCTCCAATCACTTTCGACTAATAAAAAGGATAGTATCCCTTTCAATTCTCAATTGAATGAGCTCTTTTCGAAGTTTCTACTACAACAAATGGCCACCTCAAAATTTCTATCAGACACATTTCAGGAAAATACGAGGTTTCTTTTTTTTGGGGGGGGGGTATCCACCCTCTGATCGCTCTGAATCTTAAAAAGGGCACGTCATGCGTTAACCCAAAATCAATACAATCTTTCATCTCTTAGTTTTATGACTATCCACCTTAGTCTTGAACTTCTGATTACCAATTCAACGAGCCCGCTCCGAAATTTATGTTATAACCCTTTGAAGTTTCTGCGACAACAAATAGCCCTCTCAAAATTTCTATCAGATGCATTTCGGGAAAATGTGTGGTCTGGAGGGTATCCACCCTCTCATGACTATGAATCTCGAAAAGAGCACTAAAGCTTCCTATTAGCAATCCAATGAGCCCCCTCCAAAGTTTATACGATCACCCTTTCTAAACAAATGGTGAAAAAATTCGAACAAAATGGCTATTCCGAAATTTTGATTGGATGTGTTTGGGGAAATGATGGGCGCGGGAGGGATTTTAAGCACTAGCCCTTCCAATTTCCAATCGTATGAGCCCTATCAGAAGTTTGTCCGACAACTTCTTGGATACAAAATGCCCTGGTCTAACACCAAAAAAAAAATAAATAAATAATACATTGTGCCCCCATCGGTCTTTACTTAGGCTGCGCTATTGTATTGCCTATGATTATAAACCCTTATACCCTTTATTCTGGTTTCAACAGATACCTTATTCTAATGTCCTACTTTCTACTCTACCAAGTCTGTTTTTCTAAATCTGCTGGTGGGACAATTTGGTACCCTTGTTCCAAGGGTGTTGGTGCCACTTAGCATAGGTTGAGGGGGTTAGTGGAAGTCTCCGGTCCGTTTTATCCCTCAAAATGACTCTAGATCTCAGCTCTTTCTCTCTTTCTCCCTCTCTCTCTCGCTCTTGCTTCTCTCTTTGTCTCTCCCTCCATCCCTCCCTCTCTTTCTCTACCTCTTTTTCTCTCTCCTTCCCTTTCTCTCTCTCTCTCTCTCTTCACATACATATATTCTGTTTTAGAGTTTGTTTTTTTGAACATGGGTTGCACGCCATGACTATTTATCTTAACTCCCTTATTCTTTTTCTAGACTTTAAAGCATCCAAAGATCGTGGAAATAATTGGAATAATCGAATCACCAGAATTTTTACTAGTAATGGAATATGTTCCTTTTGATTCCTTGCTGAAATATTTGAGGCTAGAAGGAGAGAAAATTACCAGCGATCAGCTTTTGAGATATGCAGCAGATATTGCTGAGGTAAAGTATCAATTCACAGTATTGTAATTAACTAGGCTGCGAACAACGCTGTTTCTGAGGGTGTCCAGTGTTTTACACTCAGTCTCTAAATACTTGGAAGACACATGCTCCGTCAAGTGAAGTTTACTTCAAATTAACACAATGAACAACAACTATGTAAATCTTGTGTTTTTATTGTAAAATCTTTGTATATGGGTTTTAAAGTTGTTTTTTAAGGGGGGGGAGGGAGTTCTTTCATGAAATGTATCGACTCTAAATGACTACAATACCTTGGATTAAGGTTTTTTCGAAGACCACAATGCCTTTCTTTAGCGAACAAATAAACATTCAAATGGGGATAAGTCAATTATTGATCAGTGAAAACAGATACAAAATCCTGGATATTTTGGCTATATACATAGCGATCGTTATCGGCAGATTTACTAAAGCATTAAAATTAAAACCAATATATATATATATATATATATATATATATATATATATATATATATATATATATATATATATATATATATATATATATATCTGTGGATCGTGGATCAGGTGACGTCACCTGAAAAAACTGGATCAGGTGACGTCAAAACTGAAAAAACTAAAAAAAGGCAAAAACTACAAAAAAAAACTAAAAACTAATAAAAAAAATAAAAAAAGCTAAAAAACTAAAAAAACTAAAAAAAGGCAAAAACTACAAAAAAAAACTAAAAACTAATAAAAAAGCTAAAAAAAACTAAAAAAAAGGCAAAAACTACAAAAAAAAACTAAAAACTAATAAAAAAAATAAAAAAGCTAAAAAACTAAAAAAACTAAAAAAACTAAAAAAAGGTAAAAAACTAAAAAAACTAAAAACTAAAAAAAACTAAAAAAAAAGGAAAAAACTGAAAAATAAGCTAAAATAAAGGTAAAAACCAATAAAAAACTAAAAAAAAAACTGAAAAAACTAAAAAAAGGCAAAAACTACAAAAAAACTAAAAACTAATAAAAAAAGTAAAAAAGCTAAAAAACTAAAAAAACTAAAAAAACTAAAAAAACTAAAAAAAGGTAAAAAACTAAAAAAAATAAAAAATAAAAAAAAACTAAAAAAAAGGAAAAAACTGAAAAATAAGCTAACATAAAGGTAAAAACCAATAAAAAACTAAAAAGAAAAAAAGGAAAAAACTAAAAAAAATTTTCATCTAAAAAACTAAAAAAAACTAAAAAAGGTAAAAACTAAAAGAACTAAAAAAGAAAAAAATAAATGACGACACTCAAAGAGAAAGCGACCAGGACAAAAGGAATGTTCGATTAGCAATCAACAAAGCACCGGGACACAGGGAGTATAAATGACGACCAGGACATAAGTAAAAAAAAAAATTAACAAAACTAAAAAGAAGGTAAAAACTACAAAAAAACTAAAAAGAAAAAAAAACTAAAAACTAATAAAAAACTAAAAAATCTAAAAATCTAAATAAACTAAAAAAGAAAAAAAAAGGAAAAAAATAAAGGAGAAAAACAAAACTAAAAAACGAATGTATATACAGACCGGTACACCGGGATACAAATGACGACCGGGACACAGGGAATATAAATGACGACCGGGACACAGGGACACAACTACAACGGGGACACCGGGGGAAACAGGGGGATATAAATGACGACCGGGACAAAAAAACTAAAAAGAAAAAAAAAACTAAAAACTAATAAAAAAACTAAAAAATCTAAAAATCTAAATAAGCTAAAAAAGAAAAAAAAAGGAAAAAAATAAAGGAGAAAAACAAAACTAAAAAACGAATGTATATACAGACCGGGACACCGGGATACAAATGACGACCGGGACACAGGGAATATAAATGACGACCGGGACACAGGGACACAACTACAACGGGGACACCGGGGGAAACAGGGGGATGTAAATGACGACCGGGACACCGGGACAGGGAATGGTCGATTAGCAATCACCATCAACAAAGCTCAAGGGCAATCATTAGAATCATGAGGTATAGATCTGAATACAGATTGTTTTCCCATGGACCATTATATGTTGCATGTTCAAGAGTCGGTAAACCTGACCATCTATTTATATGCAAAGACAATGGGACAGCAAAGAATGTTGTATATTCGCAAGTTTTACGTAGTTAAAACCATATATATATATATATATATATATATATATATATATATATATATATATATATATATATATATATATATATACTAGCTGTTGGGGTGGCGCTTCGCGCCACCCCAACACCTAGTTGGTGGGGGCGCTTCGCGCCCCCCCCCAAGCCCCCCCGCGCGCGTAAGTCGTTACGCGCCATAATAGTTACGCGCCATTGTAGTTGTGTCCCTATGTTATATAAACTTGCGAATATACAACATTCTTTGCTGTCCCATTGTCTTTGCATATAAATAGATTGTCAGGTTATCCCCCTGTTTCCCCCGGTGTCCCCGTTGTAGTTGTGTCCCTGTGTCCCGGTCGTCATTTATATTCCCTGTGTCCCGGGTCCCGGTCATCATTTGTATCCCGGTGTCCCGGTCTGTATATACATTCGTTTTTTAGTTTTGTTTTTCTCCTTTATTTTTTTCCTTTTTTTTCTTTTTTAGCTTATTTAGATTTTTAGATTTTTTAGTTTTTTTTATTAGTTTTTAGTTTTTATTTCTTTTTAGTTTTTTTGTCCCGGTCGTCATTTATATCCCCCTGTTTCCCCCGGTGTCCCCGTTGTAGTTGTGTCCCTGTGTCCCGGTCGTTATTTATTTTTTAGTTTTTTACCTTTTTTTAGTTTTTTTAGTTTTTTAGCTTTTTTATTTTTTTTATTAGTTTTTAGTTTTTTTGTAGTTTTTGCCTTTTTTTTAGTTTTTTTAGTTTTTTAGCTTTTTTATTAGTTTTTAGTTTTTTTTGTAGTTTTTGCCTTTTTTTAGTTTTTTTAGTTTTTTAGCTTTTTTATTTTTTTTATTAGTTTTTAGTTTTTTTTGTAGTTTTTGCCTTTTTTTAGTTTTTTCAGTTTTGACGTCACCTGATCCAGTTTTTTCAGGTGACGTCACCTGATCCACGATCCACAGATCCACAGACAACTTATTTTTATATATATAGATAGTTTTTTTTTTTTACTTATGTCCTGGTCGTCATTTATACTCCCTGTGTCCCGGTGCTTTGTTGATTGCTAATCGAACATTCCTTTTGTCCTGGTCGCTTTCTCTTTGAGTGTCGTCATTTATTAGTTTTTTCCTTTTTTTTTTTTAGTTTTTTATTGGTTTTTACCTTTATTTTAGCTTATTTTTCAGTTTTTTCCTTTTTTTTAGTTTTTTTTTATTTTTTATTTTTTTTATTTTTTTACCTTTTTTTAGTTTTTTTAGTTTTTTTAGTTTTTTAGCTTTTTTACTTTTTTTATTAGTTTTTAGTTTTTTTTTGTAGTTTTTGCCTTTTTTTAGTTTTTTCAGTTTTTTTTTTAGTTTTTTATTGGTTTTTACCTTTATAGTTTTTTTAGTTTTTTAGCTTTTTTATTTTTTTTATTAGTTTTTAGTTTTTTTTTGTAGTTTTTGCCTTTTTTTAGTTTTTTCAGTTTTGACGTCACCTAATCCAGTTTTTTCAGGTGACGTCACCTGACACATCCATCCACACATCCACAGACAGACAACTTATTTTTATATATATAGATATATATATATATATATATATATATATATATATATATATATATATATATATATATATATATATATATATATATATATATATATATATATATATATATATATATATATATATATATATATATATATATACTAGCTGTTGGGGTGGCGCTTCGCGCCACCCCAACACCTAGTTGGTGGGGGCGCTTCGCGCCCCCCCCAAGCCCCCCCGCGCGCGTAAGTCGTTACGCGCCATAATAGTTACGCGCCATTGTAGTTGTGTCCCTATGTCCCACCTGTGAATATAGATATATATATATATATATATGGTTTTAACTACGTAAAACTTGCGAATATACAACATTCTTTGCTGTCCCATTGTCTTTGCATATAAATAGATTGTCAGGTTATCCCCCTGTTTCCCCCGGTGTCCCCGTTGTAGTTGTGTCCCTGTGTCCCGGTCGTCATTTATATTCCCTGTGTCCCGGGTCCCGGTCATCATTTGTATCCCGGTGTCCCGGTCTGTATATACATTCGTTTTTTAGTTTTGTTTTTCTCCTTTATTTTTTTCCTTTTTTTTTCTTTTTTAGCTTATTTAGATTTTTAGATTTTTTAGTTTTTTTTATTAGTTTTTAGTTTTTATTTCTTTTTAGTTTTTTTGTCCCGGTCGTCATTTATATCCCCCTGTTTCCCCCGGTGTCCCCGTTGTAGTTGTGTCCCTGTGTCCCGGTCGTTATTTATATTCCCTGTGTCCCGGTCGTCATTTGTATCCCGGTGTACCGGTCTGTATATACATTCGTTTTTTAGTTTTGTTTTTCTCCTTTATTTTTTTCCTTTTTTTTTCTTTTTTAGTTTATTTAGATTTTTAGATTTTTTAGTTTTTTTATTAGTTTTTAGTTTTTTTTTTTTTTAGTTTTTTTGTAGTTTTTACCTTCTTTTTAGTTTTGTTAATTTTTTTTTTTACTTGTGTCCTGGTCGTCATTTATACTCCCTGTGTCCCGGTGCTTTGTTGATTGCTAATCGAACATTCCTTTTGTCCTGGTCGCTTTCTCTTTGAGTGTCGTCATTTATTTTTTTCTTTTTTAGTTCTTTTAGTTTTTACCTTTTTTAGTTTTTTTTTAGTTTTTAGTTTTTTTAGTTTTTTACCTTTTTTTAGTTTTTTTAGTTTTTTAGCTTTTTTATTTTTTTTATTAGTTTTTAGTTTTTTTGTAGTTTTTGCCTTTTTTTTTAGTTTTTTGTCCTGGTCGCTTTCTCTTTGAGTGTCGTCATTTATTAGTTTTTTCCTTTTTTTTTTTAGTTTTTTATTGGTTTTTACCTTTATTTTAGCTTATTTTTCAGTTTTTTCCTTTTTTTTAGTTTTTTTTTATTTTTTATTTTTTTTAGTTTTTTACCTTTTTTTAGTTTTTTTAGTTTTTTTAGTTTTTTAGCTTTTTTACTTTTTTTATTAGTTTTTAGTTTTTTTTTGTAGTTTTTGCCTTTTTTTAGTTTTTTCAGTTTTTTTTTTAGTTTTTTATTGGTTTTTACCTTTATAGTTTTTTTAGTTTTTTAGCTTTTTTATTTTTTTTATTAGTTTTTAGTTTTTTTTGTAGTTTTTGCCTTTTTTTAGTTTTTTCAGTTTTGACGTCACCTAATCCAGTTTTTTCAGGTGACGTCACCTGACACATCCATCCACACATCCATCCACACATCCACAGACAGACAACTTATTTTTATATATATAGATATATCTATCTATCTATATTCACAGGTGGGACATAGGGACACAACTACAATGGCGCGTAACTATTATGGCGCGTAACGACTTACGCGCGCGGGGGGGCTTGGGGGGGGCGCGAAGCGCCCCCACCAACTAGGTGTTGGGGTGGCGCGAAGCGCCACCCCAACAGCTAGTATATATATATATATATATATATATATATATATATATATATATATATATATATATATATTGAAAATTTTCTTCTTAATATTGCCTAAATCTCAGTTGAATATCTAATGAAGTTGGAAAAATCTTCTTCGTTTTCTAATTGCAAAATAAATATTGTTGAATTTATAGTTATACACTTGATTGGTCACATCTCCTCATATATACGACGTAATTCAACAACATATAGGCCTGAGTAATTATTTGAAATATTATATTTTTCCTTTCTTTTCTTTTTTTTTCTTTTCTTTTTTGTGTATTTAATGAGTTAGTATTATTGATGATTAAAGTAACATGAATGTAGTCGCTATTACAGGCCAGAACAGCCTTTTTGCTACTAATTGATACGTATGTGATATAACGGTGTTAAATAAAAATCTACCTATCCACCTACCTTAAATTAAGTATATTTTCGAAGACCACACTATTTTCAACGACTACAATTTTGAGTTCGTTTGATAAAAACCTTATTTTATGACATCATTTGAATTCACCCTTCATTTTACTAGACTTTTTTTATTTTATGTTTTTAACCGTAATTTATTGTTTTTGACCGCTTTATGTTTTATTTTTGCTATCAGTATATTTTTTGTAAAAAAACTTGAAGCAGACGTCTTTGATTATTTCTTATTAAATCATATAAAAATAATAATGGAAATGAACTGTCGAATGATGTGAGAAGCACCAGAAAAAATGAGGTAATTTGTAAGATTTTTTCTATCTATTTTGCTTTGTATGCTCTTAAAGACCGGCCTACTAAAATTAAATATTTGTTGACTTATGTATGAAATGAAAATGAATAATAGAAATGTTTGAAGTTAATAGACGACTGTGTTCGTCAATTATGTTTGTGTTCTGTTTCTTCAGAATACAGCTCTTATTTGTACATGGTGAATTATATATCTTATAATTTATAAATGTTGGTTTTAGTCACGTAAGTTCTATGGATTTCACTTATTTCGATTTGGGGACTGGCAACGGAATGTGAATTCACGCCACACATTTCTTCCACTTCCTTCGTTTTCTAAACAAAAAGTGTCAAAAAAGCCGCAAAAGAAGGGCCTGATTTCATCTCCTAAGTGAGCATTCGAGCATATTGATTCCTGCTCTGAGGATAGACTAGATGTAACAGAGTGTAAAAAAGAGTATGCCGTGCATTGTATTTATAAAGTCTTTTTGCAAAACCAGATAAAAAATAAATAAATAAAGGAGAATAAAAAAGAGCGTTTTTTGTTTGTTACGCATGAAGAGTGAAGTAAGACTAAAGAAAAAGGGAGGAATCACCCTTCATTTGGCCTAAGGCCTCCTCCTGTAACTTTTCAGAAAATGTAAACATTTTGGACTCAAAAGTACCCCCCCTCCAAGGTTGGAGTTTTGTTCACTTATGACCATTTGACCATATGCTAGACACAAAACCATAAATAAAAAGAGAAAACAATACGGAGAAATGAGAGCCTAATACTTGGCATAAGGGACCCTTCCCCCAAGCACCCTTGCAAATGGACAAAAAAAGCACGCCTCTCAAGGTTTGGCTCGTTATCATCTATGGCCATTTGCCTTGAAACAAGGCAAACAGACGAACTGTAGTAAAGACAAGCTACAAAAAAAAACTTTAAGCAATCAAAGCCTGACATTAAAAATGGATTTGGCGGGGTAAAAGCTCAAATATGTTAAAAACACATAATCTTACATACACCTCTGTAACTCATTCTCGTTCTAGCAGGTTGAAGCAGTACACAAATCAAGAGCCAAAGAGATAACTAAAGAGAGGACCCTAAGTAAGGCAGGCTGTTGCACAGCCAAAGACCAACTGCTATTTCTAAGGAGACTATTCGTCGTGAGATCAATTACTGTCTTCTGCACACAAATCCCCTCACCTGCTTCCTGCGTCTTGTTTTGTAACTGTTTGTCCAGGCTACATAAAAAACATTTTGAGATAAGCATGACGTGCCCCATGGAATACTGCTTTGAGCAGATTATACAATACAACATAATAAAGTAAAGGAAAATCTGAAGCAGTGTCATGATGATTTAGAGGAAATTTTAGATCGATGTTTAACTCTTTTGAAAACACTAAAGGTTTTATACAAGTCTTTCTGTGGGTTATCTCTGCTCTGTTAGTTCCAGCAGTTAAAAAAAACGAAAAAGAAAAAAAAGGGTCCAAGGAGAAACAAGGAATCCAGCCATGTAATTCTCCAACTTCTGTGAAACACTTTTTAGTCTTTATTTATATCCCTGGCATCCCTTTGGGTCTTTCGGGAGCTATCTTCATAGAATGTTTATGAATCACCTTCCTACATTTTTTCTGTCAACTGCTTGTTTCAGAAGGCATAAGAGACTGCTTCTGAATTTATCACGCCATGTTTTCTTAGTTCTTCCAGGACTGAGTCTGCCGTGGACTCTTCCTTTGATAACAACTTTTAGCGGATGCTACTTCGGCGGGCACCACCTTAGTTGCTGTGGACGTAATTTCTAAGTAATCGTTGTTTCCCACTTCAGTCGCTTTCGAAGTTCTTCATTTGACACTCTTTCTTGATGTGTTATTCCGGCTATGCATATCGGTTTGACAGCTGAAATTCTGTGTTCGTCCTCGAACTTTAAGGTCCACTTTTCATAGGTTTATTTTGCAGCAGGTATGATTAACGAATGGTAAAGTTGTATTTTCAGTCGGGTTGCGAGATGCTTGTTTTTAAAGAAGGAAAACGACCTCTTGAAGCTGCAGCCTTAGATCCTCGTTTCATGTTATTGGAGCAGCTGTTTTCTGATGTTAGTAGTCTCCCTAAATGTACGAAGTAGACCACCTATTCGACTTCTTCGTTATTTACGACGAAATGAACAGAGGGTGGACCTGGATCTTTTGTAGTGTTTATAACTTTTGTCTTCTTTCGGTTTACAAGTGTACCTTCGTAATTTAAAAGAAAATTCTTGTTTAATATCGCAAGTATTGGCAGCTCTAAGCTAACACCTTCTTTTTGCCCTTCCTCTCTCGATGTTGTGTATTTTTTCATAAATTATACGGATATGTCGAGTATCAAGAGATTTATGTTAAATATAGGATGTTATTTTTGAGAGAAGATGATGATGGGTTAAATATGCTGCTGTTGCTCGTTTGATAGGGAGGTGACTGACCACAGGTAAATGTCTCCATATGTTGAGTACGTCTTGAGAGATTAAAGGCTGAAACTCTGAAATGAAAAGACGTGCCTAACTAGAATGTACTTATAGTAATGAAGAAATCGTGAAATAGTTTGCAGTAGGATCATTCCAAGAACCTATATCCAATACATGAATGAAAGAGCAAATCAGCATGGCAAAGGACACCTCCCACGTTTTTTAATTTTAAATATAGCCATTACGTGATAGAGTACAGTTTTAATATCTTGCTTGAAATCATTGCTTGGTTGGACAACGCCAGAATGCCTTGTAGGATTTGGAATTGTTTCAAAATATAAGTTTATCAGGCAAAAACTCATATATATAGTACGGCTTTACACATTTCTATGCAAATCAATTTTGTAATCTGTAATAATCATTTTCTCAAAATGTGTTCTGGGGTCTTTGTCACTGCTCCTTTGGGGCAAGTTCACATAGATAGTATCTGAAAAACCGAACAACATATACAATATCGATGTATGTGTCTGTTCTTGTACGTGCCTTATTTCGATTCTTATGAATTCAGACACCCATTACTTATTTTTTCTAAACTTCTGGAGGAAGATATATGCATTTCTTATGTGAGGTTTTTACTTCCAAGTCATTTGATGAATTAAAAAAAAAAAAAAAATTGATTTCAAGCACGCGCTCTTTCAGTTGTTAATGATGAAATAATAATTTTTTTTTCTTTTTTTTTGTAATCTTTTATTTTTTATTAATTTTTTCCAGGGGATGGAATACCTGGCTGAGAAAAAAATAGTTCATCGTGATCTCGCTGCTCGTAATATACTAGTCGTCAATGAGACATCTGTAAAGATTTCTGATTTTGGTTTGGCCCAGAAGGTTGGTGAAACTGGGTTTTATGCTTTCAAAACTCTACGAGATCTACCCTTAGCCTGGTAAGATTGACTTCTTAAATGGATTTCCGTTTTTTCCTTTTTTTTATCATTGTTCCACATTGTCCGTTTTTCATAAGAAACGGTGTGATTCTGGATAATATCTCTGTAACGAACTTGATTAAAATTGTATATCACGAAGAAGCGAGATTTAACAGGGACAGCGGTGTTAACTCGCCAGAATTTAGAGGGAGTGGGGCACAATAGGTTTTTCAACATCTAGTCGAGAAGGGGGTAAATCTTCGTTTTTTTCGGTTTTTCCAATGAAAATATAAAAGAAGGGATTTTCGGTGAAAATATACCGAAAAAGTGTTTTGCAAAACTTAGAAGAGGGGCAATTGATGCCACTTCCTCAATTGATGCCATTGAAAAGGAAATCTTAGCCGTCTTAGTATAATATCCTAGCATGCCAATCTCAGTGTAATAATAAAATGATAATAGCTGTAATAATAAACTATAATAATAATAAAAAAAAAATGTTTATTTCAGTTGGACTAATTCACGATAAAATGGCTCCTATCTTTCATGCGACTAGACATGTTCTTTTTTCGGTTAATGATAAAGATATGTCATGATTATAATATTTTATAGATTGTTTTGACCATTTACGGTTCTCAAATCGTAAATATTTAAGGCTTAAAATTTCAGGTATGCTCCGGAATCCATTGGACATTATAAATTTTCAAGTCAATCTGATGTTTGGTCATATGGAGTGACAATGTTTGAAATGTTTAGTAGAGGCGATGAGCCTCAGTTGGCGGAGAATGACCAGCTGCTCAAAGTCCTCGAAAGCGGGAGGAGGCTGCCATGTCCATCTTCTTGCCCTCAGGTACCTTTTTTTCTTATACATTAAGTAGCCCAGTTGTTCTTCAGCTGTAATTAAATTTAGCTGGACTTACTAAGATGGAGCAAATATGAAGACTATAAAGGTAAGTTCTATTTGATCTGAAAAAAAATATTTCACATGTGTACCCAGGGGAAAATTAGGGTAGGTGCTTATAGCTGAATCCCGTCAAAAGTTTAATGTTTTTCTCGCAACGGCCCTGAAACGTGTATAGACAGAAAGGGGTAAGGTATCGGCCCCAAAGGAATTCTGGAGTGATACGCACACATTATTAGTTTTAAAGAATGTGGGTTTTGAGCAATTACTAGTTCCGTTTTAATGTTGCTAAACAACAATGGAATAGTATTAGTATGTCTTTCCACCATTTAAGGTGGAAATAGTCTGTCGAGTGTTAAAACGCCTGAAGGACGAATGACTCATTGATGAGAGGAAAAAAAATTTGTTTCAAGAGAGGCAATACTATAAACCTAGTCTTCCTGTTTTTTAATTTGTTTTGTGTTTTTCCAGTAAAAATAGAGGATAAACTAGACTTTAGTCATTAATAGTTGTTGTTGCGACGAGGTTAATAACAGCCAACGAGACTTGTGCTGTATCTGAAACGGAAGAAGAAGTAATTTTCTAAAAAAAAATGTTAGTAGCGAACCCAGACACTGCTGGAGGTAGCTTCTAATTATTAGTTTTATCTATTACTTTCAGTTATCACATTTTCTGAAACTGGTGGAGAAAAAACTTGGTGGATGTTCAATTTTGACCAATTAAACCGAATAGACTGAATAAAAATTGAATACAAGCTGAGTATAAACTGAAAACAAACCCTCTAAGTGTTGACATCCCCTCCCTAAAGCCTTCAGGGCATGGTTTGTAAGTTATGCCCCGGGGGCATATAAGGTTCGTGTAGAAAGGGTGATCGTATTAACGATCACGATACTCCAGTGATCGGAGTAGTGTCGTAGCAGTAGTGGTGGTAGTTGTAATAGTCTTAGTAGCATGCAAATAATGCCTTTTTCATCACCGTCCTTACTATTTCCTACATTTTCCAAATCAATATACTCTGTTATTCTTATGTTGTACCCTGTTGAAAATCCATATTCACATAATGTGTTTAGATTTTATTTTTGGAAAGTAAAGTTCAAATCTGAATACTTTTCTCAATAACATGTACTATGTGTAAACAATGGACGAATTGCCTAACTTACATCCCTTGTCCTGAAGATTTTGGGGAGGTTGACATCCCCAAAGACATAATCACTGGACCTTTCAGTAATGCTGAACAAAATAGCTCTCTTAAAATTTAGAATGGATATGTTTAGAAGAATGATAGCTTTGGGGAGGGGTCTGATCGCCCTCCATTCTCTTTTGACTCTTAAAAAGGGTACTAAAACTTTTGACTTCAAATCAAATCTCCATCCATCCAAAGCTTATACGACTATTCGTTCCGTAACAACAATTTATGCCCTGACCGAAACTCACAACCCTTGCCCATAGTCGGTGGGGGGTTTTGTCCACCCTAAATACACTGTTATATGATTTTTGGACTATTGGTAACAGAATGGCTTTCTCACTATTTCAATCGAGTGCGTTTTGGGAAAAGAGGATGTCAAGAAGGGGGGCTAGTTGCTCTTTGTAATGTTTTATTCTTAAAAGGGAACTAAAACAATACCTTTCAAATCAAATGAGCGTGGTCATGTGAGCTCCTCTAAAGCTCATACGACCACCCTTTCTATAAAACCTTATATGCCCCTGGGGCATACCTTACAACCCTTACCCTAAGACCCCAAAGGCCTTATTATTTGATCTTTGGGCTATTTTTGAACAAATGGTTATCTCAAAATTTTATCAGATCTATTTATGCAAGATATGACATAGGAGAGGGGGTGGTTGCTCCCGATCACTATGACTTATAAAGGGAACTAGGACATCTGATATCCGATCCAAGGAGGACATTGTACGACCCACCTTTCCATTGAAACTTCATATGCCCCTCGGGGCAGAACTTTCAATCCTTGTGCTGAGGGCTGTAGGGGGGATGTCATCCTCAAAGACGTAATTTCGAGACCTTTCAACAACGCTGAACAAATTGGCTATCTCAGAGTTTTGATTAGACGTGTTTTAGGAATTGATGGGCGTGGCGATGGGTGTTGCGCTCCGGTCACTTTTGACTATTAAAAAGGCCCTATTAATTTCCAATCGAATGAGCCTTTGTTGAAGTTTCTACGACAACAAATGGCCATCTCATAATTTCTGTCACATGCTTTTCGAGAAAATACAAAGTGTGGGTGGGGGGGGTATCTGTTCTCCGGTCAGTTTGAGTCCTAAAAAAGGTACTAGAACTTCAGATTACCAATCCAATGAGCCCCTCCGAAATTTATTCGACCAATCTTTCTATGAAAACCTTTTATGCCCCGAGGGCGAAACTTACAACCCTTACCATGAGGGCTTTGGGGTGCCACTTTCGACTATTAAAAGGAACACTAGCCCCTTCATTTTCCAGTCAAATGAGCGTTTTGAAGTTTCTATGACAAAAATGGTAATCTCAAAATTTCTTCGATCTGATAACCCCCTGATAACCCACATGCCTTCTCAAAACCAGAACATGATTTGCGCTTTCCTGAAAATAAAGTACGTTTTGAATGGGTTCACTTTTCTTACTTTCATAAACAAAAATTATCAAAATTTCAAGGAATAAATAAAAGTATATGTCAATCAAACTGTCAATTTGGTCTTTGTTTTTTTGTTTTGTTTTCAGTAAAGCGCACATTCTGTTCTTGTCTCGAGAAGCCATCGGGGCTATCAGCCCTGCTCATGTTAATTTTTGTTCTTTTTTAGTTTGACTTGGCTATTTATTGTAATTCCTGTTCGTTTTTTGTTTCACCTGTTTATTGATATTGATTTGTTGTAGTTTTACGCTCCAAAGATTATTTGACTTTATTTCTGCTCACTCTTGGCTTAATGGATCTCTTTACTTTTCTTTGAGTAAATTGTTTTGTGGAAAAAGTGTTTTAAATTAATCATTAGTAGAGGCGAATTCCGTAACGTAAAGGATAAATGTTATTATATCTGTAATTAATTTATCAACGATGAGAAATGAAACAGATGCTAGTGAATTCTGCCGATTGGCATCTGATCTTAATAAAAAAAACTAAATTCAAAGTCATCTCTTCTGTGATTGTAATTTTTATTTAACAGGCAGCATTACCGAGCTGCAGGACATACTTATGGGGTATAAAGGTAGTTCCAGTTATTTTTTAGTTCGACTTGACTATGTATTTTATTTTCTGTTCGTTTTGGGTCTAATTTATTCAGTGATAGTTATTCCTATTCGCTTGAATTATCAAATGACTTTTTTTCTCTAAGTTTTTGGTTTTAATATATGTTCTTGCGTTCCTTTGAAAACCTTTTTTGTTAAACAAAATGTTTTAATTAAGTCTCGAATATATCGGCTCGAATATAGTTCAAGGCAGTTTTTCGTGGAGTTCATATACCAAGTTTCCTGAAGAACAGGAACTGCATAAAACTATCGTCCAGTCTCGCCATAAACATTCATGTTATATAGAAACCACTTAATATGTAACGTTTTTTACAAAAGAAGAAATTTTTTTTGCCTAAATCCACCTTGACTTAAGTCCCATCCGGTCTTGGTGATCGTCTGGGGGCCTCTCTCCTCACGAGCGAATTTAGTTGCCGCCTATACTACTCTCTGTTTTGTGCCATTCTGAGAAGACCATGGAAAGTTGCAGTCGGAGATGTTCTCCGTCCAGCACTTCGGATGGTGACCGCGAGGGCGAGAACCGGGGATGCAACCTTCGAAGGCAATTTTCGGTAGTTGGTCGTTGCAAATGCGCTGGATGTGGCCAAGCCACCTGAATTTTTGGACACGGACCCTGTTCAAGATGGCAGTGTTATACTGCAGTTTTTTGAGTTGGTCAGCATTTGAGACTCGATCTACGTATTTTATGCCAGTGATTCGAAGCAACAGCTTTGTCTGAAACGCAGCGAGTCGCCGTGAGTCATCTACTCTGACTGTCCACGTTTCACAGGCGTACATAGCTATAGGAATGATGATGGAATAGAATAGTTTATATGGAATAGAATAGTTATCCTGACACGGTAATGGAACCTGACATCAGAGCTTTGAAGCCGGAGCTTTGAATTCCGCTCCATTAAGCTTTATTTTTGGTGGGATGGGCTATTAAACCTTGACACGCGCATGGCTTTCGTTTTATCCTCTTTGATTTTCATTCCGAAGATTTCTGTAACTACTTCCAGGTTATCTGCTTTGGTTTGGAGTTCAGCAACGAATCCAGTGAGCATTTCGATGTCGTCTGCGCATGCCAGCTTGTCAATTACGATCCTTCCTATCATTGCCCCGTTGGTTGCTTCAACCTCCGACATTACACAGTTGAGGAAGAGATTAAACATGTGAGGTGAGAGAATGCATCCTTGCAAAACACCAACAGAAGTTTGGAACTCTTCGGTCGTTCTCTCAACTGTTTGTACTTGGCGTCTGAACCGGTCATACATGTTACGAATGAGTGACGCGATAATTGACGGGACGCCGTAATGCAGTAACATATGCTAAAGGCCTTTTCTACAAATTAAGTTGAAAGCTTGTTTGAAGTCAATGAAGAGTTGATAGAGGTCCTGACCGTATTCAAGGTATTTTTCCATTACTTGACGGATGACAAAAATCTGTTCTATCGTTGAGTAGTTCGCTCGGAAACCCGCCTGATACTCACGGATGATGTGACTGGCTAATGCTTTTATTCTGTGCAGTAGTATCTTGGTCAATACTTTTGTAGGTTGGCTTGTCAGGCTGATTGGACGGTAATTGTCACATTTGGCTTTGGACCCTTTCTTATTCAGAGGAATTATGGTGGCAAAACACCACGTTTTCAGAAAATATTCCTTGTGCCAGGCAGCTGTGGCAATTCTGTGGTAGAGGTCTGTTACGACATCTGAGTAGACTTTCATGAGTTCTGCTTGTAATCAATCTGGTCGAGGAGGTCTATTTTGTTTGAGGGACTTCAAGGTAGCTTCAACCTTGCTTCTGAGTGGGGGTGGGCTTTGTTCTAGTGGGGAGATGTTTAAATTCTTAAGAACAGTAGGATTAGGATTGATTGGGGATTTAACTTTTCATGAAAATGTTGTTTACACCTCTCTCCTATTCATGTTGCGTCGTTGATGGGATTCGCGTCTATATCCAGGAGTACATTTGTTAGTGTAGTTTTGCGCCTCGATAGGTCTCGTCTTCTTTTATACACGGTATGGGTATTGCCTTTTCAAAAGTAGGACTCGTATTGGTCACAATTGTTATGAATGTACGCGGTTAGAGCGCGTTTCATCTTCTTTTCCGTTAGTCGCTTAAGATGCTTACAAATGTCTCTGCTTTCTGGGTCTTGCCTATTAGTGACAGCACGCTTGTCTTTACACAGTTGAATGATCTCATCGGAGATCCATCGCTTTTCGGAGCCGTTAGCTCTTCCAAGGGCTGTCTCGGCTGCCTGTATGAAGATCTCCGTGCTCTTGTCGACTAGGGCGTCTATTTCTATTTCCTCTGGATTCATTGGAGAATTCTCTTAAGAGGGTTTTGAGAGCCAAATCGAGATCCGTGCGGTAACGGGTGCGAGTTGTCTCGTCTTTCAGAAGCTCAACACGGAATCTCGGGACTTGTTTATGGAGTTTTGTTGCCAACTTCAGACGGAGGCAGAAAGATGCCATTACCAGTGTGTGATCGCTGTCAAAGTCTCCCCCCTGCGACTTTGTCTAGCGTGCTACTTTTCCAGCTTTTCTGGACGAGTACATAATTGATGCACTTTTTGGTGGTTCCATCTGGTGATTTCCACGTGATTTTTCATCGCTCTCTGTGTTTGAAAAGAGTGCTGGCCACTATCAACTTGTTGTCCCATCATTATTCCAGAACCTCTGTTTCTGATACCATGTCCAAATTCGTCCACGACGTCTTCATTACCATTGGAATTCGCGCCCACTGCTGCATTAAAATCTCCAATAACAAGAATTATGTTTTTTTTTGGAATGGAGTCTGTAAGGCTTTGGAGTTGGCTGTAAAATTCCTCTGAGTCTTCATCGCTACGAGAAGAATCCGGTGCATAAACCTGGATGATGCTCAGGTTCGCAGTCGAAACTTTGAGCCGGATAGCAGTGATACGTCAGAAGACTGAAGTTTTGGAGATCAGTGATTTCTTTGCTTTCTTCGAAAGAATAAATCCTACTTCTTTGCGATGAATTCCATCGTTACGACCTTCCAAAAGTAGTGTTGTGTCCCCAATGTTTTCAACGCCAGTTACTAGAAGATGGGTTTCTGACAAACCAATGATTTCTCATTTATACCTGTTGATTTCACGTACAAGTAGATCCTTTTGTCTTTCTTTTGATTTATCCTAGGTCCTTACATTTATAGTTCATATTGCCAATGTTGTTTTAGGAGTAAAAAGGGGCGGGGGGGGGGGGCTCTGATTCAGGATTCGTTACAAGGGAAATTGTACTTGTTGCGGAGCTGGTCGTCAGATCATCAGTAATCTTTCCAGCGGAGCCGGTCGTCACATCGTCAGCTACCTCAGACGCGGAATCTGGTTCGTCGGTTGCCCTGGACGTGGTAGATGGTATCGTATGGTCGTCGAATAAAACCCCGGACGCGGTAGCATTGGCTCTTGGCTTTTCTTGTCTTCATTGTTATATAATTTAAGAGCAATATCTGAGAAGGTAGGATGATCAGCTAGATTTCGAGTCAGCGGGTGGCAAGCTACTCCTCTCTGTCTCTAGCAGGGGCGTTTGATTCATGTACGAGCTCATCCACGCTTTACAGTCGTTTTCCTATAGAGAATCCTTCCATTTGACGTCCCGAATGGCCAATACAGTTTACTCATTGACGAGAGGAGATTTGGCGTCTGCCGGAACATGTCCATATGCCGGTGGGCCCTGCGCATCACCATCTCAAGGGTCTCCTTCCTCCTGTTCACAAATATATGTCCCCTGTGCATCGGTGCCTGAGTTTTATTTTATGAACCCCTTGAGGGCTGGGTCCCCCTGATCCACGCCTCCTTATTTAATTTTTGGAGGTACTCTTTATATCTAAAGGACTTTTCCCTATCCGCCACCTGGGGACGCGCCTGGTGCCTAGGGGAAGGGTAGCCACCGATTGACCTGATTTGTTGTTTTTTTTAGGTAGTATCTAAAAATATATATATTTTGTAGCGGGCTAATCAAGAGTCTATTTTATTGCTAGTTTTGAAATTGGAACTTCGCTTTCTTTGCGGTTCAGATTTGGATTCTATCTATCTGGTAGATCTTTGGTAGATCTATCTATTTCTCATACAGTATTTCACGCCTTTTTTCTGCTACTGTACAGAATTTTGGAATTATAATTGAACAGTTTTTCTAAATATTCTTTCAGGTTGTCTACCGAGAGATAATGTGGCCTTGTTGGAACTTCGACCCTATTCAGAGACCAACGTTCACTAATATTTTAGAAAGAGTTTACCAGGTTTCACATCAAGTATAGCTGTTATGTGCAGTATTTGACATTATTTCTCTCCCAAAATAATATATTTTTTCTTTAACGAATAAACGATATTTTGCTGGTGTCACAATTGGTGTGAACCAATTGGTTCTATTTTTTATTTAATTTGAAATTTAGCTTGAAGTACCAAGGACATAAAAGAAAAAATACTTTTTGTAGGCTATTCTTATTTAATTTGAAATTTAGCTTGAAGTACAAAGGATTTAAAAATAGAAATAACTTTTTCAGGTGTTTCCTTTTATAAAGTCAAAATGTCCTTTTATAAAGGATATTTTGCAGCTGTTTAATTTCCAATCGATTCTATGCTTATTTGATTCTTATTAGGTAAAGCACCAAGGATTTGAAAGTAGAAACCTTTTATAAAGTCAAGATATCCTTCTATAAAGGATATCTTGCAGCTGTTTAATTTCCAATGTGTTCTTTTCATGTTCAGTTCGAAATTTAACTTATAGTACCAAGGACACCAAAGGAAATAATTTGCCCCCCCCCCCTGGAGCCATCTTTGACCGTCTTATATATAAAAAAAAGCGATCTTCAATATTTTTCCTTTTGGTTGCTCCAAAATTGTGTAGTTTTCAGAGAAATACCACACTCATCAGAGTTACCACATTGAATTGTGAAAAAAGTAACTGATTTGCTAAATATGACAGCGCTTTTAGTTCATATAAGCTCAAATATTAAGTATCCACTGTTTCATAATTGCAACCAAATGTTTAAAGCTATGATAAACGTTCTCATACTGTTTGGTGCAATATTTTTATTTTTATTTTTTGCTGATTTCTCATCGACGATAGGTCTTGTTTTTAAGCTGGCACCCATTACGACCAAAAACTACATAACTACATATAGAGGTCTTTTTTGTTAAAATTTGTATTCCCGATTTCTCCTAATTTTAAATATCCACTTAACCAATTGAATCAGATTTAGTTTCAACTGTCTTTGATACTTTAATATTTGTAACTACAGGACGTCCAAATAGACTTTCTTGGATGGATTAAAAAATAGTAAGGCTCCAGGTGCTGATGGTGTGATAAATGAGTATCTTAAATATGGTGGCTCTGAGGTTAGAAATATGCTACTGAAGATTATGAATATGATTTTGGAAAAAGGGGGAAGTACCTAATGATTTTAGGAAAATCTTAATTAAACCACTGTATAAAAAAGGTGACAAGAGTGAGTGTCGTAATTATCGAGGCATTAGTCTGGTCTATTTAGGTAGCAAATTACTTAGTGATATGATAATCTTTAGACTGAGATATGTTGTAGATAAAGTTTTGAGAGAAACAGTTGGGTTTTAGAAAAGGTAGAGGATGTGTCGACCAAATTTTCACTCTTAGGTTAATAATTGCGAAGTTCCTTCGTAGTCGAACACTTTGGTCCTCAGTTTTATAGATTATGAGCAAGCGTTCGATTCTATTGATAGAAGAGCTTTAGCAAAGGTCATATCCTTATATGGTATACCAGATAATTACATTAAAGTGATTTGTGCTATATACGAGAATAATACTGCTGCGGTTAAGGTAGGAAATAAGGTTAGCAGCTGGTTTCGTATTGAATCAGGAGTTACGCAGGATTTTATTCGATCCCCCTTTATATGGATCATTTTGATGGACTTCGTCTTAAGTAGCACAGGAAAGGCAATTGGAAAACACGGAATCAAATAGGGAGGAAAAATCCTGCTGGACTTAGATTTTGCTGATGATTTAAGCATATTAGATGAAAGTGTGAACAAACTGAATGAATATTTAGAGGTTTTGCGAGTTCAGGATGCCAGAATAGGTTTGAAAATTAATGTTAAGAAGACTAAGTCACTAAGGCTAGGAATAAGTGAAGATGAAAAGGTGACGTTGGGTAATGAAAAGATTGATCAGGTTGGCAGCTTCACTTACCTTGGTAGTGTTATTAGTAAAGACAGTGTAAGCACCAAATATGTTAAAAGTAGAATAGCTAAAGTTCAGGGTGTTTTTCCACAGTTAAAAAAAAGTTTGGAAGAATAGGAAGATAAGTATGTAAACCAAGATCAGAATATTGGAAGCTACAGTGACGACAGTGATCAAATATGGCTCTGAAGCATGGGCGCTCGGAAAAGCGGATAAAAATTTACTGGATGTTTCCCAGAGAAATTGCCTACGGATTGTTCAGGGTACCCGGCTGACTGACCGTATTTCAATGGGTAGTTTGTAGGGAAAATGTGGTTCAATCCCGCTTTCTAGGGCTATAATGAAAGAAAGGTTGAGATAACTAGGCCACGTTCTGCGGATGAAGGATGACAGATTTTTCAGGTTGTCCTTTTTTGCCAACCGTCTTTGGCTACGCGGAAAGTAGATCGTCCTTGTCTGGGGTGGGAGGATGTCATAAATAAAGATTTAAAGAAAATAAGAACTTCCTGGGAGGGTGTAAAGAGGGAGGACTTGAATAGATAGTCCTCCAGAATACATAAATAGAAGGATACAGAATGCATAAATAAATAATGCAAACACATCAGAAAAACATAAATTAGGTAGCGGACTCAGCTTTCACTAAGGCTGTGAGCAATGAGTTGGTGTAGCCGACAGTAGTTTACTGTAAATACTTTCTTGGGGGGGGGGGAGTTTTATAAGCTAAGATTATTTGCCAGCTTTACTGTTAATATTAGAGTGTATATTCCCCTTCCGTTTTCTTCAACCCCCGCACCCTTCATAGGAGACAAAATCTCGCGGTTGAACTACGCGCTACTCCTACAGCCCCGTATTTTGAGTCAGTTAGTTCCATTTGATTTGAAAATGATGTCTCAGTCAATCAGAAAGTACACCCTTGAAATTACCATTGTTGAACCCATAAAACGTCACATTTTTTTTTTACATGGGCGGCAGATACATATCCTCTTATTTTTTCTTTGTCGCTGTTGAGGCACTGGATCATCATAGAGAGCTGTTTAAGGACTCATAAAAGATATATCTTACATCTTATTATTTTTCTTGTATGCCTAAACTTGATAAGGCCTTCATAAAGTGTCGCATGGTACACTAAAAGTTCAATTTGGGTGACATCTTTGGAATGGCAAGGCTGGGCCGGGCACATGGACATCATAGAGAGCTAATTGAGGGCTTATCTATAAACTAACGTTTATATTTAACTGTTGTTTATAAATTTGACATAAGGCAATCACAAAGTGGCACATGACACCCAAAAAGTGTGTTTTGGGTATAAAAGGGTGTTTTCTAACGAAAAAACTTGACGGAACAATTTCCCCTCACCCCTGCGAAAATTATCCTCTATGGAGGATCCCCCTGAAAATTTTCATTACATTTGAAATATTGGCAGTATTTTTAACGTGAAGTATTAAAAAATGTGTGAATTATTAACTTACTCGTTCAAGTTCAAGTTCATTTATTTATTAATCACACATACACGTATGTATATGACATAGGCCCATGGGGAGACAAGCTCGAAAAACTAGGCCTAGACAAAGATACAATAACAACATACACTACAATACAAAGATAAACATGACGGCAAAGATACAATAACACAACAATAATATGAAAGTAGCAGCTAGCCCAGGATCTTTCAATACTATTGAAGAAATTAAAAATTTCAATATTATTAAATATAAATTAATACTGGAAGATAGCTGAGAGGCCCATAATCACCCAGAGCAACGAACCATATAAATAACTTTGCCTTACTAAAAAGATACTTAATTAAAAATAATCCTGAACTAAATGAAATTTAAGTTTCCTTTTTATTAAATGGATAGAGGAAAATCTATCAATAAGAGCCTTGTGAGCATCCCAACACCGAGCTATTGACACAAACGGAGCGAATTTAGATCTCTCAGTATTATACTTGTCAATGTAGATACTCTTTTTTTGTCGAGTGTCATAATTATGTGAATCTTGTGATTGGGAGAACAAACTTTGATGGAAGTAATATGGCGGTAATTTCTTAATGTCATAATTGATTTTGAAAAGAATTGCTCCAAAAGCAAATTGTTGAGAAACTGGAAGTATATCTAGATAAGTATATAAAGATGCTGTAGAAGACTTATTTGGAAGTTCAATAGGTGATGGAATAAAAAGTTTAAGGATACTTAGGGCTTTATTTTGTAAAATCTGTATTGGTTTAATATGGCTTTTAAATGTAGATAAATATACAAGAGAACAATAATTAATATTCGTCTGAATCAGAGCAAAATAAATACTTCGTAAATCAGAGTAGGGCAAACAAAGCTTCAACCTTTGTATTAAACCAACATACCTTGAAATCTTTAAGCGTAGATTTTGAATGTGTATTTTAAAAGATAAGCTTTCGTCAATCACAAGTCCAAGGTACTTTATCATTTTCACCCGAGATATTGATAATAGATACTTTGAAGAAGTAACTCGGGTAATACGAGGGCAGATATTGGACTTTCTGCTGTAAATTATGAAATTAGTTTTTGATACATTCAAAGCAATAAAATTTGAAGAACACCAATCAAAAATGCAGTATTCAGTTTTGCCTCCAACTCATCGTCATTTTTCCAGAAATTGAAACTGCCGTATCATCGGCAAAATGTGTGTTGAGACACGGGAATGTAAAAGCGCGGTGAAAATCATTTATATAAATTAAAAAAAGCAGAGGACCTAGGACAGAGCCCTGAGGTACCCCAACCTTCGAAGACTGAGGTACAGGTGAAAAGAGGAAATTGCCTCCATCTAATCGTTGCTTTCTCTTATCAAAATAAGATTTAACTAGATTCAACGCCGGTCCACGAACACCACAATTATCCAATTTACGAAAAAGAATACAATGGGATATTGTATCGAATGCTTTTTTAAAATCTAAATATATTGTTGCTGGAATTTCACCTCTATCTAAGCATTCACGAATATATTGGATGAGAGCAACGATAGCATGTTCAGTGTTGTGTCCAGACCGGAAACCAAACTGGGAATTTGCGAAGAAATTAGACGATTTAAAAAAGCCATAAAACCTCTTATAAATTGCCTTCTCAAGTATTTTAGAAAATGCTGACAAAATAGAAATAGGGCGGTAATTTGATGGATTTTCAGGAGAGTCACCTTTGTGAAGCGGAATTATCCGCGCTTCTTTAAAAGCAGATGGGAAAACTCCAGTTTTAAATGAAAGATTAATTATATGCTGTAATGGTAATATTATTGCAGACAATATTTCTTTAACAATTTTAGAACTAGACCCGTCAATTCCCGCTGAATTACCTGGATTTAGATCACACACTATTTTGTTATTTCAGACTGAGAAATAGGCCCGAGAAAAATTTAATTACTTTGAGGAGATGGAAGGTATGAAGAAAAATGTTTATTACTACGTGAATCAAACTGGTTCATTACTGATGAAACAATTTTCTCTCCTATTTTAGCAAAATAAATATTCAAAATATCAGCCACTTTCTCCGATTTATTAGTTGTCGAACCATCTTCTACACTAATAACTTCAGGAAAATTAGACTTACTTTCTTTTTTTATAAAAGAATTAATTAAAGACCACGTTTTGCGAGGAGAATTTTGCGCTTCTTCGAAAGACTTTTTATAATACAATTGTTTCCACAAACGTATCAGTGTGGTTAATTATTTTTGAAAATTCAAAAATTTTTAATATTATAATCAGTTGGATTCTTTAACTGCTTTTTAAATAATTGATTTTTTTTTTCTTAACTGATATCAAAATTCCAGACGTTATCCATGGCCTTATAGGAAATTTTTCTCTGCAAATTTTTATCGTAACAAATGGGCAACTAGAATCAAGGCAGCAATTGAAATTTCTTAGAAAATTATCAGTTGCCATATCTGTATCCTCCGTGGATATTACCTCCTGCCAATCCAATAGTCCAAGGCTTTCATTCAGGTGCTTTAATGTTATTTTATTTATTAACCGCCCTTGACGTTCCTTACTTACCTGTGGTATTTTATAAGTGAAAGCTAAATCTGAAACCAGCAGGAAAAGATCTGATATATCACTTAAAACAGCCAAATTTGCTTGAATAGGTAAAGATGTAAAAATATTATCAATGAGAGAAGCAGAACTAGGTAAAATTCTTGTAGGTATCAGGCAAGTAGGAAGCAGATACGCAGAAAAGCAAGAAGACAATAACTCAACAGAAGATTCATTTGCAGCTTCTAGAAGGTCAATATTGAAATCTCCGGAAAGGGTAACATCTTTACTTTGAAAATGGGGTTGATGCAAAAAATCATGGAGTTTAGAGAGGAAAGACTTGACTGGAGAAGAAGGCGGTCGATATACTACGCAAAAAAAAACATCTTTTTTTCCAAGTCTAATTTCAGTCACCATTACTTGAAAAAGCATTTCCTCATGAGAACCTTCCAGATTTGCAATGCGTCGAAAAGAGATACCTTCTTTAACTAATATTGCTAAACCACCTTGGTGCCTAGACAATCGGTTTTTAAAAATAAATTTATATCCAGGAAAAACAACCTGAGGAGTCAGGTCTGTAAGAAAAGTCTCACAGATTCCAACGACATGACAAGATAATTTATGAACTACATCGACAAGATCATCCTGTGAACTAAAAAGAAACCATACAATTCAAAAATCCTGTTCTCACAACACCAGTACTGGGGAGATCTGAAACTTCGGAAGGCAATTTATATTTACAATTGGGAAAATTAATTAGCCCACCGTCATTTATCTTATTTCCTGCAAATTTATCATGGCTCTGGAACATGGAAAAATCAAAAGGGTTAGACTCAAGGTATGTCAGTCTATCCCCAATACAATTATCATCCAATGTACAAAATCAGAATTATGATCCGAACTAGATCCGAACTAGCAGAAACTTTCGCGAAATGCATACCGTCTGAGTCTTAAAGTAGCAAAAACAACTGAACCAGTGAGAACTCGAAAATAATGAAAGAAAAAGAAACTGCTTGAAAATAAATAGAAACAAGAGAAAGAAATGGAACATATTCATTGTAAGATGAAATGCGGACACTGAAAAATTATTGCACTCAATTACTTCATATAAATAGAAAGACACACAAAAAAAAGAAAGAAAAAGATATAAAATAAACACATAATAAGCTACAGAGGGACACAATGTTCCCTACAGAGGGAAAAAAATACGATCGTATGAACAGAGAACCATTACATATTGTAAAATAATAAAGTAATCTCACCAAATGAAATGTCATTATTAATCACCGTAACTAGTCAATCTTAATCCACTGTGAAGACGGGGACTTTTTACATTCTAGTGATAATTTGCTCCCTTTTTGTTTATTACGTAAGATGAACCGAACCTGATTCACGCGTCTCCTTTCCCTTAGACAATAGCTCATTCCGTAGAAAATTTAGCTTCGGTGGGAGATCACTGCAGATGCAAATTCCACTACCCTTCAACTTATTTACCTCACTGAGAACCGATTGAATGCTACGATCCGTGTCTAGCGATATAAAAACAGGGGCCGGTCGAACACTAGTTTTCCTACTAGTAATGTTTGAACTGCAATTTCTCTTAAGGCGATAACACTTTGTAAGAGAAATGTCCTCGGTAACTTGCAATTTGTCAGAAAGAAGAGACATTACGTTGCTGGTCACTGATTGATTTTGCTATTCAGCAGGCAGACCAAGAACAATCAAATTTAATCTCCTTTCTCTCACTTCGGTGTCCAAAAGCCTACTCTCCAAATCGTTATTCCGCAATTTTTCTTGCTCTAGATCATTTCGAAGCTTTTTTGCTTCATCTTGTAGATTAGCATTTTCTGCTGATATTTTCCTAACTTCGTCTTGAAGAGCAACTATTGAGACCGAAAAACTTTTCTGTTCTGCTAATATTTTACCCAGTGACGCTTGAAGTCGTTTCATTCCTTCATCAAATTAAATAAAAAAAACGAGTTTTTTTAACTGAAAGTAAGGAGCGACATTAAAACTTAAAACGCACAGAAATTACTTCGTATATGAAAGAGGCTGCTTCCTCATCAACGCCCCGCTCTTTACGCTAAAGTTTGACTCTTTCTCTCAATTCTTCTTTTTAAAACAGTAAAAAACTTTAGCGTAAAGAGCGGGGCGTTGATGAGGAAGCAGCCTCTTTCATATACGAAGTAATTTCTGTGCGTTTTAAGTTTTAATGTCGCTCCTTACTTTCAGTTAAAAAAACTCGTTTTTTTTATTTAATTTCTGAACGTTTTTGAATCAATGCATGTTTTGATTTTGGCTCTCCGCAGAGGAATAATCAAAACGAAATTTGCATATTTTTTTTGGGGGGGGGGGGGCTAAATGGCTTTCTCATAATTTTGATCGAATGATTTTGAGAAAAAAAGAGCGGGGGCGAAGCCTAGTTGCCCTCCGATTTTTTGGTTAATTAAAAAGGCAACTAGAACTTTTAATTTTTTACGAATCTTTTTATTGGTAAAAGATTTACGTAACTTTTGTATTCTCATGTTTTTATTACATATATGAGGGGATTCGCCCCATCGTCAGTACCTCGCTCTTTACACTAAAGCTTAAATTTTATCCCAATTCATTACGAATGACCCCTGAATCACAAAAGCCGTAGAATAAATAGTTGAAATTACTAAAAATACTTTAGCGTAAAGAGCTAGGTATCATAAGGAGGTGAGCCCCTAATATGGGTAATAATTTCTGTTTGTTTTAAGTTTTATTGCTGTTCCTTACTTCCAGCTGAAAAAGCTTTTTCACATTTATTTTTTAATTTTTTTTTTTTTAAATAATGCTAGTAAATCCTGCTCTCCCTTCATGGAAGTTTTCTTCTCCCATGACAAATTCTCGATGGAAAGTTCCCCCAGCATATCCCCCTCTTCTCAACCCCTCCCCCCAACCAAAAAAATCATCCTGAAAACGCCTGTATACTTCCCAATAACCATTACTATATGTAAGCACAGGTCAAAGTTTGTAACTTGTTGCACCTCCCACGGCAACTGTGGGGGAGTAAGTCGTCCCCAAAGACATAGTTATAAGGTTTTTCGACTACGCTGAATAAAATGGCTATCTCAGAATTTTGATCCGTTGACTTTGGGAAAATAATTAGCGTGGGAGGGGGCCTAGGTGCCCTCCAATTTTTTTGGTCACTTAAAAAGGGCACTAGAACTTTTCATTTCCATTAGAATGAGCCCTCTTGCAACATTCTAGGACAACTGGGTCGATACGATCACCCCTGGGGAAAAAAAAAAAAAAAACAACAAAAAAACAAAAAAACAAATAAACACGCATCCGTGATCTGCCTTCTGGCGAAAAATGCTAAATTCCACATTTTTGTAGATAGGAGCTCGAAACTTCTACAATAGGGTTCTCTGATACGCTGAATCTGATGGTGTGATTTTCGTTAAGATTCTATGACTTTTAGGGGGTGTTTCCCCCTATTTTCTAAAATAACACAAATTTTCTCAGGCTCGTAACTTTTGATGGGTAAGACTAAATTTGATGAAACTTATATATTTAAAACTAGCATTAAAATGCGATTCCTTTGATATAGCTATTGGTATCAAAATTCCATTTTTTAGAGTTTTGGTTACTATTGAGCCGGGTCGCTCCTTACTACAGTTCGTTACCACGAACTGTTTGACTTTGCTTGAGTGACCGCCATAATAAATGCTATAATCCGCACGTAGAAGTCTATACTTGCATCAAATTACGCAATAAAAAAGTCCAAAACAATATCCAATTTAATCCTTTTAACTTGAAAAAGTAATCCGATTATAGGAGTTCAGTCTTCAATAGCTAGTGAATGACTGATTTGTTTGAATAAGTGAATTGTTTGATTAAGGATATCCTGAAAATCTGAATAATTCTTGCCAACATTGTGGTAGAAACCTTAAATTAATTAAAACTTACCACAGATGTAATTCAGATGGAAAAAATTCATACCTAGAGTTTGAAAATTACCTTCTCTTTTGTATCTTTGCTTTAAAACAACAAGAAAAACGGAATCTAGAAAAATGACACAAACATTTTTCAGTGTAATTAATGGTTGGTACCGCTTATTTGTTAGCATAAAATTTTCAACTTGTGAGAAAATTGTACATTTAATGTTCAGATTGACTTCATCCTACTTGCAGCAGACATTTCGTAGAGCATGCTGATGATGCAAAGATAAATATCACAGAAGTAGCGCTGGCATTCCGTCAAGCGCGACTAATAACAGTAATAATCCTCGGCTCATTTATGTCAGTTTTTTTTCTTTAGCTGGCTGAAACAGATTTTTAGAAAAGCGAAAATAATACAATTGGCAATAAGGCATTTCTTCATTTATGGGCTTATATGTGAATCCAAAACGCAAGAAATAGGACTTTATCAGCGCTTACTAGGTGTTCCAATTACAAATAAGAGAATTTGGGGCTATATTGGAGTTTTGACTTAAATATTGGAAGTAAAAAACAGAAACAATTAAGCGATTCCTGGAGCAGATCCTTCCCCTCCCCCCTGCTAACTACTTTCACTAAACTACAACCGATTTGACCTATCTTGCCTTATTATGAATATTATTATAAAAGGTATTGTCTTGTTTTGTTTTTCGATGATTTCTTTTCATGTTTTTCTTGTTTTCAATGATTTCTTGTTTTTTAGTGATTTCATTTCCGTCCTAATCGCAAATGTAGAGGTAGATATTGAACAGATAGATTCTAGGAAGTAAAAGATCCTTACCTATTAGTGGAAACAATTTGACTTGAGCCATCGTGGTGAAACGGGAAGTATAGTACATCGGCTGACCCGTGGTATGTGTCTCATGCAGCGGTGGTCGAATAATTCTTGTGAACGTGTTTCTTCGGCCTTTAAAGGCCAAGTTTCACAGGCGTACAGCAGGATCGATCGGACAGCTGCCTTGTAGACGTTCAAATGTTTTGATGCTAATTTAATGTCTATTCCAAAGCGACTGCTTTATGCTTGCGAAGAAACCCCGTGCCTTCATATCCAGGCTCTAACGTCAGCTTCCACACCTCCGTTCAGAGTTAAGATAGAACCAAGGTAGCAGAACTCTTCAACAGTCTCAATGGTTTTTCCCTCTATTGGGATATCTGGGTGGTTTGTGGTGATTGCTTTCATGACTTTTGTTTTAGACTTGTTGATAATGAGGCCAGCTTTCTTTAATGTACAGGAGACATCGTTAACCATCTTTTGGAGCTCATTCGAAGAGCTACTCATGAGACCCATATCGTCTGCGAAGTCAAGGTATGTCAGGGTGATCGGGTTGTCATCTCTCTTACCGACGACAAACCCTTTGAGGGTGCAAAGTGAATTCGCCATTATCCAGTCTATTATGTAATTGAACAGATCTGGCAAAAGTGTGCACCCCTCTTTGACCCCTGACTCAACGTCAGGTTTGTTGTTTGCCGTCGGCAGTTCGGACTCTTGTAACTGTAGATTCATAGGCTCCCTTGATTATCTCGATCAGTTCTGCTGGGATACTTTTTTCACCATGATCTTCCAAAGCTCGGTCCTGATAAGCGAGTCAAAAGTGGCAACAAAGTCGATGAAGGCAACAAAAGCGGACAGTTGAAATCTCTCGCTCTGCTGTAGGATAAGGCAGAAGGTAAGAATATGTTCTTGACAGCCCCTGCCAGGTCTGAAACCTGCTTGTTCATGTCTTGTCAACTGGTCTCGGGTGTCCGTGAAACGGTTGAGGATAATTATGCAAACGACCTTCACGGCGCGGTCTATTAGTGATATACTTCGGTAGTTTGAGCAGACTGCCTTGTCTTTCTTTTTATATGCCGGTATAAGTACTGAGAGTTTCCAATTTTTGGGACTTTCTTTGTCATCCATACCTCAACTAGCAAGTCTTTCAGCTGACATAATAGTGTGGCGGATGACTTATATATCTCTGCTGAGATGCCATCTCCTCCGGGTTTTTTTTCATGTTTTTCAGTGCCCACAGAACATCAGCAAATGACCGTGTCTGTAGATCTATCTGGTAGGGCTTCTTCTGTACATTCTGGAAATCGGGTAGATCACACGGAGCTTTAGTGGGATCAAGGAGATCGGAGAAATGTTCTTTCCATCTCTCAAGGCGATCTTTTTCCGTCTGAATAAGGTTGCCCGTTTTGTCTTTCAGGGAGTCCGTAGAAATGGGTGACTTGCCAGTGGCTTGAATGTTTTACTTAAGTTATGTGATTCTGCTGCTTGTTGCATATCAGGAGCCATTTTGTATTTCTCCCTATCGCTACGAGCAGACTGCTTTACCAGCTTGCAAGCATTTTTTAGGGGTTCTTTAGGGCCACTGAGAATGGGTCGTTTGTTTTCCACTAGCACAATAATTTTGTCCGAGATTCAAAGCCTTTGTTTCCTCTTGTTGTGACCTAAAACCTGTTCAGCAACCTCTTGTGTCAAGACTTTAACTTAGACCATCGGTCTGCAATGTCAGTGTAGTCTGTAAGGGCCTCAAATCAGTTGTTAAGCTGAGTAAGGGCCTCAATGACGCCACTGTACATAATCATATATCTCCCGTTTTGTCTAATCCTTACTGGACAATGCTCTAGTTGAAAGGGGAGAGTCATGATGAGCAGTGTCTTAACAGCATAAAAGTACCAGAGTTGTCATTGGAAAGTGAAGCTTGCCTTATAAATCCTTGTGAAAACATGAGAATATCGACTAAAAAAAAAAATTGAAAATGACCACGTTTTTGTTATTCTCTATGGCTTCTTTTAATAAACAGATATTAGCAATTC